>NC_083347.1:117844257-118444257 GCF_019175385.1 Lycium barbarum
TTGTTATTCTTTGATTTCACCACCAGTGAAAATCTTTTGCTTCTTAATTTTGGGATACAATTGGAGTTGAAAAACTACTTTTTCTACTGACTTCCTAGATGCGATACTAAATTTTTTGAAAAAGACAAAAAACTACTTTTGTTGCTGCCTTATCCTGTGACAGTTCTCATATCAGGTTAGCCCTTTTCTTCTTTTTCTTCGAGTAACTCTCCTTAATCACAATTTTCCTTTGAACACTACAGTTGTTTTCTTATGGAGCACTAACTTGGGTGAGGATAATTTGCTTTAAGGAAGGATTATATACATTGTGGTGCATGCAATTTGTCAAATGGATCATATGAGATGTTTAGATATGAGACGACATGTGAACCTCTTTTAGATATACAACATTTCAGTCAACGCAACAATTACGCTGTTGCAGTTTACTATGGTCATAGTTGTCCTGTGTTATTTATGTTTTTTTTTTGTGACGTACATCTTGAACCCAGTTTTCTTCACTATTTTCCTCTCCTTCAAAATCTGTCAGGTTCATTCCTCTTCATTTTCATCTCTAGCTTTAACTTCGCCCTTCTTCATCTCTGTAATGGATCCTTGGGGGGGGGGGGGGGGGGGGGTGGACTATATCAAGTACGATTAATACTGTACTTCGCTGGTTGTTTCCTCTGTCTCTACCATGCTCTCTATGTAGACTGCACAAGTAAAAAGATTCCCTGCATTCAATTACTTTCTTAGATATAGCATAATCATAATGCAATGGCATGCCAAGGGTTTTTTAACTTGTGCAGTTGTTGCCAACAAAGAAACTTTTTGGTGCTTTTCAGAAATCTCCCTGGTAATTATCAGCTATCTCAACATTACCATGTTCAAAATCCTTTTCAATCTTATATTTTTCACACACTAATTGTTCACCTTGTCTATGTTATGCAGCAGATACCAATATTCTCACCAAAGATTACAAGAGAAGTGTCTGCGCCGCAGCTAACCTTCAAGTCAATGTATCGCATTTTGTTAATATGTAAATAGAATGTATATAGCTATTGCGTAAATCTCTGTTCAACTTGGATAACTTGGCTCCGTATCAAAATGTATGTAAAAATTTTATGTTCTTGGTCTATATTCAACTTGTAAAACTTGGCTCCTTATCAAAATGAAGTATATGTTCTTGGTCTGAGTTACCTGATGCTATTTTGAAAGTTTTTGCTCTTGATTTATTTAGTAACAGCTACATAAAGCTAACTGTAGCCTCCTCCACGTTGGGCCCGTGCCAGCATGGGCCATACTCCCCTTAGTTGTATATATACAATTCATATATTTGGTATAATAAATGTATGAATAGTACATATAGTATATTGATGGAATAAACATTATATAAAATAGTTAGAGTATAATATATTTAAAATATATTAATGGTTTTCTAAAAAAGTTGTTAGCATAAAATAAATTTTAAGAAAATATATCAGAATATTTTTTTTGGTGTGGGGGTGGGGGGGAGAGAGAGAGAAAAGATTTAAATGCATTAAAGTGCATTGATGGAATTTGATCTCATTAATTAATGGAGAGTGTTAACATTTAAATGGAGTTTATTATTATATTTATTTTTTTCTTTTCAAAATGCTATATATGTTACAAAACATGTTATATTTGTTGCTTTAAAAAAGATATGCTATTATTGTATATAACTCTTTCTAACTGATTTAATGGGTAAAAATCTCAATATATTATCCATTCCATTGTGCATAAATGACACCGTTGTCAGTATTTTAAATTATGACACATAATTAGTACAATTATTATTGTTCCACAAAAATAGCAGATTTTATTAATTTTTGTTAAGGAAATATTTTAAAAAATCGATACGGTTAAGAAAATATTTAAAAAGGATAAGTGCCACTAATCAAGAATTCATTTTTAGTCTCCTATTATTATGTATTCCCATTTCTCTCTCTTCTTATAACCAAAACGATTAGTTAATGTTAATTTTTATCTTTGATGCATTTATGTATGTGTGTGTGTGTCTATATCTATATATATATTTTTTTTTATTTATTATTATTTTTTAATCCAAAAATTGCATTATTTTTTCTTATAAATTTATGGGATATAAAGGTAACATTTGCATATTATAGGATAAATATTTTACATAGAAAATATTTTTCAGTTGAAAAAAACTCATATATATTTATGGTATAAATATATTTTTGTAAAAATACCATGTATATTTGTGGTATAAAAATATATTTTTTACAAAAAAATACCGTGTATATTTATGGTCAAAATATAATTTTTCAAAAATACCATGTATATTTATGCTATAAATATATTTTTGCAAAAATCCACGTATATTTATGGTATAAATATATATTGTTGAAGATATCATATATATTTATGCTATAAATTTTACATGTATTAAGAAAATAGGAAAAAAAAAAAGCAAAAGTGAAAGGATTTTTTTTTTTTTTTTGAAATGAAAGATAAATATTTTGTCCAAAAAAGTAGGAAGAGATTAGTTTGGGATTGATTCACATTTAGAATTCTACTGATTTTCCTTTGAAAGGTCAATATTTAGTTAATTTCTATGAAATGGAAACTAAATAACGTTGCTACGGTTATGGAATTATTTTCTAACTATTGACTAGCTTAGATTTAAGTTTGTGAGGTTTAAAGTTTTTCATGGTAAGCATTTTAATTAAGGAAACTTTAATTGATTTTATTCATTAAAATTTTCATGGTAAAAGCTTAACTTCTTTTATTATAAAATTAGAAGACTTGAGATTAACTTATTTATGATAAAATTATTAGAAAAAGTTAACCTATGAAAAGTTGAATTAACCATAAATTTCTGATATACTTTTCTTCAAATTTTATTTTATGCTAACAACTTTTTTAGAAAACCATTAATATATTTTAAATATATTATACTGTAACTATTGTATATAATGTTTATTCCATCAATATAATATATATGTATTGTTCATACGTTTATTATACCTAATATAAGAATTGTATCTATAAAATATTTTTTATATTTTATATTCCATCAATATTATATATTGTTCATACATTTATTATACCAATATACAAATTATATCTAAAGTATATACTTAATTACAATATTATATATTTCATGTACACTATTGTTAAAAATTTAAATTTTCAAACAGTACAAAAATATAAATAAATAAATTATTCAAAATTGTGTATGTAACATGTTGAAATATGTGCATTATCCAAATTTGAATGCAAAAGAAAAGAAAATAAATATGGCCCAAATAGAATCTTTTCTTTTGAAATCAAACAAATTAAATTAGCCCTCAAAATTAGCATGAATTCAATTACCACTTTTTAGGCATAGAAAATGGGATTTGTTTTGGGTTGTTACCGTGATAGTTTTAGGGGGAATCTTTCGGATGGTTTATGCTATTTAGGTCAGTTAGATAATTATGCTAAAAGATTGTAATGTTTTTTAAAGATTGTATAGTCACAAAACTTTGTCTACATTTTTCTGCAGATTTTTAGACAAACAAAGGAATTCTTTTTATAAATTTGAGAAAAAATATAATTTATAATCTTTGTCAAAGAGCGGTGTCACATCACCTTTCTTAGTTCTAGCTTTATTATAAATTGATTGATGATTGATAATTAGAAATCTCACATGTTACGGAAACTTATACCAATAATATAATAGTGTAATATGAACTAATTATTCACTTTGATTGGACATTAGAATGATTATAGAAACATGAATAGGAAATGAGCAAAAAACGGCTGAACATGGAATAGGCATTAACACGTATTAATTGTCCATTTAATTGGATGACGTCAATAGTTGTGGTCTTTCCAAATATACTCCTATTTGCTCAAAATCATGAACTAAACAAATCTGAAAACAATGAAGAAAATGCCAAAAAAAAAAGAAAAAAGATAAATATATTTTTGGCCTTAGAGAGTGCCACCCGTTTTCATTCCTAGCTTTAGTATATATAATATAGAGAGATAGATATATAGATTTGATAGTGTAAAAAATTTCTTACTCGTGTATTTTTCTCTTTTTCTTTACCAACTACGGAAGAATTGTCAAAAACACATAGATGAGGACGCTTTCCGCCACCATCGCCACCGTCGCCGTCACCCTTGTAAACATCTTGATTTATGTGCAAGCCCTGGGTGGCTCGTCCACCACTCTTGCCATCGTCTACGACGACGATCCCACTATCTGCGGCATAGTCGCTTACCAAAAAACCCAAAGTATCCAATGTTGGAGACACGGCCAATCGATGGCCACACCTATTTCACCAAACGTTTCCTTCGAATTCATCGCTGGTGGCCTCGACGGCTTCACTGCTGTCCTCTCCGGTGGATCTTCGCTCCTCTTCTGGGATAGCAGTTTCGTCCCCAAACGGCTGTATTTCAGTTACTCAACCTTGTTAACAAACGTTACTATGGGTGATGCTCAAATTTGCGCCATAACGAACAGTACCCATAATGCTACCTGCTGGAGAGGCGATACGAGTCAACAACCGAATGGGTCATCACAATTCATATCAATGTCATCTGGTTCTAAATTTTCTTGCGGAGTTTTGGAAAGTTCATACAAGGTTGTCTGTTGGGGAAACAGTGATATCGCTTCAACTATCCAATCAGGATTTGGTAATGAAACGATGGTGAACATATATGCAGGCGGAAGGCATGCTTGTGGGGTGAACACTAACGGGTTCTTAATTTGCAAAGGTGATAACAACAACGGTCAATTGAATGTTCCTTCTAATTTGTTTAACGAGTATATTGGAATAGCTATGGGAATGAATCATACTTGTGGAATTCATAGAATGGATCATACAGTTGTTTGTTGGGGTGGAAATGGTGCATTTTCAAGTAATGTTATAGAAAGTATTGCTTTTGAAACAGTCGCAGCTGGGTCAAATTTTACGTGTGGATTGACGACAAGAGATTTGTCAGTGGTCTGTTGGGGGCCAGGTTGGACTAGTAATATGTATCCTCAAGGGGCTGCCCTTCCTTTACCAACCATTCTTCCAGGTTCATGTGGACAAAGTAATTGTCCTTGTGGTATATATCCGGGGTCTCAATATCTCTGTTCTGGCAATGGTGAAATTTGTACGCCTTGTTGATTAATCCATGTTACCACCACCTACGAAGAAAATGGTGGCTGGAGTATAAAGTAATGTTAAGAAATTTTTACGAAAGAAAAGAATAACGAAGAACTGGTTATGCATGTGATCTTGGTATAAAATTAATATAGTATACTTATTTGAGAAGTACTTAGTGTTTTTGGATTCTTGAAGTTAAGGGTAAAAAGTACTTGGTGTTATTGGATTCGTGAAGTTAAGGACAAAGGCTACTTTCTTAACTATAGTCTATACACAATATACACAATTTTATTCCTTCTAAGAAAGTATCCGCCTTGTAGCTACATAATTTTTCTTACGAGACTAAAATGCTTCATATATTTCTTTCCAGAGTTCAAACACCATACATCTTATTAAAGGTAGAATATACACTTAATTGACTTGTGATCTCCTAAAAGTATCCATATCTGAAGCTGTTGCACGTTATTTTTCTTTGGGATTGAATTAGTCATACAAGGTTGAAGACCATGAACTAATTGGAGTGTGGAACTTAAATGACCCAAAAAAACAGAGAACCAACCAAAGACCAAAGTACCCCAGAAAAAAAAAAAAAAAAGAGTTACCAAAATACTTTTTTATTGCGCAAAATGACTTAAATGACTGATGGTTGTTAGCTGCTTTTGCGCACTAAGTTCTTGCGTAATATAAGTCACAACAAATTTAAATGCACATGGCCTAAATTTTAGCCAAGTGGGAACTTATTAGATAAAGTTTAATGACTATACAATCTTAAAAAAAAAACATTTTTTTAGCATAACTAGTATACGTACCCGCACGATGCATAAGAAATTATACTAAGACAACATCGTAATAACATGAAAGAAGTTGAAGCGCAAAAAAAATGAATTCAATTTCAAATGGTTTAATTTTCTATAAATAGAAACATAAATTGTTCTACACCAGAATATGTTATTCATGACAAAAGATAATTGCAAGAAATGAATATAAGATTGGCTTTTAACTTAATATACTTCTTCAGAATCACTAAGGACCAGAATTTTATAATACATTTGACTGATCGTTGAAATTATCGGGGTCTAACTTTTCCACAGATCAACTCCACCCATATAGCTACCTATATTTTAAATCAAGCCCTCATCCTAACCAAATTTATATAATAAAAATTTAACTTAAGAATACAGACGGTAGCACTTCCCAGGTCCAGTTCGTCCAGCACGCCCTGCTCGTCGTTTTGCTAATGTTTGTGAAATTGGGGTAAAATCTAGTGAATCAATCCCCTGTTTTGGATCGTAGACATTCCTCTTTGCAAATCCAAGATCGATAAAATAATATATACCATCAATTGTCAAAGAAGTTTCAACAATATTTGTAGCAACACCAACATTTCTCTTTCCTGGCGGGGCAGGATCATAAATTATGGACTGCATTTCACTGGGCAAGGCACTATAGACAGGTAGCATGATCAGTTCAGGAACATTTTTACCTAGTCCTTTCATCAGAGACACTGGCAAGCATAATTAATCTCCTCTTGACCAGTCAAGCAGAGGATGATATCACCTTCAGGTTCTGTCAAGTGGATATGCATAACAGTGATTAAAACCGCATCAAAGTACTCACTCTCTGCCTGCTTTTTGGAGAGTATCTCTACTTGAAAAGTTCTTCCTGAGATTGTAAAGATGTTGCAGTCAAAGAAATAATCAGAAAATTTCAGTGCATTCATTTTGCAGATGTGACAATTAGACGAAGGTCAGGTCTTCTATTCAAAAGTTGCTTAAGCAAACCAAAGAGAACATTAGTGTGAATTGTCCTTTCGTGTGTTTCTGTTACACCTCGGAACTTTGGGTTGCTGAGCGGCTAATGGACTAACGTAAGTTAAGGTGTACATGATGTCTCTACAAGTAAGAAGGGATGTTTAATAATTCTAATTAAGATTCCAAAGAAGTTAGAGGCAAGGGAGAGAAGTTCGTCAAATGAAACTCCACCGCAGTTTTGCGAAAGGGGGGTTCGACGGTCGTTCTTTGTACCGTCGGACGAGTCGACGCTTCGTCGATTGTGCCGTAGAATTGAGCTAGAGCGAAGACCATTCAACGAACGGGTCGACGCTCCGTCGATCAGTTCGACGGACCGTCCTTCTAACCGTAGAATGAAAAGAAACGACAGATTGCTCACTGGAAATTTAACGACTTCGACGATCAGATCGACGCTTTGTCGATCGTACCGTATATCTCGGTCGGGACTGATTTCATGATTTAATATAAGGACCATTCTCTCATTTTATTTCATTTTATCTTCCACTCTCCTCTCTTCAACAAACCTCTAGAACCTTCTCCATCATTCACCCACAAGAAATCAAAGGAAATCCATGATCAAGTACACCAAAACCATGAAATCAAGTGTGTGAAACCTAGTAAAAGTTCATCTAAGCCAAGAAAACTCAAGAGAAGAGAGTTAGGGTTTTGGTGCAAGAAGAGAAGTTCCACTCAAAGGTTGTTCATCAATCATCCAAGGTGAGTTTTATGGTATTTACATGTTGTTTAAGGTGTTGAAAAGTTGAAACACTTGGATTGTAGAAGGAGGTAGAAAATGGGTCATAAATATGAGTGAATAGTGTCATTGTTGAGTAGTAGTTGGGGTGAGTTATGAATATTGGCATGTCGTGATTGTGACTATGTTATTAATGACACTTCGACCACGGAATAAGTATTGTATATGAGAAAACGCGATAGTGAGCTATAACCATAATTGTGGAGAAATTGAAGGAATATGGTGAATTGTGGGAAATGTGGATGATTGATGATTGTTGTTGCGATATTGTGAATATTGTTACGAATGTTTGGGAGTTGATATAGAATGTGAGAAAAGTAGTAGGAACAAAGGGAATGCTGCCCAATTTTCCCTAGAAATAGTAAAATGTTCTTATAGCCGAGTAACTAATGTTAATGCGAATCCTTTTGAAGGTAGAAACGCGAGCAACGAAGGAGGACGACCAAGCGATAGAATAGTTAAACGACAAAGGTACGTGAGGCTAGTCCTTTCTTTCTATGGTATGAATCCTATAGTATGACTTTCCTTCCTCTTCATGAATCTCTTAAATTCCGGAAAACTATGAGCCTGTGTTCATGAATAGCTACACAAGGTAAGAGTTATATTATGAGCTCAATAATGATGATGAGTTAAAGCATAGAGATTCTAGATGTTCATGATATGATGTTCCTAAAACGTTAATGATGTCATTTATTGCTTACTCACCTCATATACTATTCCCTTTAAGGTGAGGCAGAATGTTAATGAGTGCTCCATAATGAAATCGGGGGATCACGACCTTACGTCACCCCGATAAAGTATAGTTATCCTTGACTCTTTATGCATGCACTATGATGAGCATATTATGATGATGATATAACACCGTGCCTATATGGCCGGGCAGTCACCGCTAAGGCGGGCAGCGTATACACCATGGCCAGATGGCATGGGCAGACACCACTAGTGGGCGGCATGAGATGATACCCCGGACGCGGGAGGCCTGGACGCAGGCTAATGATTATCACACCGATCCGATACGGACGAGCAGCTTATACATTTATGCATGTATGATATAATGATGATTATCAGTAAGCCAGGATGCATCATTTCCTTTATATTTGACAGTCAGATACAGATATTCCTTATTGATGCTTCTTTTATTTCATTGACGTATCATTATTGTTTATGCCTCTCATACTCAGTACAATGTTCGTACTGACGTCCGTTTTCTTTGGACGCTGTGTTTATGCCCACAGGTAGACAGGAAGGTGATCTTGATCCAGATTCGTAGGAGCTGTTAGCTGATTTGAAGAGCACTCCATTTTCCGGAGGTGCCATTGACTATTTTTTTGGTATATATGTACATGTATATTTGGGCACAACAGGGTCTTGTCCCGTCCATATGTTTAGCACTCCAGTAGAGGCTCGTAGATACGCAGTGTGGGTGGTATGGTCTCATGAGGTTGCTACAATGTATATATATATATATATATATATATATATATATATATATATATATATATATATATATATATATATATATATATATATATATATATATATATTATTTTAATGACCAAAAGGCTTGTGCATATAAAAGTATTGATGTTTCCGAATGAAAGATGATTTTCTTATAATTTGAGTATGATTTTGATAAAAGAACGTTTAATGAGCATGATAAGTAGTAGAACGAGGGGTGCTCGGTGGTTAGCCCCGGGTACCTGTCACGGCCCCTAGTTGGGTCGTGACAGTTTCATCAAGCATTATGACCGAATACTGGGACAAATTATCATCAATCAGGATCTCCCTCAAAAGCATACCATCAGTCATATATTTGATAACAGTTTCTGGCCCAGTACAATCTTCAAAACGAATACCATAACCAATCTCTTCACCTAATCGACAACCAAACTCTTCAACAAGTCTCTTAGCCAGTTACAGCTTCTAACAATGTCAACATAAACACATGTAGTTCAAATGCCAATTCCTTCATAGTTGCTAATAACTCAAATGGTAGACAATTTCCAGTTGCTAATAATCCAAGTGTTAGATCTAGATGGAATGATGACTTGTATTGTGATTACTGTCACAAGAGAGGACATACGAGAGACCTATGTTACAAACTAAAAGGATATCCACCTGGTTTTAAGTTTACCAATAAGAAGAGAGGGAACTACACTGCAAGGGCACACAATGCTAATGTTACAAAAGAAGGGAAATGCAACGGTTATGGAAGTTCAGACCTGCAGAATAACTAGGACACCGCATATGGGGTTGGATCTATACAAGCTAGCCCAATATTCGCTCAGGAACAATACCATCATATTCTCAAAATATTAAATGATGAGAGAGCAACAGTTGAGAGAGCCAACATGGCAGGTGAGTCTTCTAATAACTACTGTGTTTCGATTATTGACTCTGGTGTAACAAATCACATGATTACTGCTTTGAACTTATTGAATGTCCTACAATTGTGCCTGATTCCACTCTTAAATATGTATTCCTTCCAAATGGTAACACCACTAGGGTCACACACATAGGAAGTCATATTATTACAAACTCTCAAACCATCACTTATGTTCTTTATGTCCCTAACTTCAAGTACAACTTACTGTCAGTTGCCAGATACACTAAAGAATTAAAATGTTCTGTTAGTTTCTTTCCTGATTTCTGCATCTTTCAGGACCTCTTCAGTGGCAAGGTGAGGCAGATTGGTAGCATTAAGGATGGACTCTACATCCTCAATCCTGCAACACCTGCTGCTTCTCAGAATTGCAAGTATTTGTCTACTTTTGTTCATACACCTCTTAGCATATTATGTCATCAAAGGCTGGGTCATGCCTCTTATCCAGTATTGCAACAAATCTCCCCAATAAGATAGTACATTAGTCATTTTAATTCTTGTAATTGTCATGTTTGTCCAATAGCTAAGAAAACCAGAAATGTTTTTCCCTTAAGTACTACTAAGTCCAGTCATTCCTTTCAACTTGTTCATATGGATGTATGGGACCCTGATAAAGTTTGCACTTATGATGGCTTCAAGTATTTTCTTACTCATATGGATGACTATTCTAGAATGACTTGGACATTCTTGTTAAGACTGAAAAGTGATGCGTTTGTTGTTCTCAAAAATTTCATTCAAATGATTGAAAATCAATTCTCAGTCACTATTAAAGTCTTTCGATCAGACAATGGTTATGAGTTCTTCAAGTCTCTCTGTACTAGTTTCTTTACCTCCAAGGGCATTTTTTACCAAAGTAGTTGTGTTCATACACCACAACAGAATGGTGTTGTAGAAAGAAAACATAGACACCTATTAGATGTTGCTAGGGCATTAAAATTCCAAGTTGTTGTCCCTATGAAGTTTTGGGGTGATTGGATCCTCACTGCAACTTATATCATAAATAGATTGCCAAGTCCTTTTCTTCAGGGCAAGTCACCTTATCACATGTTCCATGGAACTGTACCCTCTCATACTAACATGTTTTGCTACTAAAACTGACTACTCAAATAAGTTTACACCCAAGTCTGTTCCTGCCATAATTATGGGTTACTCCAATGTTAAAAAAGGATATAGGTTATATGATATAGAACATGATAAGTTCTTTGTTAGTAGGGATGTCCTCTTTAAAGAGCACGTATTACCTTTTAGATATCCCAAAAGCAATTGTCACGACCCGACTAAGGGCCGCGACGAGCACCCAGGCACCCTCTTAGCTTACTCTTATGCTTACATCTAGGTGAGACACATAATTATACATGCATTTCCATTCATTCGTCAACTAGTCCCATTTGGACAACAACACATTTATATCATCATAGGCATCTATGCCACATCAATGTACATGGGCCAACGTGGCCGACAAAATGAAATACAAAACATAGGCCGACAAGTCCAGACACATCTACCCACACACACACATGTCTACGAGCCTCTAAGAGTATAACATATCACATTAGCGGGACAAGACCCCGCTATGCCCATAATTATATACATAAAAGAATGAGTACCCAAAAGTTATGGCTCCGAAGGAAATGGAGCTCTCTATGTAATCTCTGAATAGGCAGCTATGGATCAAGT
Organism: Lycium barbarum; assembly: GCF_019175385.1. Classification (NCBI taxonomy): domain Eukaryota; kingdom Viridiplantae; phylum Streptophyta; class Magnoliopsida; order Solanales; family Solanaceae; genus Lycium; species Lycium barbarum. The sequence continues at coordinate 117,855,967 of NC_083347.1, forward strand.
CTGTCTCCCTGTGCACCTGCGGGCATGACGCAGCGTCCACAAACAAAAGGACGTCAGTACGAAGAATGTACTGAGTATGTAAAGCATGATCAACATCGATCTATATAAGCATAAGGAACAACATATGAAATAGCATAGGAGGGGAGACAATAACATCATCATCATTACACTTACTTGCCTTTCATAGGGGCTTCCCATTTTTCATACGTATTCGTACACCTACGTCATCATCCGTATTCCATAATAGTAGTCGTACCATACTCGTGCTCATATTCGTATACATGTCCTTAGTCGTATTCTCATACATAGTCTTATCACATTCATATTCATATTATATATTTAGTCATTTCATATACATAGCATTTTACATAGCATACCCGACCTCATAGGATCGGTGTTTCATACATACTTGGCCAACCAAGGCTCAAGGTTACTCATACCTGACCCTACCAAGGCTTCAGGGTTATCTGTACCATCTGCAGAGGTGTGCGCGCGTTTCGTAATCGTATACATACTTTATACATAATCATATACATATATTCTACCCGGCGTTATAAGCTCGGGGTTTCATTATAGCCCTTCATAGACACACATATAAGTATAATAGCCCATAGACACCTTTAGCATCATTATTACCGTCCTTATCATTACAATCGTCATCATTATCGTTACTTATATATCATAGGCCTACTCGTCGTATGAAATGCGTGGTACAATCGTAGTGCATATCAAGGATCGTGAGCTTATGAGCTCAGAATATCAACCAATTGAAAACAACGTACTCATATAGAGGATTTAAGAGTTTGGCCAAGGAACCATGCCTTATGAAAGAAGGGTCGGCCTTACATACCTTTTCGTCGAACTATTCTACACTTGCACGCTTCCTTCCAATGTTAGCGTTTCTACCTTCATTAATATCATAACAATGGTCGTTAGTCATTCACATCATCCACATAATCTAGATTTCTCAATTTGCTTCTAATTCACCCATATTCAAGGTCATAACACCCAACTTCGTCCATCCGTCTAAAGTGTCTAGTTCATGATCTTTAATACCATTTATAACACATTCATATCACAACACAACAACATTCGTGATTCAATTCAAACTATTCCTCAAAATGTCACTATTCATCATTCATGACCTAGTTGATCATATTTTCTACAATCCATGCATTTCACCTCTCCAATATCTTAAACATCATATAAATATCATGAATCTTACCTTAGAAGTTGTAGGAACAAGCCTTAGTTGATAATACTCCACTTTGAGCAAAACCCTAGTTTTTCTCCATTTGGATTTCTTGACTTGGATGACCTTTGATGATGTTCTTACTCTTGATTCACTTTGTTTTATGTTGTTGATGACTTATGATCCTTGAAAACTTGGATAATAAATGTAGAGAGATGTTTTAGAGAGAAGTGGTGTAATGTTGAAATGAAATAAAACAAGTGTTGGTCCCTTTATTTAATGACTTGCAAAATCTGAACTGAAATGCACAGTGGTCGTCCATGGGGGTTTACGGTTCGTATTCCAGTTTACGGACTGTCCTTCGTGGTCGTCTTTAACCATATTCAGAACCAGAAACTTAAGGTTGCAACATGGTGATTTACGACCATGGTTTACGGGCCGTAAATCACTTTACGGTCCGTCCTCCAGGTCGTATTTATCCATTTCCTCAACTGGCAGAAAGTTGAAGTTTTGCATGCCAATTTACGACCTGCTAGTTTACGGACCGTATACCAATTTACGGTCCGTCCTAGCACTTTACGACCACTGGGCAGTTGCAAATCTGCAATTTCCCATATTTCTTAGACTTCTCATTTTAATCACCCACGTCCATGCACATGCATTGCTCACCTTATATCTCATCTTAACTTAGCTAACTTTCTCATTTCACATCGGATACCTTTGCAATCTCGCCTAAGGTCATCAAACGTCGTTTCTTGCTCATTGACATCATGCACCCATATTCATCACTAGTTCATTCACTTTCGTACCAACGGAAAAATTTTCAAGGTGTAGCATTCTCCCCTCCTTAAGAACATTCGTCCTCGAATGTTAAAGTCTTCGGGGATTCTATAAAATATTTGCCAGAGCACTACCATCCGGCCACAACAACCCATAATATCGATGTCTCACAGGGCCACAACATAATAGCATAAAAATTTGGCCACACACGACCTAAAAGCATAAAAGGAAAACAGGCATACCTTATGATCTTGACGTTTCATCTTGGACCTCTTCCAAAGGATGAAATAAATGTGGGTATTTGGATCGCATACTTTTTTCCACTTCCCACGTCATTTCCTCTCGTTTACTGCTTCTCCATAGAACCTTAACTGAGGCTACTTCTTTGTTTCTAAGCCTCCGTACTTGCCTATCTAATATGGCAATGGGTATTTCTTCGTAAGACAACTTTTCTGTCACTTGAACATCATTTACTGGGACGATCCTCGTAGGATCTCCGACACATTTTCGAAGCATCGAGACGTGGAATACTGGATGGACTGACTCCAACTCGGGAGGTAGATCTAACTCATAGGCCACTTTGCCTATCTTTCGTACAATCTCATATGGCCCAATATATTGGGGATTAAGTTTCCCCTTTTTGCCAAATCTCATAACGCCCTTCATCGGCGACACTTTCAAGAACACCCAATCTTTCACTGCGAACTCTAAGTCCCTTCGACGATTGTCCACATAGGACCTTTGACGACTTTGGGCTGCTAACAACCGATCTTGTATGAGTTTAAATTTCTCTATAGCTTGCTGGACCAAGTCTGGCCCTATTAACTTAGTTTCTCCGGTTTCAAACCACCCGATCGGGGATCTACACTTCCGCCCATATAAAGCCTCATACGGTGCCATTTGAATGCTGGAATGGTAACTATTATTGTAAGCAAATTCAATGAGTGGCAAATGATCATCCCAATTTCCTACAAAATCTAACATACATGCTCGCAACATATCTTCAAGAGTATGAATGGTACGTTCGTCCCGCCCATCGGTCTGTGGGTGGAATGTCGTACTAAGACGTACTTGGGTCCCTAAACCCTCTTGGAAATACTCCCAAAATTTAGCTGTAAACTGAGTTCCTCTATCGGAGATAATAGACACTGGAACGCCATGAAGTCTCACTATCTCTTTAAGGTAAAGCCTTGCATAATCTTCTGCCACATAGGTCGTTCTGACCGGTAAGAAATGTGCTGACTTTGTGAGTCTATCCACGATCACCCATATGGAATCATATTTATGTCGAGAACGGGGTAACCCTGTGATGAAGTCCATATTAATCACTTCCCACTTCCACGTTGGGATTTCTATAGCTTGCAACAATCCGCCTGGCTTTTGGTGCTCGATTTTCACTTGTTGACAATTAGGACATTGAGCTACAAATTCCGCTATATCTTTCTTCATCCTATTCCACCAATATATAGACTTAAGGTCGTGATACATCTTCGTCGCTCCGGGGTGAACGAAGTAACGGGAACAATGAGCTTCTCTCAAAATTTGGTGGCGTAGACTTGCCACATCAGGGACACATAATCTGCCTCTACATCGGAGAACTCCGTCTCCTGAAATATCAAAGAATGACTCCTCCTTCTGAGGGAGTGTATCTCTGTACTGCATTAGCATGGGATTCTCATATTGTCGCTTTTTCACTTCCGCTACTAGCGACGAGACTGCCGAATTCTGAATAGTAGCTCTGCCACTACCTGAATCCACCACTCGGACTCCTAGGCTAGCTAACTGTTGCAGCTCACGGGCCATCTCTTTCTTTTCTGGTCGTACATCACTTAGACTTCCCACCGACCTACGGCTAAGAGCATCAGCTACAACATTTGCCTTTCCGGGGTGATACAAAATATCAACATCGTAGTCTTTCAGCAATTCCAACCATCGTCGTTGCCGCAAATTTAACTCTTTCTGCTTGAAGATGTATTGAAGACTCTTATGATCTGTGTAAATATCCACGTGGACACCATATAAGTAATGTCTCCATATTTTTAATGCATGGACCACCGCGGCCAATTCTAAGTCATGGGTAGGATAATTCTGCTCATGTTTCCCCAATTTCCTTGAAGCATACGCAATCACTTTGCCATGTTGCATCAACACACAGCCTAGCCCAACACCTGAAGCGTCGCAATACACAACATATCCTTCCAATCCCTCTGGAAGTGTCAGAACTGGGGCAGAAGTCAATCGGCCCTTTAACTCTTGGAAACTACGTTCACAAGCATCTGTCCATTGAAACTTGGCTGATTTTTGTGTTAACTTTGTGAGTGGTGCAGAAATAGAGGAAAAACCTTCAACGAATCTCCTGTAATAGCCTGCTAAGCCTAGAAAGCTACGAACCTCTGTAGGAGTTGTGGGTCTTGGCCAAGTTTTCACGGCCTCAATCTTTTGACCATCCACGCGGATACCATCAGTTGCAACAATATGCCCTAAAAATGTCACTGAGTTCAACCAAAACTCGCATTTGGAAAACTTCGCGAATAACTCTCGAGTTCGAAGAACTCCAAGGACCATACGCAAATGATCCGCATGTTCTGCCTCTGATCTAGAATACACCAAGATGTCATCGATAAATACTATCACAAATAAATCCAGGAAGGGCCTGAACACATTATTCATCAAATCCATAAATACCGCTGGCGCGTTCGTTAGCCCAAATGACATTACCTGAAATTCAAAATCACCATATCTTGTTCTGAAGGCCGTCTTAGGGATATCTTTCTCCCTAACTCTCACTTGGTGATACCCTGACCTCAAATCAATCTTTGAAAATCATTTGGCACCTTGCAATTGATCAAATAAATCATCAATCCTCGGAAGAGGATATTTATTCTTAATTGTCACCTTATTCAATTGCCGGTAATCGATACACATTCTCAAAGAGCCATCTTTCTTTCGGACAAACAATACGGGCGCTCCCCATGGGGATGAACTAGGCCTAATGAAGCCTTTATCAAGTAAGTCCTTCAGTTGCTCCTTCAACTCTTTCAATTCTGCGGGTGCCATTCTATAAGGAGGAATAGATATGGGTTTAGTGTCTGGCAATACATCAATGGCAAAATCAATCTCCCACTCGGGAGGAAGGACTGGAAGCTCTTCCGGGAACACATCCGGAAATTCGTTCACTACGGGAACTGACTGAAGAGTCGGCGATTCAACTTCTACATCTTGAACTCGCACTAGATGATAAATACATCCTTTCGTGATCATCTTCCTTGCCTTTAGATAGGAAATAAATCTACCTTTTGGTGATGCCGCATCCCTTTCCATTCTAAGACTGGTTCTCCCAGAAACTGGAAACGAACCATCTTCATTCGGCAATCAACATTGGCATAACAAGAAGCCAACCAATCCATGCCCATAATAACATCAAAATCTACTATTTCTAGCTCATGCAAATCAATCATGGTACGATGGTCACAAATCGTGACTATACAATCCCTATATACTCGGCTAGCTATTACCGATTCACCCACGGGCGTGGACACCTCAAAAGGTTTGATCGACTCCGGCTCAACTATAAATTGACCCGCAATATAAGGAGTAACATATGATAACGTGGAGCCCGGATCAATCAAAGCATAAACATCATGAGAGAATACCGATAATATACCTGTGACCACGTCAGGAGAAAACTCAAGATCTTGGCGTCCAGCCAAGGCATAAATACGGTGCTGAGGACCGCTAGTACTGGGAGCTCTGCCTCTACCTCTACCATGGCCGACTGGCGCATGTGAACCTGGCCCCGTATGGCGTATAGATGCCGAAGATCCGGCTACCGACCCTGATGGTTGGGTCCTACCTCTACCATGTACTGAGGGGAAATCACGCATAATATGTCCTGGTCGACCACATGAATAGAAAACATCTGAACCCAATCGACATTGACCCCAATGCGACTTCCCACACTGGGAACATCGTGGTATAGGTGTCCTTGACTGGCCTGAATCACCTCTAAACTGGGACCCCGAATAACTCTGACTCGGCCTAGGATGAGTAGATCTATCAAGGCTCTGGCCTGAAAACCGTGGAGGTGCACTGGCCATAGAATAGCCCGAATGTCTAGGGAATTGTTGCCTATGTCCGCCTCTGGACTCAATTATTGGGCCCGAAGATCTGGCCCTCTTGCTATGTCCCCTATCCTGTTCACGTTCACTTCTCCACTGCTGTCGGCTTTCCTCTAAGTTCTGAGCATGTACCTGAATGCGTGCAATATCTATACCGTCCTGAAGGGACGCAGTCAAGCATTTGTCCATCAGATGGGGCCCTAGGCCCTTTACAAATCGGTGTACCCTGTCGCCCATATCTGCTACCAGGGCCGAAGCATACCTGGCCAAGGAGTTAAAACGGAGGCTATACTCTAGGGCACTCATACTGCCTTACCTCAAATTTAAGAATTTATCGGCCCTAGCTCTCCGAACTTCTAGGGGCATATAATGACGGAGAAAAGCATCAACAAACTCTTACCATACCGGGGGAGGTTTATTTGCTCCCCGTGAAGCCATCCATACCGTATACCACTGAATCGAGACATCTCTCAATCTATATGATGCTAACTCCACTGACTCGGTGTCCGAAACATGTATCAACCGGAGCGTCCTTAGCATACCATCAGTAAAATCCTGGGGATACTCCTCCGGTTTTGACCCATAGAATTCCAGAGGGTTCAAAGTAATAAAGTCACGGGCCCTTGCGCTAATAGCCCTATCACCATGCCCTGAACTTTGCCTCTGAGCCTGGGCCGCAACCAACTAGGTCAACAAATTAATGGCCTCTTTCACATCCTGGCCCGAAGCATCTGGTGGAGGAGCCGGAGCTGGAGCTGAGGCTCTCTCACGCTACTCAGTAATAGGTACTGTCTGGGAGGATTGAGATTGAGCCGCACTCTGGGACTCATCTTCCTCTACTACCGGTGGCGGTGCTCTTTCAGCCCGCTTTTCTGCCACCGTCTTGCCCTTTTGGGCTGCTGTAGCCTTTTTCTTTTTAGGCATCTCTGAAATACACAACACACGATTTAGGAACAAGAATTTCTTACATCATAGCTCTAGCGCACGATTCTCATGAAGAAAGAAGGTCAATCATTCATAAAATGTCTACAGCTTCTTGTTTATAAGTGTGGCATGCAACACACCCATAACCAAGACTCTACTAGACACGGCTCATAGACACACCCTAGGACTGAACTGCTCTGGTACCACTTTTGTCACGACCCGACTAGCGGCCGCGACGAGCACCCGGTGCTAGCCCACCCGGGCACCCTCTTAGCTTACTCGTATGCTTACATCTAGGTGAGCCACATAATTATACATGCATTTCCATTCATTCGTCAACTAGTCCCATTTGGACAACAACACATTTATATCATCATAGGCATCTATGCCACATCAATGTACATGGGCCAACATGGCCGACAAAATGATATACAAAACATAGGCCGACAAGGCCAGACACATCTACCCACACACACACATGTCTACGAGCCTCTAAGAGTATAACATATCACATTAGCGGGACAGGACCCCGCTATGCCCATAATTATATACAGCAAAGAATGAGTACCCAAAAGTTATGGCTCCGAAGGAAATGGAGCTCTCTATGTAATCTCTTAATAGGCAGCTATGGATCAAGTCTGTCTCCCTGTGCACCTGCGGGCATGACGCAGCATCCACAAACAAAAGGACGTCAGTACGAAGAATGTACTGATTATGTAAAGCATGATCAACATCGATATATATAAGCATAAGGAACAACATATGAAATAGCATAGGAGGGGAGACAATAACATCATCATCATTACACTTACTTGCCTTTCATAGGGGCTTCCCATTTTTCATACGTATTCGTACACCTACGTCATCATCCGTATTCCATAATAGTACTCGTACCATACTCGTGCTCATATTCGTATACATGTCCTTAGTCGTATTCTCATACGTAGTCTTATCACATTCATATTCATATTATATATTTAGTCATTTCATATACATAGCATTTTACATAGCATACCCGACCTCATAGGATCGGTGTTTCATACATACTTGGCCAACCAAGGCTGAAGGTTACTCATACCTGGCCCTACCAAGGCTTCAGGGTTATCCGTACCATCTGCAGAGATGTGCGCGCGTTTCGTAATCGTATACATACTTTATACATAATCATATACATATATTCTACCCGGCGTTATAAGCTCAGGGTTTCATTATAGCCCTTCATAGGCACACATATAAGTATAATAGCCCATAGGCACCTTTAGCATCATTATTACTGTCCTTATCATTACAATCGTCATCATTATCGTTACTTATATATCATAGGCCTACTCGTCGTATGAAATGTGTGGTACAATCGTAGTACATATCAAGGATCGTGAGCTTATGAGCTCGGAATATCAACCAATTGAAAACAACGTACTCATATAGAGGATTTAATAGTTTGGCCAAGGAACCATGCCTTATGAAAGAAGGGTCGGCCTTACATACCTTTTCGTCGAACTATTCTACACTTGCACGCTTCCTTCCAATGTTAGCGTTTCTACCTTCATTAATATCATAACAATGGTCGTTAGTCATTCACATCATCCACATAATCTAGATTTCTCAATTTGCTTCTAATACACCCATATTCAAGGTCATAACACCCAACTTCGTCCATCCGTCTAAAGTGTCTAGTTCATGATCTTTAATACCATTTATAACACATTCATATCACAACACAACAACATTCGTGATTTAATTCAAACTATTTCTCAAAATGTCACTATTCATCATTCATGACCTAGTTGACCATATTTTCTACAATCCATGCATTTCAACTCTCCAATATCTTAAACATCATATAAATATCATGAATCTTACCTTAGAAGTTGTAGGAACAAGCCTTAGTTGATAATACTCCACTTTGAGCAAAACCCTAGTTTTTCTCCATTTGGATTTCTTGACTTGGATGACCTTTGATGATGTTCTTACTCTTGATTCACTTTGTTTTATGTTGTTGAAGACTTATGATCCTTGAAAACTTGGATAATAAATGTAGAGTGATGTTTTAGAGAGAAGTGGTGTAATGTTGAAATGAAATAAAACAAGTGTTGGTCCCTTTATTTAATGACTTGCAAAATCTGAACTGAAGTGCACAGTGGTCGTCCATGGGGGTTTACGGTCCGTATTCCAGTTTACGGACCGTCCTTCGTGGTCGTCTTTAACCATATTCAGAACCAAAAACTTAAGGCTGCAACATGGTGATTTACGACCATGGTTTACGGGTCGTAAATCACTTTACGGTCCGTCCTCCAGGTCGTATTTATCCATTTCCTCTACTGGCAGAAAGTTGAAGTTTTGCATGCCAATTTACGACCTACTAGTTTACGGACCGTATACCAATTTACGGTCCGTCCTAGCACTTTACGACCACTGGGCCGTTGCAAAACTGCAACTTCCCATATTTCTTAGACTTCTCATTTTAATCACCCACGTCCATGCACATGCATTGCTCACCTTATATCTCATCTTAACTTAGCCAACTTTCTCATTTCACATCGAATACCTTTGCAATCTCGCCTAAGGTCATCAAACGTCGTTTCTTGCTCATGGACATCATGCACTCATATTCATCACTAGTTCATTCACTTTCGTACCAACGGAAAATATTTCGAGGTGTAACAGCAGTTTTTTATCTTCTCGTCCTTCATTCATTCCATTATTTGATCAAGATCCACCTACTGCTTCTTATCCGACTACTTCTTCTTCTCCTTGCTCACCTACTTCCTCTATTCTTGAACCTCTACCTGATGCTCCTTCATCCCCAGCCTCCTCTCCTCCTTTATTCTCTCCTCCTTTATCTTCTCCTACTCCTCTTTTAGACACTCCAATTTCTGTTGCTAATTCTAGTAGTGCATCCTCTAGTCCATCTTTTTCCCATGCTACTTCTGTTCTTCCTAGCTTACCACCCTCTGTTCCTTCCAGGAAATCTAGTAGAACCACAAAACCTCCCATATGGTTAACTGACTATGTTCATCCTCCTTTGCCTACCACTTCTTCTACTTCTCATCCCATTCATTACTCAGTTGCTTACTCTCATCTTTCCCCATCCTATCAGGCCTTTCTTTCTTCCTTTTCTTCTGATACTGAACCATCTTCCTTTGCTCAGGCTAGTAAGGACACAAGATGGGTACAAGCTATGCAACTTGAGATAGAAGCACTAAAACTTAATAACACTTGGGAGTTAGTTAATCTACCTGCTGGTAAGACTCCCATTGGCTGTAAATGGATCTATAAAATTAAGTACAATTCAGATGGCACTGTAGAAAGGTTTAAAGCTAGGTTACTGTCAAAAGGGTACACTAAAAAAGAGAGGCTTGATTTCCATGATACCTTTTCTCTTATTGCAAAATTGACTACTGTTAGGTCTGTTATAGCTATTACTGCCCTCAAACATTGGCCCATTTATCAACTAGATATTCATAATGCCTTTTTGAATAGGGATCTCACTGAGGAGGTGTATATGACCTTGCCTCAGGGATTTGGCAGTCAGGGGGAGCATAGGGTGTGTAGACTGCTCAAATCCCTATATGGACTCAAACAGACATCTAGGCAATGAAATTTGAAGTTGTCTCAGGCACTGCTTAATTCTGGATTTACTCAGAGCAAACATGATTATTCATTATACACTAGATCATCTCATGGTAAATTTGTGCTCATACTTGTCTATGTAGATAATTTGTTGGTGCCAGGTAATGATCCAAGTGAGATACCGCAGTCTAAAGCAATACTACATCAAAACTTCAAAATGAAAGAGTTGGGAGAACTGAGATATTTTTTAGGAATAGAATTTTCTAGATCAAAAGATGGGATTCCCATGGCACAGAGAAAATATGCCTTAGAGTTGATTGCTGAGTCTGGATTAGCAGGATCCAGACCCAAAGAAACACCCATGGAACAAAATCTCAAACTAACAAGTGTACAGTTTGACAAAACTTTAAATGTTGAAAATTCGGAGGATGACAAAAACTTGAATGATTCTCCAGTAGATGAAGTAATGGAGGACAGGGGGAGATATTAAAGGCTAATTGGAAAGTTGTTGTACCTAACCATTACTAGACCTGATATTTCATATGCAGTTCAGAGTCTAAGTCAATTTATGCAATCTCCAAAAAATTCACATTATGAGGCTGCCTTGAATGTTGTTAAGTACATCAAGAAACAACCTGGTCTGGGATTGTTGATGTCAAGTGGAAGTGCAGAACAAGTTGCCTCATTTTGTGATTCAGATTGGGCATCTTGCCCCATGTCCAGAAAGTCTGTAACATCATACTGTGTCAAGCTGGGAGAATCTTTAATCTCATAGAAGGCTAAAAAGCAAAACACTATATCCAGGAGTTCTGCTGACGCAAAATATAGAAGCATGGCACATACAGTTGTTAAATTGGTTTGGTTGGGTGGATTACTGAAGGAGTTGACTCTGAATTTGAAGCTGCCTATGGTACTATACTGTGACAACAAAGTAGCATTGCAGATTGCTGCTAATCCAATATATCATGAAAGAACGAAACACATAGAAATAGACTGTCACTTTGTAAAGGAAAAGATAAAAGATGGATTGGTGAAGACATTACATATATCCAGTCAAGAACAACCAGCTGATGTGTTGACCAAAGCATTAGGACATCAACAACATAGCTATATGATTTCCAAGTTGGGAATGAAAGACATATTCTTTCATTCTCAACTTGAGGGAGAGTGTAGAAATATAAAGAATAGTAGTATATAGATTGATTCTTATGCATTTTGATAGTTGTACGCAAGTGTAGTTATGGTGTACACTTCTAGAAGGAAGTTAGTTTTAGTGAATTAGTTAGTCAAAATCTGTTCCCTATATAGAGCATGTTTTGATGGGCTTATGCCTATAAGCTGCAAACAGCTTATAAGCTAAAAAAAATAAGTTGGGTAGTCTAACTTATTTTTTTTTGCTTATAAGCTACTGAACAGCTTATAAGCTACTTTAGATAAGTTAAGTCAAATGGCCTAATTATTTTTTTGAGCTTATTTTAAGCACAAAATGACTTTAAGCTGGTCAGCCAAACACTCAAAAAAACTGAAAACAGCTTATAAGCAACTTATAAGCCAATCCAAACGGGCTCATAATTAGATTGTACAACACATTATTGCACATGTTGAATAGAAAAGAAATCATTTCCACATCTCTCTTCTCTCAATTATTTCTCTCTCTATAACTACCTTACCTATCCTAGGCTGCAATAGGTTGTAATCTGGTCATTGCAAGGGATAGGGATTAAGAGTTTAATTCCTAGGCTGCAATAGGTTGTAATCTGGACATTGCTCAGTTTAGTGAAGCTGGAAATCCTACTTAGGTAGGTCCTGGTTTTTAATCCATTGAGCAAGGAGTTTTCCATGTAAATATCTTGCCTTATTTACTTCCCATTATTATCTGTGAAAACAGTTTAGGGACCCTGTCCCTTAAACTATTTCAATGAACTCTCAGGTTGTGAACTAGCTAAGTGTGAACCCCATAGGTTCCATCAAGAAAGTTACACTGTATTTTACGTCTTGGCTTATAATGGAATTAACAGGCAATAGGAAAATTTAACATACCTGGTAAGTATTCAGCTATGTTCTTTTATTTCATCAAATGGTGAGAATCATTTATAGGAGATGTTTAATGAGCAGAATTTAATATAAATTCATCCAATAGTACTAATTGATAACTGAGGTAAAGCAAAAGGTTTGCAACGTATGAAATAAAAACCCTTAAGCTGCTATAAGTTCTTTCCTAGTAATTAATTACTATAGCAATTATTTAGCATTTAGTAGGATTTCATTAAATCACCTGCCCTTTATTAATGTTTTAACTATCTATATAGACCGTGAGTAATTTGTAAAGTTTTGCAAAGTTGAAGAGCCCTTAAGATGTCATTTAAAAGGATATCATTAGTAAGACACCCCGTTTTAATATTCCTTAGTATCTAATAATTATGCCGAGAAGTTGTATTTTTATTATAAAAAAGTTGTAGTAATATTATTCTAATAGCTGCCAATAATCCAATATTTGGCGAAAATTGAATTTCTCTTTTTTGGTAACTAACTGATTGTATTAATCACCAAGTGTCTAAACATTACAAAACCACAGCAGTGTAACTCATTCTGCTATCTCAACTTAGCCTCTTAACTAGACTATGTACACATCACTCAACAGAAAAAACTCTTATCTATCTATCAGGGCATTTAGCCCAGTTACATCATATAACCATCAGTTAACACCTGAGCTACTCAAAACTGAAGCCTTTGCAGCATAGGGCTTGTGCCTTTTTTGAGCTCTGAAATTGCAAATACAAGCAATCTGCCTAGCAGTGTCTTCCATGCTCCTGTTTCTCTTCTCAAATATTCTCTGATTTCTCTCGGTCCATATGCCATGAATAGTCTCAGCAAATACCATTTTAAACATAGCTGAATTCTGTGGTTTCCTTTGGCATTGTTGATAGTCCATTGAAAGTATTGTGCCCAGTTTGTAGCTTTGTATGGTTCTCTGTTCATCCACTTCAACAATCTGTCCCATAGTCCCTTAGTGAATATGCATTCGGCAAACAAATGATTTCTGTCTTCTTGATGTGCCTGGCATAGTATACACACTGGATCCACATTGATACCCCATTTGGCTAATCTATCACTGGTCAGCATCCTCCTATGAAAGTGAAGCCACATAGTGAATTTAGCTTTAGCACTAGCTTCATTTTTTAACATAAGGCATTTCCATGGAATTCTTGTATGTTGTCCCATCAGACGTAAGTACAGTTGCCTAATCACACTTTTCCATTCTGTAACACTACTTGACTCTGATTAAGAACCTGTCTTGCTTCTATGATCTTCCTGAACATCCATGAGGCTTGCTTTGGTATGGTCATGTTGGACAGTTGAGTACCCTTGATATAGTATGAATGTATCCACTTTATCCATAGTTTATCAGTTTTATGTGCCAAGTCCCAATGGTTCTTGGCAATTGCTGCCTTGTTCCACAAACTAATATTTATCAGGTTCATACCTACAACACTCTTTGGTGTACGTAGCTTCTCGCAAGCAAAAAAGCTCTTTTTGTAATGACAAAATTGAATTTCTCTTATAGTATTTAGTGCACCCACTTGTGGATTAATATGTCATGAATACATTACGTTGATACATATAGGAAGTTCAAAAGGTTTAATATTGAAAAGTGAAAAAGTTTTGGATATGGGATCATAATAACTAGTTAACTAGGCCGCGATTCGAGCGGTCAAGACAACAAATTTTCAAGATATAAGAAAAAAAACTTCATATATATATATATATATATATAACCCGATTAGTTCCAAAGCTCGTCATATCATTGATTTTTAAATTTATTTTCCTTAAACTAAAAAATATATGGATCATTATTGTCTATTAATTCACATGCAATTGACTAATCTCTCCAAACATAACTGTAAAATGGGAAAACACCGTGTAACAAAATAAGTATTAAATAAGAAGGAATCTCTTCTTTTTTTTTTTTTTTTGGTTTTCCACCATATGTTCGGTATTTATATTGGTGCCGATTGAATTTGGATGCACAGCGGAGCAACTTACATTAGGGGTAAAATGTTCCCTAACAAAGACGGTTCCATACCCCAAAGCCCGAATCCAAGACCTCGGATTAAGGATGAAAGAGTACTTATCACTCCACCAAAATTTTGTCGGTGATTATCTATTCTACAATTTATCGGAAAAGGTTAAAGCCATGAAAAGTTTTATTTTCAGAAAGACATGGGTGGTAATTAATAATATATCCCTTCCCAGTGGTTGTCAAGTTAAGAAAAACTTTAAAAGTTGAAAAAGAACAGTGAAAGTCAAAAAACTTATAGTGCGATGGAATAACTCACTTAAATAAAATTAAATGCTTAACTATCCACTTTTCATATTTCACTTATGATAGAAATTATTAACGGGTTAATAGTTGAGTAATTACTTCTCCTCCTGTAACTCCTACCCTAAATATTGTATTGTTTAATTTTAGAATGAATTTCTATCTTCCACCATCGATCTCTTCCCCACTATTTCCAGCGGATTTGTTTGAAGTTCTTAATATATGAAGTTCTTGATAAGATAGAAATTCATTCTAAAATTAAACAATACAATATTTAGGGTAGGAGTTACAGGAGGAGAAGTAATTACTCAACTATTAACCCGTTAATAATTTCTATCATAAGTGAAATATGAAAAGTGGATAGTTAAGCATTTAATTTTATTTAAGTGAGTTATTCCATCGCACTATAAGTTGGAAGAGATCGATGGTGGAGGTGAAAAGATAAGAGAAAGGCTGGTGGTTCAGTCCACAAATCAAACTCATTAGATTGTCTTAAGATTTAAGAATACTTGCAAGAGAAGTTAGAGAGAAAATTACTCACCATTGTTCTCATTACTACCGGATCCCTAGGACCACATCTCCAAATGATTTTCATGTATATACATTTTCTATTAGAGAAAATTAAGTAGAAAAAATATAAAAAATTGAGGACAATTAAAAGAAAAGAAAATATTAAATACTGTATTCATTATGTTTTTTTTGAGCCGAAGGTCTATCAGAAATAACTTTTCTACCCCACAAAGGTAGAGGTAAGGTCTGCCTGCATCCTACCCCCAGACCCACTTGTGAGATTACACTATCTATGTTGTTGTTATTAAATATATGTAAAAGCATCAACCAAAATTCACGAAAATTTTCTATAAATGTATATTTTTTTTCCTTTTAACATGCAAATATAATTTGCCTGACTTACCCAAAATTGAAAAGATTCTGCATAAATATCGAGAGAAACATAAGTAATAAGAAAACGTTTTCTCATTTGGCATAAAGGAACTTGTTACTGGCAGATCATTTCTTCTTGGCATCTCCTGCCTTAGTCTTCTTGACACCGGGCACTTTTTTGGCTCTATTCTTCCGCTCCTTCATCTGCTTTCTGAACTTCTAAAAAATTCAAAATCAATGCATAATTTTTCAAGCTCTTGCCGATATCCACTCTTGTAAGTCAAATCACATTCAAGAGCTTTCCTTTTCAAGCCAAACTAAAACATGAATATAATACTACAATAAATATAAGTCGATGTATATATAAAGGTTTACAATGATTAAAGGTTGTAATCGACAATGATAAAAAGATGACTTTCACTTGGCAAGTAACTGTATAAATACATTAAAATCCCAAACAAACCACATTCTTGTACAATGATATTCCAAATTAAATTTAATCTATCAAATCCATTTTAACAAAAAAAACATCAAGATAAAAAAAGTAGAATTACTTGGCAAACTATTTGTATAGACACACGAGAATGCCAAACAAATGTATCTAACTGGCAACTCATTGTATAAACACACGAAAATATCAAACAAAATCTGATCTATACATGCTTCCAAATGAATTTTTGGAATGAATAAATAGCATCACTCATGAGAGTTTAATTGGACTTGAAAGATTATAATAAAGATAAGGAAACTCAAGAGACTCTAAGTCATTATGCGTATAGAATTTAGTGTTATTTAAATCCTATAATAAAGGATTTATAACTGCAAATTCATGGGGAATTAATATTTAGTCAGTTGTATTTAGTGGAATAAGGAAGAAATGTATTTAGTGGAATAAGGAAGAAAAATATCAAAAAAAGAGGAAAAAATAATAATTTGGCCATAGAGAGGTGCTACATCACTTGTTTATGTCTCTATATATATATATACCATTGCAGTATGCGTTTTCTGTTTTCTGTTTTCTATTTATCTTCTATCTATGATTGGAATACAAAGAGGTATATAACAATAAAAGTTAAGTAATAATACCAAATTAAGGGCATGTTTGGAAAACCACCCAGGTAATTGGAATTGAGTGTAATCATTGTTTTAAAAGGCAGTGTCAGGACTCGCCCCGGGGCTCGCCTCGGGGCAGGGCAGTGGCAAACGCCCTGGGGCTAACGTGCGGGGCTTAGTTCTTATGAGGCTTACGCCCTAAGTGCTCAACCGTACGTCCTAAACACGCCTAACGCCCAACGCCCAACGCCCAGGGCTCGCCTAACATTTCTTACACAAATTATATTTAAATTCCTTAATTAAAATCATTCACCCTCATAATTGTTTAACAAAATAATGATACTTAATAGTTTTTCATCTATAGAAATAGAAGATTGGGTGTAACTCATATAACAAGTCGTAGTATTGGATATTTACTATTTGAGAACGTCGTGAGGGTGAATATCACTTATTTTTTTTAAAAAAAAAAAACGCATAGCGGAATTGTACATTTTCACTTGTCATTGGTCATAAGTCCTATGTATCAGAATTATCATATAATTTTATTTTTTGTTCATGAAGAAGTTATGTTTTAATTTTAATATTGATAAATTTTATTGATTATTTGCTTATAGGGAGATAAAATGAATAGTATGATAGTAATAGTGTTTTAAGAAACTGTATTTTTTTCCGTGTTTGAAAGTCAAATGTTAGAATTGTTTTGCATTTCATAATAGTTTTTATTTCATTGTATTGTTTATACTTGTAAAATTATGTTATATATAATTACAAGTTATAAGCGGTGTATAATGGGTATTGATCATTTTTTTGTGAGGATCAAGCGCGCGCGCGCTCACACACACACACATATACATACATATATATATATATATATATATATATATATATATATATATATATATATATATATATATATATATCATTTATTTACAGTTTTATTTTATTTTTTTATGTAATTTTACCTATTTAAAAATATTTATTGTAATTTTATTATTTTAAGAAATACTAAAAATTAAATACCCATGGGGCTTACGCCCCGTGCCTCGAGGCGTATGTAAAACGCCCCGTCTTACGCCCCCGCCTTTTAAAACACTGAGTGTAATTGGTGGTAATTACACAGTTTGGCCTGATTGTTTGATCAAGTAATTACACTGTTAGGGGGGAATTGAGTGTAATTGGGAGGGTGTAATTACACTCTCCAATTCTCAAGGGGGAGCTGAGAATTTGTTGTAATTACACCCTGTAATTACAAAATTACTTTTTAGTTTCTTTCTTTTTAGTTTTATTTTAATTTATTTTCTCATTAAATTTCTTTTTTTATTTCTATTATTTTTATTTCTTTTTTATTTCTACTTTTTAATTATTTTTATATTTTAAAATATATTTTTCTTTTTATATTATTTATCTTTCATTTTCTTCTTCTCATTCCCAACCTTACCTCTTGTGGTTCCATGTAATTGCCCGTATTTTTTATTTATTTATTCATTTATCATAACCGTATTATTATTCTAATTTTTTAAACTACACCTCTTAATATTAGAAAGAATGAGTCATTAACAAACTTAACATTTAATAAGTGACGTTATTAAATTAAAATTTGGTTGTGAATGTGGTTATAGACTTATATTTTCCCTTTCTTTTGAATTATATCTACTTAAGTTATATTGGAACTTATTTATGTAATGTTGGAATTTGACATAAGAGTATTATGTTAAACTTTTTCTTTTGGATTTTGAATTTAGGTTATATTTTTTATTTTAATTTATTTGCTTTAGTACTATTAACTTCTTATTTCACATTGCATGCCGTTTATTTTTCACTTACAGTTGATAGGTGTTTTTTGGGTCAAACATTTGAATAATGTTATAGCATTATATATAAATATTATTTTTTTTGTCAAACATCCAATCCATGATGTTCTAAAAAAAAAGTTTTTCTTTTAAGTTTTATAATCAATTAAAATATTATTAATTTGAAAAACATATATCAATTATTTTTTACAATATTAGTTATAAATATATGATTATTAATTAATATATTTTCAAGAAACAATGTGTTATTAAATAACTAATTTAATATCATTTATAAAGGCACATATTTTTTAAATATTAATTTTAAATTTTTTATAATTAAATTAAACAAACTGTGTAATTACACTTATGCAACCAAACAACACGCTTGTAATTACACAGTAATTACATTATGACAAACAAACAGGGTATTGTAATTACAATATTGTGTAATTACTAGGCTGTGTAATTACTACCCTAGTAATTACACCAATTCCAATTACCAGGTGGCTTTCCAAACAGACCTTAAACATTCCATGAACTAATTAGCTTGGAATACAAAAACGTATATAACTGAAAGACTTAAGCTAATTAACATCACATTTAACGTAATTAAGATATTTAATTAAATGATTGACTTTGATTATTTTTTTTAACATAGCACATAAATGGGGAAAAAATAGCAAAAAGCCAAAAAAAAGGAAAAAAAAAAAAGATAAATGTCAATGGAGGCCATAGAGAGGTGCCATATATATATAGAGAGAGAGGGCGGGGGGGGGGGGGGGGGGGGGGAGAGAGAGAGATTTCTTAATTATTTCTCAGAAACTGATTCGAAGGTGCACTTTTATTATATTCTTAATTAGCTATTATAAAATATAGTATTTATTATAATGTGTATTTACTTACTTGTCCAAAAGTATTACTAACATGATATTTTGATATTTCAACTTTTAACTTGGGGTGTTCCCACTTTTAGTATACTAGTTTCTGGCACGTGTGTTCTAATTCAATTGGTATAAATTCTCTAGAATATTGATAATATTAAAATATGAGTGAATTAGATAAACTGTTATCCTATATATACAAAATACAAATGACTTGATTGTTCAACACAAAATATTATGGATCATCTAAACATGCAAAGTTGAATAATTAAATTTAGTTAGATAGGTGTGATGTATAATGAGATAAACTTTAATGTAATTTGGTGCCAACATGTGAGGTGATTGCATCTAACCTAATACTTCTTTACATACAACACTCTTGCATAAAAATAATATTGTGCACATTTAGTCAAGACAAACCTATATATAGCAGCATCATCCTTGACTGGAACTTCTTAATTATAATACCTGCAAAACGTTTTCCAACTGCAAAAGTTCCAAAAAAAAGTTACTATCATATTTGCCTATATTAAAAAATGACAATATTTGCTAGGACGCTGAAGCAGAAGAACAAAGCAAATATCGTATATCAAATTCCAAAAAGAACTTGCACCAGATTATGAGGTTTATTTATTGAAGGAAGAATGAAATTCTAAGAAGAGAATGAAAAAAGAAGCGCCACAATATATTGTTTCTGCAAAGAAGGAAAAATTGGACAAAGTTATTGAAGTATTATTTGACACTTTGATGTCAACTTTTATAAAGTAGGAAAAAAAGGTGTTAATAGATATAAAACCGTAGAAGCTTAGAGAGAAAAGGACCAAAATCATCCATAATGTTTGGGTTTGGATCAAAATCATACATATTCTTTCACATGGTGCACTAATAGTACATTATGTTTGCATAAGTGGTGCACTTTTAGTCACAATTCCAAATAAATTTGACGGAAAAGAACAAAAATGCCCCTGAACTTTTAGAAAAGGTATAAAAATACTCTTTATTCATCTATTTTGCTAAAACTACCCCTCAATTCAACTTTTTGGCTCATTTATTCCCCTTGACTAACGGACAACACTATTTTAAAAAAAAAAAAAAAATTAAATTGCACATGACATTTTATTACTGAAAAATTGATTTATTCTTTTAAAAAGAAATCTGAAACCTTGGAATTTTTTTAAATTTGGAAAACTTTTTTTTAACGAGTAAAACCTTGACTAACGGACAACACTAATTTTTTTTCTTTTCAAAATGTGAAAAATTGGATTTTTATAAAAATCTGAAAAAATTAAATTTTTTATGGAAAAACCGTGTTTAAAAAAAAACCAGAAAACTATCTTTTTTTAAATCTAGAAGAAAATTATGGAGTATTAGTTTTGCACATTTTACTTAAAAAAACAATCAGTTTTTCAGATTTAAAAATTGAATTTTCTAAAAAAATAAATGGGGTTTCCACCCGATAAATTTTTTTTTCCAAACTTAAAAAAATTCCACATGTTTTAATGAAAATCCAATTCTGTTTTTTTTTAATATATATATATATATATATATATATATATATATATATATATATATATATATATATATATATATATATATATAAGGCTTACTACATTTGTTTTTTTAAAGAAATGGATGTTGAAAAATTATTTTTCCTTATTCTACAAATAACGATTTTTCAGATTTCTTTTTAAAAGAATAAATCAATTTTTCAGTAATAAAATGTCATGTGCAATTTAATTTTTTAAAAAAAAAAAAAAATTAGTGTTGTCCGTTAGTCAAGGGGAATAAATGAGCCAAAAAGTTGAATTGAGGGGTAGTTTTAGCAAAATAGATGAATAAAGGGTATTTTTATACCTTTTCTAAAAGTTCAGGGGCATTTTTGTTCTTTTCCATCAAATTTATTTGGGATTGTGACTAAAAGTGCACCACTTATGCAAACATAATGTACTATTAGTGCACCATGTGAAAGAATATGTATGATTTTAATCCAAACCCAAACATTATGGATGATTTTGGTCCTTTTCTCAAGCTTAGAGGACACCAAACTAATAAAGTTGGAATGTGGAAAGGTTGTATTCTAAAGTACTACTCAGCCTATAATAATTACAGGAAGATAAACCAATCATCCACCATTACACCCGGTTCAGTGAATTTGATATTATTTACTAGACGGCCGCACGGGCCCAATACTTTAGATTATAGTGCATTTATGTGTATGTATTTGTCTTTAAATAGTGATTATATATATATATATTATGTTCAAAACACGATTAATATAACATTGTAGTTTGTGCTCCGTATTTAAAATTTTATTATATTAATGTTTGCTACGAATACAAAATCGGCAAATTTATTAATATTTTTTAAAAGAGAAGACTTGTTTAAAAAGAAACTATTTTTTCTCTTTGAGATAAAATAATAGCAATATTTAAGCATCAGTTGATACTTTCAATTTTAATTCGATTAATTTAAAGGTGTAAAATACCTATTATTTTTTATCAAATTTTGATTTGGATAGTTCTAATTCAAATTATTAAATTAATTTTACATGTTTAAAACGAAACAAAGTAGAAATTGATTTTCTATTTAAACGAAGAAATTCTATTTTTTAATTTTTGGTAAATATTCTCGGTTTAGCTCATTTTACTTGTCATGTTGTCTTTTGCATGGTTTTTTAAGAAACCGTCGATTAGAATTATAATTTGACTAATTTACCTTATTCATTATTTGATCTCCATTTGATATATTTTTTTACGACATTAATCTCTTTTCACATTTATTAGAGTAAGAATAAAAATAAAAAAGTAATTAAATTCTATCTTATTTTAAAATATAAATATTTTAAGTATATTTATTTTAGTGAACATAACACATAAATGACATGGCGGAATAGCAAATACAACAGTTTAATATCTAGATTAGATCTCATGCTAATATAAAAAAAGAAAGAAAACTGTATGGTTTGACTGCTTAACTTTTTGAAGAAAAACAATTTCATTTGCTCCCACTAATGGATTGATACGCACGTGGCAATGAATCCATCATTATTGACTTAATGAGATACTTTGGAAATTACATGAATATTGTTTGATTTTTTAATATGGAGCGCACTTTTTTTTTTGACATTATTAATTTGCACTATTTTTATGCATATATATATATATATATATATATATATATATATATATATATATATATATATATATATATATATATATACACACACTATGTTCAAAACACGATTAATATAACATTGTAGTTTGTACTCCGTATCTAAAACTTTAGTATATTAGTGTTTACTACGAATATAAAGTCAGTATTTTTTTTTTTAATATGGGGTTCACTTTTTTTTTTTTAATATTGCTTGATTTTGTTAATATGGGGTCCACTTTTTTTACAGTGAGTTTGGAGATGGTGGGTTCCACTTTTTTATTTTTTATTTTTTTTTATATTGCTTGTTGTTGTTTAATATGAGGTCCACCCTTTATGGGGTGCACTTTTTTTTTTTTTTTGACATTATTAGTTTGTACTATTTTTATGCATATAATATATATACATATATTATGTTCAAAACACGATTAATATAACATTGTAGTTTGCGCTCCGTATCTAAAACTTTATTATATTAGTGTTTGCTACGAATACAAAGCCAACACTTTTTTTAATATTATATTTTTTTTAATATGGGGTTCATTTTTTTTTATATATTGTTTGATTTTGTCAATATGAGATACTATGTTCAAAACACGATTAATATAATACTGTAGTTTGTGCTCCGTATTTAAAACTTTATTATATTAGTGTTTGCTACAAATACGCACGTGGCAATGAATCCATCATTATTGACTTAATGAGATACTTTGGAAATTACATGAATATTGTTTGATTTTTTAATACGGGGTGCATTTTTTTTTTACATTATTAATTTGCACTATTGTTTTTAATATTAGTTGTTGTTTAATATATATGGGGCTCATAATTTTTTTTTTATTAAATTGGACCGGATATATATATATATATATATATATATATTAGAATTATGGGGCCCATAATTTTTTTTTTATAATTAGTTGTTGTTTTTTAATATCTATGGGTGGGGCCATATTAGTTGTTTTTTAATATCTATGGGTGGGGCCCACATTTTGTTTTTATTAAATTGGAAACGGACGACGAGAAAGTGAGCCCCAACCGACTCTTCTTAATAGTAGAAATTTGGTTTATGTGGACAACTAAATGACAATAAATAGACATAAATTGGATCTTTGCAATAACTACAGAAAAATGAAAATAAATTGAAGAAAGTGAATCAACTCCGGTAATAACTTTGCGGCAAGTGCTTTGTAGTCGGTAGATAAAAGAATTTAACTCTAATAACTTCGTGTTTACTTGCTTTATTTATCATTTATTTAAAGGTAAAATTAATATTTAGTACAAAAATATTGTAATAGTAATATTTAGATGAGGGATATAAATGTCGTTTAATTTTTTATGGACATTTTGATAATTCAACTTAGGGTCTTCCCACTTTTAGAATAGTATGATGATTATACCTAACAACTTTTCTTACTATTGATCTGAACAGACGAAAATTTGCCCCCAACATCTTACAATCAATATATAGGGAACTTACGTAAATATATCCTTTTGGTCATCTAGTTTACCAAACATGATAGAATTATACACTACATTTATACTTCAGTTATATAGGTAGTGTATAAGTACGTATATTATCTGTATATTTCGTATACTTTATACATTACCTATACACTGTATACATATTTTGTAAAAAGAGACAAATTTAGGATTTCTGAAAGATGGGTTCAATTCACCACTAAAAAATAAAAGGAAAAAATGTATTAAGTGTTACTTGATCCTTAGTCCTCTAGGTAAATAACACAACCTTCAACCAAGTTCAGTATTTAGCCCTTTTATAGTTTGTGTTCCAGTAGATAGTATTATACTAATTTTAAAAAATATATACATAAAATATGAGTTTTACGGAGAAACCATATGTTCACATGTCCCAATTTTAGTACCTAAAATCGCCCCTGCACACACACACAAATTGTTGAATCCTCTTGATAAAAGCAAAACTTCTAGTGCAATGATAAAAGTGGTCCAAAAATAATGTAGTTTGCATGCCTATTTGTTAGACGTCCCCAATTAGTTCATGTTCTTCAACCCTTGTATGGTCCAACAGCTTCGGATATGAATGGTATGTTTAATTCTTAGGAGATCACAAATTAAATCAATTAAGTGGATATTCCATCTTTAATCAGACTTATCGTGTTCGAACTCTGAAAATAAATATAGAGAGGTTTTTAGCCTCGTAGTGAGCTTACTCGGCGCTAAACCGGTGAGCTAAAAATTAAAACAGTGTAGTTTTCTAAAAACAACTACCAGAACTACAGTTCCAGCAAATTCAAACTAATTCTTTTGCATCAAAAAACTTTCAGATGAAGAGACAAGAGAAAAATAAGTTGGTCCAGACACCACGATTACTTAAAAAAAAAAAAAAAAAAGAGAGAGAGAAGAAAAATTGTGTGCGAGGATACTTTCTGAGTAAGAAGGAATAAATATGTGTATAGATAACAAAGTATACTTGCCCCCAACTTCAAGAATCCAATAACGCTACTTCTTGCAAAAAGTATATTAATTTTATACCAAGATCACACAACCAGTTCTTCTTTATTCTTTTCTTTCCTAAAAAGTTCTCAACATTACTTTATACTCCAGCCACCATTTTCTCCAAAGATTTTGCATATATAAAAATGCACCTAAAAACTGTTCATTATCAACCTCAATTCCATTCTCTTTAAAAAAAAAATGCAGTACTCGCCAGAATTACCCGCGTATGGGCGTGATCGCGATCAAGATCGTCCTATAAGGCGACACCATAGTGCTAGCTACTATGCACACAGGGTTAAAGAAAGTTTAACCACAAGAGTCTCAAAGTTAATATGTTCAATATTCTTAGGCCTTCTTGCAATTGTTGGACTCATCACATTCATTTTATGGCTAAGTCTTCGCCCTCATCGTCCGCGAATCTTCCTCAATGACTTCTCTGTTCCAGCTTTAGGTCAAGGAGGTGGTGGACCTGAAAATGCACAAATAAACTTCAAAGTTACAGCAAGGAATTCTAATCAAGGTATTGGAATTTACTATGATGCAAGTCAAGTGACGGTGTATTATGGAGAAAAGAGTGTTGGAGGCTACCAAGTGTTGACACCATTCTATCAACAGCCAAAAAATAGCACCATATTTGCTAGTATACTTAGTGGTTCATCATTGACAGTAACAGGGTCGCAGTGGAAGCAAATGCTGAATGATCGATCGAGGGGTCCAGTGATGTTTCGTGTTGAATTATCATCGACTATAAGATTTAAGATTTCGTCGTGGAACAGTAAACACCATAGGATGCATGCTAATTGTCCTGTTGGAGTAGGACAAGATGGTATGCTATTGCCTGTTTATAAGGATAAGAGATGTCCAGTTTATTTCAGCTGATTTAGGAAGGGCTACATTTATTTCAGATATTTTCCATTTGTTATCCTATTCTTATTGATTTTTCAACTTTAGGCTTGTATTTGACTATAAAATTGAAGTGCATTATTTATGAGCTAAAGAAACGCTCAAAATCTTCTAAATTCGAAGAAGAACACAGGAAGCCAGGGCTTAAATAGAAAGCTCAAATTGTATTTGTGTCGATTTTCTAGTTCATTTCTTTTGATAATCTCAGCAAGGTACTAAACAATCGTTAACTGACATTGAGAATAAATCAGAAGCTCTTGACAAAATCCTAAATATCTCAGTTAATTAAACATCGGATGTGCGGTATTAACACTAATTTAAGATATGAAACTACCCGTCGATAAAGGCATAATAAACTTTTTTAAACATAGTTTTGCTTTCAAAAGAGCATGTAATGTTATAAAAGGCTAGAGGAACAACAATTTCATGTACACAGTCGTGTTTTAAGCTATGTCCAAGACGACGTAATGCTCAGCATTAAATAGGAGCGAAAGAATACAAGTGATATGTAATCAGCAGTTCCTGAGATGGTCCCCCGGGTGTACGTCAAATTTCATGCATAGTGTTGCATAAATTGTTCAAATCCTGAGTTTCTGTATAGTGTTAGCATTCGAACAGAACTCTTACTTCAAGGTTCGACGATGTGTAGCAATTTGTCTTCGCCAGTCACGTATAGGAATCTGCAGTTAGCCATGGGAATAATCAAACAATTGTCAAAACAAGTTCAGAATTCTTTCGAAGAAATTAGATGACACTATGAACAATGATAGAATACTTACAGCAGGAAAGCCACCATAATCTCCAGGCTCACTAATATCCTTGGTGACACAGCTATTAGCTGCTAACCTGACCTGCAGCATCAAATGTCATTACTTAGTTTGATTATTAATTACATGTAAATTTATATATATGGTCAAAGATAAAATAACAGCCTGGTCAATAGAAGCATAACCACATAGAATGTGTATGCAATGAGAAATTTAATATCCAGATTCGTAATAAGTTGAATACTTTATCGCTTATCCGCAATGTCTTAGAAAAGCTTTACAATATAATAAAGTACTAATATACTTTTGATAGAATAGAATACACCCTTTGCTACAAAGAGATATCTTGTTTTACTTTTCGATTTCTCCCAAAAATAGTATCTGCTTTCCTTTAACAGGAAATTTTCCCTTTCATATTCATTAACTTTTAATGTTATACCAGTTCAAAAGCATTATGGAGCCCATTGTTATTCCAATATTTCAAATATATTGACAAATATCCTTTGTCCCGAGTGTAGGCACATCAAACTAGGACAGGTAACAGTTAAGAGGGAGTAAGAATAATGGCATTGGAAATATGAACAAAGAGATCTATCGACCACATGAACAGAGACCATGCTACCAGAATTCCATAACCATCATAGAATGTACAATAACATTGTGGTTTTTTTCCAAAAAGTGTAATAACTTTCTGATCTGATTTATGTTAGGAGAAAGTTAGACGATAATAAGCAGCATTGTCAAGCAAACTAAAATAAGATGTATGCTATCATTGTCATTTCTGACTTATCAACTTTGTCCATCAAGATTAAGACCAGCCAGTGGATTACCATGATAATGACAAGCTAAAGCAGGGCCAAATAGAACTTATGATGCATATAGTGGTAACATGTGCTCTCTTCTTGCTTGGAAGTAAAGTGTTCTAGCATTTGCATTTTGGTCCGAGCAATATCATATCCAATTACTATAAAACCAACAAAACATAACGATACGTATATTATGGAGTATTCGTTTAACATGGAATGACACCAAATTGTGCTAGTCAAGGAACAGATCACCAGTTAAATAGAAAATTATACCTTTGAGACAATGTTTACATGATCACGGATCCCAGCCCTTCCTCCCAAAGTTACGTAGTCACCTATACTGGGAAAACAAAAGGACAAATATGTAGATTAATCCAGAAAAGGACAATATATAATCTTGAAAGCTAATTTACTGAACTAGAAAGTTAAGCAAATTGGTGATCAAATCCAAAAGATGTTTTACTTCTATTCTTTATCAAAGTGGGGACAAAAAGGGTAACATACGTCACTGAACCCGCAACACCGACTTGTCCACAAATGAGACAGCTTCTCCCAATCACTACATTGTGACCTATCTGTATTGCAAATCATAAGAATAGTCTCGAAACAAAGATTTTCTCCAAATATTCAGTCATTCAGAAGTAGGAAAGTACCTGAACCAAATTATCTATCTTCGTATGTTCTCCAACTAATGTATCCCTCCAACTGCATGGCCCCAAATGATGTAGCATTTATGTTTAAGCTCATAAACATTAGGGCATGGGATTTAATCTGGAAAGACATAAGACAACCGCAATGAAGAATTCAAAAAAAAAGCGAGGATCTCACCTGCCCCTATCGATACATGTATTTGCACCTATTTCTACATGGTTATCTATTCTCACCTTCAGGGTCTGCATATGAAGGTACAAAAAAAGAAGATTAATAGTCTTGGAAGAATATAAAAAGTTGTAGCTCATAAAACATCTAGTATATGAAGAAGAATTCAGGATAAGCTTATATAATTGATCTGCTATCAATTTCTTTTTCTTTTCTTTTTTTTAAATAAACAAATTATAGGTAGTATCAAACAATGAAAGACAACCCTAGGCTTAGACTAACAACTTTTAGCACAAGTTCACTCAGGCCTGATTTCATCCAGAAAACAGTCAAGCTTGAGCATAGGTCAAACATTTAAGTTAGGCCCAAGTGCTTGTGAGCATCAGGGCAAAAAAATGAGGCATTAGCATAAATGACCATGGACGAAACTCAAGGACATTTTTCTGATTAGCGAATCAGGTCCATACAGCACTTTATTATATCTACATCAGCAATCCCTTGGGGCCAGCTTCTAATTCTGATATTTTGAAGGACCAAAAATACTGAAATGAGAAAGTGAACTTACAAGTAATATGAACATATAAATGTTGTGCAGAAGTGAAGTGATGGGCTAGCACAAATGTTGACACTTTGCTTGTCAAACAATACAAGATTAACAAATATTTAAATTGTTTTCATTCAAATTCTAATTTAAGTATATATTTCGCACATTTTCACTACCCACTAGCATTACAACAGACTTAATTATAGCACTCTAACTATTACTAGAATTATTCAAATTTTAGCTCACTTCACTGAGGAGCTCATTTGGTAGTTCTGGTCGCTCTTACTTTTTCTTTGCTTATATACTCTTGCTCACTTGCAATGAAGACCCCAGATATTTAGGGGTCCTGACTCCTGAATTGGCCACAACCACAAAGAAATAAAAAACACATTCTGGTGTAAAAGAAATGATTCCAAGGATCATAAGTAACAATCTTATCTCTTGCCCCAGGGCTTGGTACAAGTGGAAAAGGTTGAAGGACTTCTCACTTAGGTCACAGGTTCGAGCCATGCGCCATGCGAACTAAGCCTGGTATTAAGTCGAGAAGGGTAGAGGACAACTGTGTTTGGTACTAGGGGTTGGCCCTAGACGGATTTCTCGATCATAAAAAACAAAAGTAACAATTTTATCTCTTAGATAAATAGTATTGACTAACTTGAGGCTTTTTCACCATATTTCCTTGCTCATCTACGAAAAATCCAAAACCTGTTGCAAGCAAAGAACTGCTAAATTAAAATCTGAGAGATAAAAAGTATGTAATATGTAAAGTACAAAGTATGTCAGTGACGGGTACTCCGAAACATGCACCAGAAACAAGGAATAGTCTTGGTTTTCTTTTTAAGCAACTGAAAAAGAAAATTTCACGTGAGATTCATCCTTACCATCTTGACCAATGCAGACCCCGCTGTGGATAACGCAAAAGTCACCAATCATGCAATTAGCCAATGCAGCATTGTAGCTGAAGATAACTTGCAGATAATTCATAGACCAAAAGTCATTTGTAAGAAATGGTGCAGAATATAATTCAGGCTGCAAAAACAAGTCCATCTGAGACTGCCAACAGCCGAGAAAGTACATAGGTCATCTTGCATTTCAATAGCCTTCTTATACTTCCTCCATTTCAATCTGTTTGTCTTACTTTCCTTTTTAGTCCATTTCAAAAAGAATGCCTCTTTCTAGTACATTATACATATCTTTAGTTTGTAGAGAAATATAGCAGAAGAAAAGTAAATCGGAGAAACCTTCTGCTAGCCCAAGATCGTTACTAAGATTGGAAGATTCAACTAAAGAAGAGGAAGCTTTGGAAAGGAAGTGTTTACTTGAATTGCTTTGAAGTGGGTTATGTTGGGTTAATTTGGTTTAATTACAAATGACTAAAGCCACCCCTATTTATACTTGTTTAGGGATGGTTCTAGATAAAATTATCTAGATATATCTACAAAATATCTAGTTAGCCTTATCTTCTAACACTACTCTAGAATATCTAGATTTTTCTGTAAGATAATTATCCAAGATCCTACACTAGACTATTCTAGATCCCTTACTAAATATCTAGGATTTTTTGTACCTCCAAAAAATCAACTTTACTTCTTCACACTCCCCCTTAAAGTGATTTTTTGGAAACTACCCCGAGCTTGTTGCGGAAGAACTCAACCGAAGCTTTTGAGCGTGCCTTGGTGATGATCTCAGCAATATTTTCCCGACACTTCTTACTTCTTCAAATGATGATGGTTTTCCGCTAATAATTGGGCCTCCAAACAAACATGAATATGTCTTGATAAAATTTTCATCTCGGTGGCGGGTAGACTTGCCACTATTTCTTTTTGGCCTTTGCGAACCACGTGACTCATCTTCATGCTGAACTTCACATTCTTGAGTTTCCAGACTCCCTCTTTCTCTT
The DNA here is from genome assembly GCF_019175385.1 of Lycium barbarum. NCBI lineage: Eukaryota > Viridiplantae > Streptophyta > Magnoliopsida > Solanales > Solanaceae > Lycium > Lycium barbarum. The sequence continues at coordinate 117,886,851 of NC_083347.1, forward strand.
AGCTCCTTGACAATTCTGTTATTTGGAGAAGCATCTAATTCAGTGATAATCTGACCATTAATTTCCTTCGAAGCCTCAACACCAACATAGGATCCACCACTAGATTCCCTTTCCAACTCCTCGATAAACTGTTTGGCAGCTTCAGAGCTTTCAAAAACCATACTGCTTGTATCTCCACATGAAATTGAGCCTTCAAGGTCAACCTTTTCATTTATTTGACCGTCGGCTTCTCCATCTGCTTCTAGTATTTGATCTGAGCTAGTGATTGACTCTGATACGGCAGATGATTGACCAGAGACTTCAACTTCCACTACAACTCCCTCAATGCTTTCTCCGAAATGGTCACCATTACTATATATAGTTTCAGACATTGCCTGCTCAGGTTCTACTTCAACATCTCTCACGTCTAGACTTTTATTACCAGCATCAGGATTTGCTTCGTTGATTTCCTCGATAGCAGCTGCCACATCACTAGTCTGAACGTCTTTGGAATCTTCTTGCTTTCTGTTGATGACACCAATGCCTTCCTTCTCCACGTGATGGACCGTATTATCTCTCGAATCCATGATCCAGTCTCTTTCAAAATTGAAGGAAGCCAGGGCATCTACTACTCGAGCCTCAGCTACGAAGCACCTTCCCAGTCTTCTTCTTCAGGAGCTTTCTCAGTTTGAGCCATGTTGCTTTCCTTGGCTCGGCAAAATCTTTTTATGTGTCCTACTTTACCACATCGATAACATTTAATAGTCTTCTTACCCTTATTAGAAGACTCCTCCTTTTGTCTTGGCGAGATTGACCCCTCATGGAATTGAGAATGTATCATCTCTCTTGAGCTACTTCGCTTTTGTCTTCCTTTAAAATTCCTCTTGTAAGCTACCAGAGCATTTCCTTCCCCTTCTTTAAAACATATACTAGCCATCTGTTTGGCTAGTAGCTCCTTTGATGACAACAAATTCTCAAACTCCTCCAAGGATGGTAGTTCAGCCCATCCTTGAATTGATGTAACAAAAGGAATATATTCTGGCTTCAAACCACGAATGATAATTCTTCTCATTCGTGCTTCAGAGATAGCTTCGTCGGGGTTTAATAAAGAGATCTCTGAACATAAATTCTTAATCTTCAAAAAGTGCTCAGCAATAGATAGATTACCTTGAGTGGTGTTCGCCAATTCATTCTCCATCGGGCTTCATCCTTCTTGTTAAACAGCCGATCGAGGGCCCTCCATATCTCATGAGCTGATTTGCACCTTATAATATGATTAAACAAGTTATGAGAGATGGACCTCTTCAGGATGAACTCCGCCTTCACATTAATTTGCTTCCACTTCTTGTATGCACTGCTGTTTTTCGGTCCGTCAATAGGAGGATTTGTGTCACTCCCATTAACAACATCCCACAAATCCTTGCCCACAAGGTATGACTCCATACATGTCTTCCATACCTTGTAATTGGACTGATTCAATAACTCTATCCCCAGTCCATTAACATGACCGCTCAAATCCATTTAGAGAAACCAGTTGAATCTACCACTAACCCGATCTTGAAACAAAACCCAGCAGCCAACGTATGGTTATGGCTCTGATACCATGTAGACAAATATAGCAGAAGAAAAGTAAATCGGAGAAACTTTCTGCTAGCCCAAGATCGTTACTAAGATTGGAAGATTCAACTAAAGAAGAGGAAGCTTTGGAAAGGAAGTGTTTACTTGAATTGTTTTGAAGTGGGTTGTGTTGGGTTAACTTGGCTTAATTACAAATGACTAAGGTCACCCCTATTTACACTTGTCTAGGGATGGTTCTAGATAGAATTATCTAGATATATCTACAAAATATCTAGTTAGCCTTATCTTCTAACACTACTCTAGAATATCTAGATTTTTCTTTAAGATAATTATCCAAGATCCTACACTAGACTATTCTAGATCCCTTACTAAATATCTAGGATTTTTTGTACCTCCAAAAAATCAACTTTACTTCTTCACATAGTTAACACCCAAAATATTCAAAAGTTTTTTTTTTTTACTTTCTTCAACTCCGTGCCCGATCAAAATAAGACAAACAAATTGAAACGGAGGGAGTACAACTTCTATCCCCCCCCCCCCCCCCCTACTGCATCCGACCCACCCTTTTCAATTCCAAACAGTTGGATTTCTTTCTTTAGGAGAATCCAGCACAAAACTCAAACATCCTAACTAATTGAGAAAAGGCTTAAGCATAGGTAATTGATAAATTTCAGATATTATCATGAAAGACAGCCTGATGAGATTTTGCTAGGAAGAATGATGTTATTTTGCCAACTGAAACAAAATAACAATTGTCTTCTTAACTATACCTCTGCTCTTTTGTTAGTCCGATCAAGAGAAGACTTATTTCCACTCAATATTTAGAACAAAGTCTTGTTGGTACCTACTAGAGATATCCCATCAAAATGAAGCCAAATAACAACTGCCTTCAATATAGACAAAATGATGTACCCTATTTTCGTCGATTGACCTATTGTGACAGTAGGTCCAATGATTGCTCCAGAGCCAATGTGACAGTCTGCACCTACTGCACATTCTGAATGTACTACAGCACCAATTTCTACAAAGGCCGAGCGATCAATGCTAGCCGACTTGTGAAAAGTCCCACCACCATTGCCCCATCTGCGATAATCTTGTTGGTCATCCACACAACCATTCTCAAGTCTTGAATCCAAAGCACATTTGAGGTGCACTGTGGTACCTGATGGAACATAGAAAATGTCATCTTGAATGCAAAATTACACTAAGTGTTAAACCGCAAAAGAGCACTCAGAACGTAATGGCTCATTTCATTCTGCAAAAGAAACAGAATACGAGGGTATCAACATTTGATTAATGTACATGGTTTTCCACAACCAACACTACTACTACAACAACTACTACACCTCGGTCTCAAACAAGTTGGGGTTGACTATATGAATCGGCAGTGGAAAGCGTTTAATCTTGAATATCACCTTTTGTTTGTTTTCCATGATTGATAGAGTGTATAAGCAGGCAACATAGCGTGAGCTTAATAGATGAACCATAACAAACAAGGACAGTGTTCTTATGATATTTCTGGGTATGAAAGGCTTAACAATGTCCAAGTGTCCGTTCAAGCAAGTGAAATAGAGTAAGAACTTGAATATTTACAAGGAAATTGACATTTCACCTATAAGTGACCATACTCTTTTCCCCTTCCTGTGATTTTCTCAGAAAAACATTTTTGACAAAATCAACATACCCACCACTATAAAAGAAGGAAAACATTATTTTTTCCTTCTACGTAAGCCATGGTGGACAGAGTTATGGTACCTGTGCTGGTGGGAAAGTTGGTGGGAGATAACACGTAGCCCGTACAATTAGTCGAGAGGTATGTACAAGTTGTCCCAGACACCACGATTATTAGGTGGAAAAAAGGAAAGCATTTCCACCATACCAAACATATTAGTCGTGAAAAAGAATAGACTCCACTGGAAAACAACAAGTAACATTGGGTGTGTTCGGTACAAAGGAAAATGTTTTCTATGGAAAGTGTTTTCTAGGAAAATAAGTGGTTTCTTACTTATTTTCTTGTATTAAGTGCATAAGAAAAACATATTATCCTAAATGCATTTGTATTTAATCTAGAAAAATACTATGGGGGCTACGAGGGTGGGTGAAGATGAGGTGTGTTGGTGGGTGGGAATGATACAATCTATATAGAATGTCACTTGTGGAACTTATTTTCTTTACTTCCACTACAAACACAATCAATATATAGTTGTTTTCTTTTCCGTCCCTGGGGTATTAGTACTTCTCTTGTACAGGGGCGGAAATATAGGGGTGCAAGGGGTGTCAATCGAACCCCCTTCGTCGGAAAATTGCACCATATATATGGGGTCAATTTTTTTATTAATGTATAAATATTAATGTTGCATTCCCTTAACATATTGGAGGACTCAGCCCAGCGGCTGAAGTGCCTATTATTGAGCCCATGGTTGTGGGTTCGATTTTTTGTAATAACACTTTTTAACCCTTTTTCATCCAGTCCCTTTTTCTTGAACCCCCTTATCAAATGTTCTGGCTCCGCCCCTGCTCTTGTATTTTGTTATTCTTAGATCTCTATTACTACTACTATAGCCTGAGTTATCTTATTACCTTGCTGTTATTCATGCTTGTTGCTACTACCTCCTTTTCATCTTTCTTAGTCTCGTTTGTCTTATTATCTTGTCGTCATTTATGCTAGTTGCTAATGCCTCCTTTTCATGTTTTTTTTAGCTAAGGATCTGTCGGAAACAACCTCTCTATCTTCCCAAACACACAAACCCACTTGTAAAACTTGTTTTCTTTACTTCCACTACGAACACAATCAATATACAGTTGTTTTCTTTTCCATCCCCCGGTATTGGTACATCTCTTGTCTTTACGTATTCTTAAATCATTATTACTACTTTAGCCTCAGTTATCTTATTACCATTATTCATGCTTGCTGCTACTAACTCCTTTTTCATCTTTCTTTAGCCTCGATTATTTTATTATCTTGTTGTTATTTATGCTAGTTACTATTTCCTCCTTTTTCATCTTTTTTGAGCCGTAGTTGCTAGTTCCTTTCTTTTCATCTTTTCTGAGCCGAGAATCTATCTGAAACAGGCAAAGATCTGCGTACATACTATCCTCATCGCCACATCTCTTGTTATTATTTTTCTAGAAAAAATATTTTCCAAAAGTTTGACCGAACACATGAAAAAATTAGAAATCATTTTCCTCCGTACCAAACACACCCACAGTCTAAGCGGCATTTTCACAAACACATGAGGTGCTTAAATATGTACTCAAGTATAACGACACGCGGCAAACTTACCTGGCTCAGTAGAGATATATTTTGAAGCTCTTTGTCCTGTAGAAAAACAATTGGAAGAAGCATTTGTTGACACGTGTCTTGGGGCTAACAAATTTTTAACTTTACTTGTGTGAATTTTGCTACAGATCAGTCCAGATATAGAGGAAAATGTACGAATAAAAGCTAATCTTTTTAGGCGAGACATAACTGTGACTATAATCTGCCACCAAACAAGTAGAGACCCTCAAGTATTGAACAAAGAAAAGGAACTTTTTAAGTCTTCGGTAATTAAATGGTTTGGGATTGGATTATAATTACCAAAAATTTACACAAGATTTTAAAATTTCTAAAACTATAAAAGATCCAGTATTGCCTTTAAATTTGGGAAAAGGTTCAAATTGGCCCCTGAACTTCGCGAAATGATCTAAATTCGCCCTCTATGATGCAGAATGGAATTTGAGAAGAAAACTAGCTAAACTAAAGCTATTCTAGACAAAGCTAAGTTGATTTTTATTGATAAACTCTAAAATGATTACACCAATAGAATATATACTAAAAAACTCTAGCTAGCTAATGGGTCCAAAAGAAACTACTGCTATAAGAATTTGAGTCAAATGCATTATTAAAGAATCAAACTTAAGGGTTCTGAATGTAACTAACGAAACTTATGTCCTCCTTCCGAAGATCAACTCTCCAACAGCTTGTACTGCACCAGGTACAACCACTCCAAGCATTAACTCAGCTCCCATAGTATAGCTCCAAATTCAAAATGCATCACTCCTTAATAGTTGAATTTTTTTATTTTTTTATTTTAATTTTTTTGATTACATAGGAGGTAGGGAAATAAAATTACAATGTGGGGATTCGAACCCTCACCAACAAGGTGAAAGTTCAGCTAGCCAACCAACTGAGCTACTAAGATCCCTACATAGTTGAAGTCAAACATACCTCTGTGTTTATAAAATTGGTCCAAGTATGATCTATTCAGTATTCACTACTGACAAAAACTTTCAACACATAGGCTTCTTTTACAAAGAAAAACCGTCGAATTTACCTTTGAACTATAAGAATGGTCCAAATTTTCTACTGAACTTTTGAGGAATGAGGTTATTGATCCGGTGGACCAACATTATATTCTTCAACACTCAAAACCTCCAACAGTAAAGTCTTATCCCCAAGCTCAAATTAGCCACGCTCAAGCCTAAAATCATCCAAGTGAAACTCAAACAATGATAGATTGTACAACCTAGTTAAATTTTCACTCCAGCGACACAACTCTACATCCCTTCTCATATCATTAATGGCGATGTTAGAGATCCACATCAACCTCTTAATGCTAAACAAACCTAAGCACACAATATTTAGCTTCTAAATCATTTACAACAATATTGTGACGGTCAGGTGCGCTTATAATGGTTGAGGATCGGTGGTCTTAAAATAAATAAAGTTAGAATGTGACATGAAAAAAATAATGGTGTATAATAATAATAATTAAAGAAATAGATATGTGAAATAATGTGAAAGTTTAATTCATGGTACCTCTTTCGAACCCGTGGACTATGTTCTACAGTTTCAACTTCTACAAGTTAAATATCCATGATTTTGTCTTGGAATTCAAACAGCCCTTGCTATAAATTAGTTCAAAACTCCAGGAACAAGCCTTGCTATAAATTAGTTCAAACTCCATAACAGTTGATTCTCTCAACTCTAAAAAACACCCGTTGAAGACCATCGTTACTTCTAATACCATTTCACCTTGACTATACTCATAGAAAGAACATACAAAAATTTCGCACCCAAATCACCTCATTTAAACGATCTCTCTCATATTATTATTATTTCACTCATGATACCTATTTCAAACTTCATGTGGAGTTTGATCCTTTAAAATTTCAAACTCCATGAATCGTTTCTAGATGTTGAACTAATCAAAATTTGAACTCCATGAATTATAACATGCGGAACTCCACTACATTCTGCTGGAATTCCACTTGTTAAAATCTTGAATTGCAACAGTACTGTATGTTGGAGTAATTCAGTGTTTTAGCTTTTAGCTAAGTGTACTTGTGTCCAAATTTTATTTTTAGATGAAAAACACTACTTTTTAATCACATTTAAACGGTAGCTAAACTTTAATTGGCGGCTTAAAAACTATCCATCCCGGCTAATTTTTGCCGAGTTATTGTGGCTAAAAATGATAATGAGAGTTGAAGACCTTGAATGGAAACAAAGTCTACATTTCATAAGTTAGAACAGAAAGCAAGCTAATATTTTTATCAAAGAGGAAATACGCGTTGTACCTTTCTTGTTTGATTAGACGTAAATCAATAAATTTGATGTCCTTTACTTGGCAATTTGGTGGGACTAATTTGATTGCTGACTTGGAATTTGGAAATAATTCAGACGTATGGTTAACGTTTTAACATTTTCAACATAACTAAAAGACCACGTATTAGATGGTTTAGAAAAACCATTTAAGTTATATATAATGATGATATTAAAAAAATAGTTACTAGTGTAGCTTCAACTTTTTACAGTAGGTCACTTACCATTTATTTTAGGTCTAAAATTAGCGTTTATTAAATAAAATTACCTATAATTCTTTAAAACCTACTCTATAGTCTATACCGTCAGTGCATTGAAATGTAGCTTTACAGGTCTAATGAAATCACTAATATTGCATTTGATCATCAAGGTATGTGAGCGATGCATTAGAGTCCTCTACTTAATTTACGTCAGTATTATAAGCAATTAACAATAAAAAGACCATCAATGCATGACGGGATGCATGAAATTCTTCTATTCTTAAGTAGACGTTTGGGACTCAAACCGTTATGAATGAAAAAAGGAGCGTCTTCTTGTCTAATGAACCCTAATACATCATGGAACTGAAAAGGTAATTTTTATTTTCTTTCATTCCTTTTTTTCTATAGGGTAAAAGTCAGCAAGGTGTGAATATTAAAAAGGTGGGCCATTGTCTAGGAAAATTTTAATGCAGAAAATTGACTAGATGAAGAAAAGTACAAAGACAAGTTCCAAATTATCGTCACCATCTCACTCGTCATAGTCAATACGTACGCATGGACGTAACATTTAAGATATGAATTCAATAGAATTAAGTAATTTTTGTTTAAAACTTATATAAGCATTTAAAAGATCAACTATATATATATATATATATATGAAAATTAAATTTTAATAAATTCAATCACTAGCACTTGAGGTAATACAATGAGAACCCGTAAAAGTTCAAATTTATGTGACAATTCTAGCTTGCTTGGCCAAGTTTTTGGGAAGCTAAAAATACTTATTTCAGAGAGACGAGATGTTTGACCAAACTTTTAGGAAAAAGTAAGTGTGTTTGAGTAACAACAAAAGTTTTTTTTAAGAAGTTGGAAAAATAGATTTTCCACATAAGCACTTTCTTTTAAAAAAAAAAAAAAAAAGAGGGGGGAGGAGATTACAGGGTGTAGAATCAAATGCTCACCAATAAGGTGAAAATTCAGGTAGGAGATTTCCTCACAAAAGCACTTTTGGAACCTTCCTGTCACAAATTATTGCTCCAATATTGTAAAAGTGCTTATCAAATTCATTAGGCAAATACAAACTACTACTCTTCCAAAAGCAGCTTTTATTTTTGACATAAAACACTTTTTCAAAATATGCAAATTTTGAAAGTGTTTGAGTCAAAATTCGTACTTTGCCCAATTAGTTAAATTTATGTAAAGAAAGTAAAGTGGTTAACCACAGTAGGTAGTAACTCGATTTAAACTAAGTACATTGATCAAACTAATAAGATGAACAGTTAAAGAATTAAACGACAATGAGAAGAGAAAGAAAACTTATTCTTCTCACTGTGAGTGCTTGCAATATAATTCTCCTTCAACTCGTAAAGTATAAGAACTTGACATTAATATCAATATGAACTAGAAGATTGAGCAAGAAAGTAAAGGTTTTGGTATAATTCTCTTGTATGTATTTGATGCCCCAAAAATGTACAAATGGTAAGCTATTTATAGATCTTCGGGTTGGTCTGCCCGTTGTGATGTAACGTATGTCATTAATTCCTGAGTTAATGATTGATAATAAAAGCCGTGATTCTCGCCATGCGTTATTGTTTCCATTACTATCATAATACGCAATTACTTCATTATCCTATATATCGCATTTTGGCATCTCCGAGATTCTCTTGGTATGTTGCCGTAAATATTCATGGCGTTACATTGATTCCATTCCTTCGACGTTGCCTTCCGATTCATTTCATCTTCTTTTGCAAGTTCACATAGGTATTTATGTAATTCAAATTTCTATCCATACAGTTAGTCTCTCAATTTTTCGGGTTCATCACGGCGATGTTCCCATTAAATTGTTCTATTGATTTCCAAGAATCATGCCTTGGCTTGAAATTTGAATCGTGTTCGGCACATGGAATGTGGTACATGGTAGGAAATAGTGGGTCATAAATGAAGGGATTACGTGACGTAACTGTAGAAGTTGATTAAACACGTCTTAATGATGAAGTCAGACATGGTATGTGTGGCCATTATTTCACCCTTCATTTTCTCACCGTTTCCGAGGTAATGATGATGATTTCTTCATTTATAAAAGTTGAGTCTTATCCATTTCTTCTTCACTTTTTAAAATCTTGTTGTCTCTGCTCAAGTTTTGAATTCTAGCTCTCTCTATATTCTTCTTTGATTTTCTTGACTTCTTTGATCTTTCTTGTAACCATGTCTTCTCCTTCACTTGATCAAGGCGCTTCACCAGAAAAGACCACCATTGTTAACGAATTTCCTTCAAACATCGTTCTTGAGAAACCCAAAAAGAGTACTGCTCCAAAGAAGAAATTGATGGGAGAATGCTGCTACTTTTACTAAACCTTCTACCTCAGTCAAAAGAAACATCACACAAATCAGTGACAAAGAAAGTAGTAGCTAATTTCGTGCAAAACAACATCATATGCCGCTTTGGCATACCTGAGTCCATCATAGCGGACAATGGAGCGAATCTGAACAGTCACCTGATGAAGGATATCTGTGAACAATTTTGAATCACTCATCGGAATTCAACTGCTTACCGGCCACAAATGAATAGAATTGTAGAAGCGGCCAACAAAAACATCAAGAAGATTCTGAGGAAGATGACGGACAATTACAATGTTGGCACGAACAACAAGTATATGCTTTATAGGGATACGTACAATAGCTCGAACTTTAACCGGGGAAACTCCGTACTTGTTTGTCTATGGTACTGAAGCAGTCATACCTGCAGAAATCGAAATACCATCATTGAGAATCATTCAAGAAGAGGAATTGGACGATGCAGAGTGGGTCCGGACTCGATATGAGCAGCTGGCTCTGATTGATAAAAAGAAGATGATTGTCGTATGTCACAGCCAACTATACTAGCAAAGGATGGCACGAGCCTTCAACAAGCGAGTCAGAGCTCGACTCTTTCAAATAGGGCAAATGGTATTCAAGAGAGTATTTCGGCAGCAAGACGAGTATAAAGGGAAATTCTCTCCCAACTGGCAAGGCCCATATGTGGTCCGTAAAGTGCTCTTAAGATGAGCAGTGATGCTAGCATAAATGGACGGGAAGAAGTGGCCCAAGACAATCAACTCAGACGCAATCAAGCGGCATTACACGTGAAGGCATGCTTTTCAAATTGTATCAGTTATTTATTTGCTTGTAATAGTTATTTCTTTGCTTGCAATCGTTTGTAATAGATAGAAAAAACCACCATTTGGGACCCGGTCGCATTATTAGTAAAAATCAAAACTCAATTACTTTATTCTGAACTACGCTCAACATGATTCATGCTGCGATAGGATACGTAGGCGCTCTTTGAGTTCGGTTATACAAAATGAAAAACCAAGAAAGCCATAGGAACCCTCAGAGATAGGATTCTAAGGAGAATTTAGAATTGGCATGAAGAGATTTCCATACATGCCAAACTGGAGCAGAATTTTTTAGAGGATCTCAAAATTCCTTCAACAAGTCTGTCGCAAGAGTCAGCCAATCCAGAGTCTCAAACTGGGCAGACATTTTGAGAAGATCTCAAAATTTCTCACTCCTAACAAGTCAACAAGGGTTAATCAATTCGACTATATTCAAGACTAGGCATGAGAGTTCGCCAAGCAAATAGGTAAACTGGGGAAGAATTTTTTAGAGAATCTCAAAAATTCCGCTCGAGAAAGAGGGAGCGTCGGCTATCAAAAGTAGCGAAGAAGGGAATGATTTCTCATTCACAAGCATAAATCATGACAATCAACTTAAACAATTTTGAAAAAAAATATGTATTTCTTTCACAAATAAACAACTCATGATCAACAAATTACGAAAAATGCTTTTTCTATGATAAGATAAATTCATCTTTCGATACCGAATCCGAGAGGATTGAACCCAAGGGAGTTAGCGAGACCAAAGACGTAGCCAGAGGTAGTGACATGGATTAACTTTATAGGAAACTGACACCTTGTTGATGCAGTTCTCCATGTCGTCAAGAGGATGACCCACTTTTCTAACCTTGTTTTTGTATGCAGGAAAAGATAAAGTTACCAACGAGATCGTAGTTGTCACTGGAGAAAGGGTTTACAGCGGCCCAAAGGACACGAGGGCTACAAAAGGATCAAAATTACACAAGGGCAAATGTCTAACCACAAGGTTTATAAAAGGATCAAAATGCCACAAGGGAAAATATCTAACCACGAGAGTTATAAAAGGATCAGAATGCCACAAGGGCAAATATCTAACCACTAGGGTTATAAAAGGATCAAAATTCCACAAGGGCAAATATCTAGCCACGAGGACTATAAAAGGATCTAAAAGGGTAAATATCTAGCCACAAGGGCTATAAAAGGATCTAAAAGGGCGAATATCAAGCCACGAGGGCTATAAAAGAGTCAAAACGCCACAAGGGCTACAAAATGACCAAAACGCCACAAGGGAAAACATCAGGCCAAAAGGTCACAATAGAGCAAATAGCACATTTGACTGTGAGGGTCATAGCCAAACATAAAGATCAAAAGAAAGATGATTTAGCCAAAGGGGTCATGTCTGTCATTTGTACTGCCGTGAGGGTCATTCATACAAACATTTCCGTGAGGGCTATTTATACAAATATTGTCATGAGGTTCATTCATACAAATATTTTCGCGAGGGCCATTCATAAAAATATGCCACGAGGGCCATTCATTCAAACATGCCGTGAGGGTCATTCATACAAACTGCCGCGAGGGCCATTCATACAAACTGCCGCGAGGGTCATTCATACAAACATTCCCGCGAGGGCCATCCATACAAACATGCCGCGAGGGCTATTCATTCAATCTGCGAGGGCCATCCATACAAACATTATCACGAGGGCCATCCATACAAATATGTCGCGAAGGCCATTCGTACAAACATTGTCGCGAGGACCATTCATAAAAACATGCCGCGAGAACTATTCATACAAACTGCCGCGAGGGACATTCATACAAATATTGCCGCGAGGGCCATTCGTACAAACATGCCGCGAGGGCCATTCATATAAACTTCCGCGATAGTCATTCATATAAACATGCCACGAGGGCCATTTATTTAAACATACCGCGAGGTCCATTTATACAAACATTGCTGTGAGGGCCCCTCATACAAACTTCCATAAGGGATATTTATTCAAACATGCCATGAGGGCCATTCATATCAAGCTACCGCGAGGGACAAAAAACCATGTGAAGTGGTCAAAGATAATAACACAGGACCAAGATGGTCATTTAATTTCAAGTAGCGCCACGAAGGTCGCACTTTACAAACAATACCAAGTAGGTGTCAGCAAAAACACACCGAATGGTAAAAAGCGAAAACAGGACAATGGAGTCCACCAAAATGTTACCCAGTAAATGAAAAATAGGTTTAGCAGCCCCCAGGAAGAAGAACAGGCTAACCAGACCAAATTCAGACGCATGCGGAGTAAACATGAAATTTTTTCTTACGCAGCCGGTCGACATAGGGTGCCTATGAGAGTCAAGCTCTCCAGCCAGTATTTGGAAGATCGCTCCACCTTATGCTCAACCACACAAAACTTTATTTCTTTTGAATTTTCCTACAACCGTTCAGGCATACACCGGCACACACAAAGGCATTCCCACATAAGGGATACCCTTTTCCTCCTATCGAGTCGAACTACAAGTAACTTGATTTCCATGACTAGGGATATATAGCCGGACTCAATACTAGAGAGTCAGTCACACTCCAACCAATCACTCCGGGCTTCTCAATTTCAACAACCGAGAAATTCAAAATTTGCTTAGATTTGCATTGAGAAGTCTATTGAACTACAACTAGTCTGAATTCTCTTGTAACCTGAAATATGTAGGCAACCCAGAGACTAGGGTCTGGCCATATATTTTTAAAATCGCATAAAAAAGAAAGGTAATTTGAAGATTGGTCAGTAAAAAATCAGGGTTGATCAAATTTCGTTGCTTAGGGGTGGTCCCGCCATCCCCGAACACCGAAGGGGTAGTTGTTGACACCTAATTTTTGACCTCCCATAATTTATTTTAATTACCCGGAGTTCTTGGATATCAAACGGAGTGAAATATGCTCTTTCTATAAGTCAAAATGATTTTACAAAATTGTTTCGATAATATTTTGCCATGTCATTTGGAAAAATATCTTCAAATATATGTTATAAATCATGTAGGAAATAATTTACATATTTTTATAATTAACATGAAGTATTTGCCAAGTTCAGTTAGAAAATAATTTAAAACAATTATTTAATTAATTGTTAAAATTATTGAAGGTTTAATTAGCAAGTATTTCACTCCATTTAATTCAAGAAATTTGACTAATTAAATAAGTTAGTCATTTTACCTCTCAATTCTTGATCATGCATAATCAATTTGCATTTGTGCAATTTTTAGCCTAATCATTGTTAATTAAATGCTTAGTTGTGGCTATATTCATAAATTGTTTGTTGTATGATTAATTGCGGTCACAATTGAAATAATCAATTGTTGGTTAATTATGGCCTTAATCGAAATAGCTAATTTCATGGCTTAAGTCAATTGAGATCATTTTTGTAAAACTAATCCTTAAATTGGTTGATTAGATTAAATATGGCCATAATTGAAACGTCCAATTTCATGGTTTAAGTCAATTAAGGTCATAATTTCAATTAAAACTCCTTATGTAATTAGGCATGCCTTTAATTCAATCAAGTGGACAATTAGTTAATTATGGCCGCAATAGAAATAACCAATTTCATGGTCTGAACCGATTGAGGTCATAATTGCAAACTTGAGTTTGTGGCGTAATTAACGGTGTTCATTAGTTTGTCTAATTGGTTAATTAAATGGTATTTGGCTATGATTGAAGGGTAAAATTAATTAGCTTTCTTAATTATGACCATTTATTTAAACAAGTGTTAAGCCCATCATATATATATATATATATATATATATATATATACGATATACACACACTTATACATGTGTATACATGTATATCATGTGTATATGTATATCATGTATATACGAGTGTATATATAAAATCCCCCTCCCTTTTCTTTTTTTAATTTGGCCAAGCCCAGTCCGATAAGGACTGACCCGGCCCAATTATGTGTAAAAAGGGGAGAACCCCTCTTTTCATTTTCATTTTTTACAAACAAACGACCCCTTAAGAAAGAGAAAGAGGGTTTCAACCCTAGACGCGCCTTACTCCTCTCTCTCGCTCTCTCTCTCTCTCATTAAGTCATATGCTTAAAACGGCAAAGATTGCGGGCCCTCGATGCTTGGTGTTGACTCGGCATGGCTGAGAATGGCAAGAGCATTTATTGCTCTACCATTTCTCAACCAAAACCACCACGGTTCAACCCAAACGAGGTATTATCTTCCCCCTTTTCGTACTTTTTCTACATTTCAACGGCCATGGACTGCAATTCCTTAATTGTTTTTGTTGTGTTGTGATTTTGAATCCACAAATACTATTGGTTCGCGAAGAACCATGCGGATTGACCTAGTATTGGGTCAAATCCGACCTTTGCTTGCTTATTTACACTGAATCTCAATCATTAGATGTGGTATTGAGAGATGCAATTCTGAGAATTGCAAAACTCCCGTATTGAAAATGAGCTAGGGTTTGGGATTTTTGGGGTTCTATTATGTACATTGTTACACAGACCTTGAGAATACTGAATATCAGATATACTCACAAAATCGAATTAACTAGGGTTTTCTGCTATTTTAGCTAAAGACCTTTACTTATTCGAGTTCTTATAGTTAAAATATTAATTGTTCTTTGTTTGTGGCTGAGTGTGGGGGAGCAAGGAGGTCTTCTTGAATCCATTCTTGACCAGGCTACACCAAAGAAAGGTAAATTTTCTTCCTTTAGTTGTTTTTCTTTCTGTTTAGTCTTAGTTGTTAGTTTCTGCCATGCCTTAATTGTTGTAGTTAATTTGTTGTATGTTTTGGTTGTTGTTTAGTTTAATTTCCTATTAATGGTAGTTTAAGCATAATTAATATGCATTAGTTGCTATTTCTAGTTACCTTTTATGTTAATAATGACTTAAGCATGATTAATAGGCATTAGTAGCTATTATTAGCTAAATTTCCAGTTGTTAGTAATTTAGCATGATTAGGTTCTTTAAACTACTTGTTTTAGGTTAGTTGCTTGTTAATATTAACATCAAATGGCTTAGTATGCTTTTCATATGTTGCTTTAGTTTATTTCCTGTTAATAGTGGCTCAACATGATTACACTGTCTTTGCTTACTGTCTAGTTAATGCCTTGTTATTAATAGCCTGATATAGCATATGTTTCACTTATTGTTGGATCTTGCTTAGTTTAATGGGACCAGTATTGCTCTTATTGATCAAATCATGTTGTTAGTGACATTCTGAATGGTTTAGTTTGGTTTGTAGTGTGGTATGCCTAGGAAATTCATTCAGCCTTTTGTTTGCCTATTTGGTTTACTGTTAATATGATATCAATTTGCTGCTTGAAATTCTTTATTAAACCTAGCATAAGTTCATCATGTCTAAGACAAGTATAAGAACTTGTCTGTGTGCATTCTTTGATTTTAATTAAAATGTCAACTTGTACATACCGTTTGCACCCTTTAGATATGAGTTCATACCTAAATATGGCTTAGTTGATTAAAATGGAATAACTAATGACTTTAAATAACAAAGTTTGTCCATTTTAGCCTAATATGATATCACTAAGGTCCCTGTTTGATTTATGAGTTAATTTTGACAAGTGTTGGCATTTGTATGAGCTTATCTGATTCACTTAGCTAAATAAGTTTCAAATGGGGTCTGATAAGTCTAAATAGGGTTAATGAGAATCTGAATTTAACCGCAGTCACCTGTAGATATGTAGTATCTCTGAATGAATGCTTTTCTTGCTTAAGAATAAGTTGGGCACACTGATGGTATACTTAAATATACTAAGCATATACAATCTCTGTATACCTTAGGTATATATGAACTTGTATATTTGGTATAAATATGGCATATCATCTATGTGGGCTTAGAATTGCCAGCTTGTACATCATAATAGTATTGATTTGGGCCTGGTTCTTTGTTTGTTTGCTGTGTTGGGCCTTTCCTTTATATGTTGTGAGTTGGTTTATATTTGGGCCGCATCTCTCGCCATTTTACTTCAAAACTGGGCCTGCCTGTTCAAGTCCTTTCTTTATATTTATAATTTGAGCTAGGCATTTCTTTGTATATGTTAACTGCATAAGTATGTTTTTTTTTTTTTTTTTGTACATAATTGGTATATGTGTGTAATTAGTCTATGTTAAACAAGTAATTAAGTTCTAGATACCCTCTAACCATAAATTTCCTTTTCCCCCTTTGTGTTTGCATGTGAAAATACCGTGGCCACTTGGGTCGTTTTCCTCCATTTAAACTTGTTGGGCCTGAGGCCCAACCTTCTTCTTGATTGAGTCCGTGCAATGATGGAGATGTTTGAAGGCCCAACCATGGGTGAAAATGGTAACTGATGGTCTTAGGTAGGCCCACCAGCCTAACCTTTTCTTCACTTTCATGTATATATTTGTATAATTTGTAAGTATATGTAAATACACTTGTAAATATTGACCCTATATGATTAGAACTTAGGAAATACGCGTAGTCGTTAGGTAATCGCCTCAAATGATTTTCAAACTCGGTTAATTCTTATCACGAGCATGAAACTGGTAAATTTGAATATGTTATAAATCTTTTCAAAGTTAAAACTGGAATTGATAATATGGTTAATATAAAGGGACTTTGGAAATCAAATTTGAGGTGATTTGGGCCTCACGCCCTTGACAAGGAATCTTGGCGAGGAAACAAGCCCACTTAAAGACTAGAAAAACAATTTGTTCTGTTTCAAAAGATTTGGACAATTTGGACTAGAAATGTTTTTGTTTTGAAAAGGACTTAGACTGATTTGGAGTACAAATTTGAAACAAAAACTCAGATTCTTTTACAAGTATAATCTGAACACTTCTAAAAAATGAATTGGACTTAATAATTTTCTCATTTCTGGGCTAAAAACAAGAGGAAATACAAAGGAAATACACTTGGACCAAATTTGAGATAAGCTGGCTTTGGTGTTAGAATATGGTTAAACATATGAGCTTCAATGGACTAAAGAAATGAAAACAATAAACTCTTTTTGCCCATACCTATGATATTATTATAAAGGGGATATACTTCATTTATTTTCTATATAAGTAATAAAAACTTATAGAACTAAACTCATGTCATTAGGACCAAATTAGTAGCAACTCTACTTGAGAGAAATCCCGAGTGTGTTTTGGTCCGGAAATGAAGTGAGTTGAATCCTTATAAGCATTTTAAACTAAATCCTTTTTTAAAAGGGACATTGTTGCCAAAAAAATAGGATTGATGATAAGCATGACACTTTATGCGAGAAAGAAACATTTTTTCGCAAATAAATACAATAATCACACATTGAAGCTCGTAAGTCAATTGTATTTTGCGGATCTTTAATACTATGGTGTTTAAAATCTTCCATAGGGGATCACCAGAACCCTTACCTCGAACTCTGGTTTAAAAAGGTTTTTTCTCTTATTTTGATAAACCCTTTTTACCCAGTTTTTCTAATTTCCATTATAAAATTAGGTGGCGACTCTAAAAACATAAAATCCAATTAGAGCACCAACAACCTCTTATAGCCTGTTTGGCCAAGCTTATTTTTCCCAAAAGTACTTATTTGAAAAAAAACGAGGTATTTAGCCAAGCTTTTGGGAGAAAATAAGTGTTTTTGGAAAGTAGTAGAAACAGTTTTTTAGAAGCTAAAAAAAAAATAGCTTTTGCCCAAAAACACTTTTTTGAAAAGTACTTTTGAGAAAAATACAAATAGAAGCACTTTTTAAAAGCTTGACCAAACACTAATGACTGCTCAAAAGTGTTTTTTAACTAATTGGCCAAACACGAACTGTTTTTCGCTAAAAGTGTTTTTTTAAAAAGTACTTTTAAAAATAAGCTGATTTTAGAAGCTTGGCCAAACAAACTATTAGTAGCTTTTATGTACATGCGTCAAAGGGAACCGTAACAATGGTCACCATCTCACTTCAGTCATCATCATCATCATTGTCACACCCCTTTTTTCGCGCTCCCGCGCTATAAAAACGCAGGTTTTTATTATTAAAGGGTTTTTCCATTTGAAGTGACGGTTTTGAAAATGGATTATTTATTTACTCAGAGTCGCCACTTGGAATTGAGTTTTGGTGTTCCAAGTCACCTAATGAATCCCTAATCAAAAGGAAATGACTCTTTTATTATGGTCCGCGAAAACAGAAGACCGGGTAAGGAATTCTGTTGACCGGGGAGAAGGTGTTAGGCATTCCCCGAGTCCCGTGGTTCTAGCACGGTCGCTTTATCGACTTATATTTAGCTTAAATTAATCTTTGAATATATTATGGATTTGAGCCTTAATTTGCTCGTACTTTTATTGTTGAACATTTATTGGTTTTAAACCGGATGCGTAACCGCATTCCGAATCTTCTAGGCGTTTCAAAGTAAGATGCATAACTGCATTCTTATTCGAAACAAAATTAATTATTAAAACGAGTTTGGCAAGGTACGTAACCGCATCCTTGAGTTATTAAAAAGAACGTCTCGAAATAAGATACGTAACCGCATTCTTAATCGAAACAAACGTCTTGAAACGTGCCTAAAGCTCGTCTAGCGTTAAAGACAATTATTTGTCTCTAAAATTCGAGACTTATTGTTATTTGGTTATTATTAATTTCTTATTATTATTTCACTATTTTTGACAACGGGTTTTGAAAAATTTGCGACCCATCTCGCTCCTTCATAATTAATTAATCAGGTCTTGATGTTAATCTAGGCCTGATTCATTTTTTCTTATTTACGAAACAAAACTCGCAACCGATTAAATTTGCAAAGGCAATCACTGGCCAATTCAGAATCAAATTCCAATCCTGATTAATTCACGCGGTCCATATTCCTTTCGAATCACTAAGACGCAATAGATTAACAAAATGCCAGGAGAGAAACATGGAGCAGTAGCTTGTGAACCCCTTTTTAATCTCAAAATCTTGAGCAAACCAAATAATTCAGTGACCTTTAATTCTTTTATTAGTATTGCAATCAAATCTCATGAAGAAAAGAAAACATCTATCCATGCTATGCATATGTGGAGCTAAGCAGTAAACAAAACTCAAAAAAAAAATAAAAAAAAATCCATCCTTTAAAATCTAGTCCATAACAGAACGTAAACCATGCAAACATTTTTTTTTTTTACCACTAAATAAATTTCCATGAGCACTATACAAATCCATTTAAAACATCAACATGACCCAGGTTTAAAACGAAAAGAAACTGTAGCTAAATTGTTTCCTACGAACCAATATTAATCATAATTTTGAACAATTAACAGATTTTTAAGAATTAAGAGTGTGAAAGTAGGCCTCAAAGAATTAACCCAAGCTAAAAATATGTACATGAACAGAAATAGAAACCAGCCAAAAATAATGGAAAAAGACGACTAAACTATGAATAGAAAAATAAGAAGAAGACATCAAATGTTTTTTCTTTTTTTTTTTTAAAAAAAAAAAAAAAAAAGATTCTGCAAATAACGAACTGAAGCCGTAATTTAGTATTATTAAGATAATCAAACGGCATAGATCAAAACTAATTCATTCTCTGTCCAAAATATAAAATAAGTACGAAGCTCATAGCATCATATTTATAATCATGCTCAAATATGTTCATATAATCAGATCCAAATGAGATTTAAATACATATGAGAGTATAAATAAAGAAAGAGCATATGAACCTCAAATCACACCGGAATGAACCTGCTGTAGCCTTGGACCTCGACAACACCTAGACCGGACAACTTCGAACTCGATAACACATTTTTTTTTTTTTGAGAATGAACCTATAATGATCTAATCATGAGTTCCATGGTGTCTATGAAGGTATTTTCAGGTGGGTTTTAATGACAGAAAAAAACAGTGCGGTGTTTGGGATGATTTTCAGGTGGGTTCGTTGGTTTTCGGTGGTGACGGGAATAGGGTGGTGTTTATAGGTGAAGAAATGAAGATGATAGGTGGAGGTGACGGTGGTGAATGGGTGGTGGTTTGTGGTAGTTTAATGGTGAGCTAGTGAAGAAAAACAAATGAAGAAAATGATATTGTTTTTGGTCGGGATCTGTCCGTTTTCCAGTCTCTCTATCTACTGTGTATATGTTTTTCTTGCGTCTATTTTCTATCTTATCTATAGTGTTTTTTTCTCTATGTCTGCATGTGTATTGTGATAAAGATGATGATGATTTTTTTTTTTTTTTTCTCTCTACTATTCTATGGGTATGGGTTTTGTGCAGGTTTAAGGATGGAGAAAGAAAATGGTGGTCATCTTTTTGAACAGCCAGAATCCCGGCCTCTGCTGGGATTTTCAAGTCTTAGAAAATTGAAGAAGGAGGAAACTTCTCTCTCTTCGTGGTCTCCACCCCTAACAATAATCCCCCAATTCACGTGTTCCTTTGTGCACAAAAACAGACCCTAAATCCGTGGGCACCCTTTTTGTTATCCCCTTTTTATGAAAAAATGTTTCCACCAAAAACGTGACCCCCTTTTTCTTATTTTTGTGATAAGGTTTGTTACGGAGCTTTGTCATTATGTGATGAGGTGGTGTAATCCCATTTGCTCATCATTTTTTTTTAAATGTAAAAATAAAAATAAATAAATAAAAACAAATATATATATATATATATATATATATATATATATATATATATATATATATATATTTAATAACTAATTCTAGATAACTGAAAAGAAAGAAAAAAAAATCTTAAAATAAATAACTGTCTAAGCAAAATTAAAACCTACAAAGCATATTTTTGTAATTTTCTTTCTTTAAAATACAAAACTTATACTCTAAAAATAGCAAATATTTTGTTCTTTTTGATTTTCGCAAATAAGCCTACTAAATAAAAATAGAATAAAATCGACACGTCAAGAATCACGTGTCTACAGCTGTCCCTGTTTGATTGGGAACACGAAGAGTTTTCAAACAAACAAGTAGACAAAGAGACTAGTTTGACCCTACCGTTGTTCTAAAAGGAAGGGAAAGAAAGAAGATAATGCAACCGAGCCCTGGTTTTGGGCATCCTACATATCCCGGGTTATAAGGGAATCAGGTCACGTGTAGTTCAAGAGTAAGAAGGGAGATGAAACATATTGAGGTGAATAGTCGAGTGAGGTCCTGTCGAGGCTCCGGTCCACGGTCCTATTATTACATCAAATGAAAGATAAAAGTTAAAAAGAAAATACAAGTACAAGACCCTATCTATGCAGCCTCTCTTGAATCTTGACTTGAACCTTCATGTTTGTTTCTAAACTTTAAAATTTAAAGTCATCCCTATTCTCCAGGCGGGACTCCTGCTACTTCTGACTGAACTTGAAAGCAACCCAAAGTACACCCCATTCTTCAGGCGGGCTCCTGAGCTTGAAATTGAAAAGCAGTTGAATGTTGACCCTATTATTCAGGCGGGCTCCTGAACTTGAAATTGAAAGGTGGCCCTATTCTCCAGGCGGGTTCCTGAACTTGAAATTGAAAGGTGGCCCTATTCTCCAGGCGGGTTCCTGATCATCCCATTCTTCAGGCGGGTCCTGACTTGTTCCCACTCTTCAGGCGGGTCCTGACTTGCTTCCCATTCTTCAGGCGGGTCCTGCAAATTACCAAAAACAACGAACACGAACAAAATTTCCTATCCCAGTTCATACCAGGAACTTTTTTGGTGAGTGTTAGCAAAATTATAAACTATAAAATAATTTAATTATGGAAGTAAAATCAAATGTACTAACTAGGAAGTGCGTCCCTTAACTATACCCCCTTTTCCCAGGAGGGTCTTGATAAACTATACCCCATTTTCCAGGAGGGTCTTGATAAACTAGATCCCATTTTCCAAGAGGGTCCTGATGAACTAACCCCCATTTTCCAGGAGGGTCCTGACAACTAAATCCCATTTTCCAGGAGGGTCCTGACAACTAAATCCCATTTTCCAGGAGGGTCCTGATAACTAAATCCCATTCTTCAGGAGGGTCCTGAGTTACTAAATCCCATTTTCCAGGAGGGTCCTGACAACTAAATCCCATTTTCCAGGAGGGTCCTGATAACTAAATCCCATTCTTCAGGAGGGTCCTGAATTACTAAATCCCATTTTCCAGGAGGGTCCTGATAACTAAATCTCATTCTCCAGGAGGGTCCTGATAAACAAAATTCCATTTTCCAGGAGGGTCCTGATAACCTAAATCCCATTTTCCAGGAGGGTCCTGCTAACCTAAATCCCATTTTCCAGGAGGGTCCTGATGAACTAACCCCCATTTTCCAGGAGGGTCCTGACAACTAAATCCCATTTTCCAGGAGGGTCCTGACAACTAAATCCCATTTTCCAGGAGGGTCCTGATAACTAAATCCCCTTCTCCAGGAGGGTCCTGAGTTACTAAATCCCATTTTCCAGGAGGGTCCTGACAACTAAATCCCATTTTCCAGGAGGGTCCTGATAACTAAATCCCCTTCTCCAGGAGGGTCCTGAGTTACTAAATCCCATTTTCCAGGAGGGTCCTGATAACTAAATCCCATTCTCCAGGAGGGTCCTGAATTACTAAATCCCATTTTCCAGGAGGGTCCTGATAACTAAATCCCATTCTCCAGGAGGGTCCTGATAAACAAAATTCCATTTTCCAGGAGGGTCCTGATAACCTAAATCCCATTTTCCAGGAGGGTCCTGCTAACCTAAATCCCATTTTCCAGGAGGGTCCTGAGTTTTGTCCTCGTAATACTTGCGCCTTGCATTTTTCAGAATGTACCTGCAGGCAGCGAATAAAATTTTATGTCCCTGTTTCAAACAAAGAAAAATTTGTGAGTTTCAAAACTCTGTGGTTGGTTTATGGCTTGTCTGTGAAAGCAACTGCTTTTTGCACTCATCTTGTTTGGCTCTGCTTTTAGACAGTTATCACATCCTGTTGACCCACGGCATTACTGACTCAAACATGGTTTCCAAAATGTCTCAGAAGTAACTTCAACACCAGACCATAGATCTCTTGTTTCATAATGTCCGTTAACTCAAACTTTATTGAACCTTGTATTTCCCTGAATCCAAAACTTATTAATGGTCGACAGCTGGTTGAGTATCTTACGCTGACTGAATTATGTTACCTTCATGTGCTAGCCAAGATGTTTTGCTTCGCAATTGGGAAAACTGGTAGCAAGTTTTGTGATCCTTTCTTACTTATCTCACAACAGAATGACTCAAAGAAAAAGCCTGAAATCCAAACGACGAAAGCAAAATAAAAGAT
Organism: Lycium barbarum; assembly: GCF_019175385.1. Classification (NCBI taxonomy): domain Eukaryota; kingdom Viridiplantae; phylum Streptophyta; class Magnoliopsida; order Solanales; family Solanaceae; genus Lycium; species Lycium barbarum. The sequence goes on from NC_083347.1 coordinate 117,910,507, forward strand.
AAAGATGAAAAGAGGTTAACAGAAGGATGTCCTCTTCGAGAAAGAAAAGAATGGGGAAAACTTATCTGAATGTTGTAGCCAGCTCCAATGATATGACATGCATTTTGGCTTAATCAGTCTGATTTGTCCATCCTAATTATTCATAAACTCTTACTAACCCTTTGACTTCGAAACCGAATGTCTACACCCAACAACTGCGTCAAAATCAAGGCCTTCATACAATTAGTGGACCAACAAGTCTCACTCATGTTCAATTCTCTCAACTCCCCATCGCCTTATGGTGCTCGTGAGGGTTTTCACCAGTAAGACTCTCATTTTCAATTCTCTCAACTCACAATCGCCTTACGGTGCCCGTGAGGGTTTTCACCAATAAGACTCTCTCATTTTCATTTTTCTTCTATCTCCCTTATGCTGATGCCACAAGTGATGCCAATGATGCAAATGCCTTATACTCATAGCTTGCTCAGCCTTGACATTCTTAATGATTGATCTGAAGGTCTTTTATTTGGTTGTAACGTGGCTTTTGGATAGGGTTGGAAATAAAGGATGGCATGGAGGCTCAAAGACAATACAAAAGTAATAAGGGATGAGACTTACAACGTTTGGAATCGACTCAAAAGAAAATAATAACTTCTGTCCCAGTTTCTTCGAAACGGGAAATTTTGGATTCTCTTTGGTTGGATCGAACCCCAAAATAGGGTTGCCTACGTATCTTGTCTAGACAAGAATCAGGTCAGACGTAGTTCCGAATTTTTTTTTTTTTTTTTTTTTGATTTTGTTGTTGTTGCTGTTTTTTTTTTTTTTTTTATAATAATATTTATGAAAAGCTTGATTCCAAACGAGGGTTGCGAAAGAAAAATAAACTATGGCTCAAAAGGGGTAGCAAGGGATGACATAATGTATAGGTAGCAGAATAGACTGCCTTCGTCATATCAACCCTTAAAAATATCAAGCATCCAACAAGTAAATCAAAGGTAGGGAGATGAAAATCATACATAATATCTTTTCACTGCATCTGCATTGATGGCAGTTTCAGACATTGTGCCTTCTATGTCTGTCAGATACAAAGCACCATTAGGCAAAACCTTCTTCACCACGAATGGCCCCTGCCAATTTGGGGCGAACTTGCCTTTGGCCTCTGCCTGATGTGGAAGAATCCGCTTTAACACTAATTGACCCACTTCAAAATGTCTGGGGCGCACCTTTTTGTTGTGTGCTCGTGCTATCCTCCTTTGATACAGTTGACCATGACATACCGATGTTAATCTCTTTTCGTCAATCAGACTCAATTGCTCTAAACGGGTTTTGACCCACTCATCGTCATCAATTCCGGCTTCCTCAATGATTCGAAGGGACGGGATTTCAACTTCTGCAGGTATAACCGCTTCGGTCCCGTATACCAACAAATAAGGAGTTGCACCTACTGAAGTGCGAACAGTTGTGCGATAACCCAATAAAGCAAAAGGCAACTTTTCATGCCATTGTCTCGAACCTTGCACCATTTTGCGCAGTATCTTTTTAATGTTCTTATTAGCAGCTTCCACAGCCCCATTTGCCTTCGGATGATATGGAGTTGAATTCCGATGTGTAATCTTAAACTGCTGACATACCTCACGCATCAGATGACTGTTGAGATTCGCCGCATTATCTGTAATCATTGTCCTCGGGATCCCGAACCTGCAAATGATGTTGGAATGAACGAAATCCACCACGGCTTTTTTAGTCACCGACTTGAGAGTTACTACTTCCACCCACTTTGTAAAGTAATCGATGGCCACCAAAATAAACCTATGTCCATTGGACGCTTTCGGCTCAATTGGTCCGATCACATCCATCCCCCAAGCTGCGAAAGGCCATGGAGCAGACATTGTGTGTAATTCTGAAGGAGGAGAATGTATCAAGTCGCCATGTACCTGGCACTGATGACACCTACGAACGAAACGGATGGAATCCCGCTCCATGGTGAGCCAGTAATAGCCTGCTCGAAGAATTTTCTTTGCCAAAACATACCCGTTCATGTGCGGTCCACAAACTCCTGAATGTATCTCAGTCATGATAGTTGTAGCCTCTTTAGCATCTACACACCTCAAAAGTCCTAAATCTGGAGTCTTTTTATACAAAATTCCTCCACTTAAGAAAAATCCGCTTGCCAATCGTCGAATAGCTCTCTTCTGGTCACTGGTAGCATGTGCTGGATATTTCGCCGACTCGGTATATTCTTTAATATCATGGAACCAAGGCTCACCGTCAAGTTCCTCTTCAACTGTATTGCAATAAGCATGTTGATTGTGAGTTTGTATATGTAAAGGGTCAATGTGAGCCTTGTCTGGGTGCTGGAGCATTGAAGACAAGGTGGCCAAAGCATCAGCAATCTCATTATGAATCCTAGGAATGTGCTTAAATTTTACTGTTATGAACCGTCTGCAAAGATCCTGCAAACACTGGTGATATGGTATAAGCTTCAAATCACGGGTTTCCCACTCTCCTTGAACTTGGTGGACTAGCAAGTCTGAATCCCCCAATACCAATAATTCTTGAATCCCCATGTCGATAGCTAACCTTAAACCCAAAATGCAAGCTTCATACTCCGCCATGTTGTTGGTACAATAAAATCGAAGCTGGGCTGTTACAGGGTAATGTTGTCCTGATTCTGAGATAAGAACGGCCCCTACCCCAACTCCTTTCCTATTAGCAGCCCCATCAAAAAACAACTTCCAACCCGGATCGTTATCCGGAATGACCTCCTCGAGGCATGACACTTCTTCATCAGGAAACTACGTTTTCAATGGCTCATATTCTTCATCCACTGGGTTCTCCGCCAGATGGTCTGCCAAGGCTTGGGCTTTCATCGCGGTCCGAGTCACATACGAAATATCAAACTCCGTGAGTAATATCTGCCATTTTGCAAGCCTGCCCGTGGGCATGGGTTTCTGAAATATATACTTCAAAGGGTCCAAGCGGGAGATAAGATAAGTAGTGTAAGACGAAAGATAATGTTTCAATTTTTGTGCAACCCAAGTCAAAGCGCAACACGTCCTTTCTAGATGAGTGTACTTAGCCTCATAAGTAGTAAACTTCTTGCTGAGATAATAGATTGCTTGTTCCTTCTTGCCTGTAACATCATGTTGACCCAATACGCAACCAAAGGAATTGTCCAGAACTGATAGGTACAATATTAAAGGTCTCCCAGGCTCGGGAGGAACCAATACAGGTGGATTCGACAGATACCTCTTGATTTTGTCAAACGCTTCTTGGCACTCGTCAGTCCATTCAATCGCAACATTCTTCTTTAACAACTTAAAAATGGGCTCACAAGTTGTTGTGAGTTGAGCAATAAATCGACTAATGTAATTCAACCTCCCAAGTAGGCTCATTACCTCGGTTTTGTTCTTTGGCGGTGGTAACTCCTGAATAGCTTTGATCTTTGCAGGATCCAATTCAATACCACGCCGACTGACTACAAACCCCAAAAGTTTCCCTGACGGGACTCCAAATATACATTTCGCTGGATTGAGCTTAAGATTGTACCTGCGAAGCCTTTCGAAAAATTTCACCAAATCCTTGACATGGTCAGACTGCTTTCTTGATTTAATGATCACATCATCCACATATACTTCAATTTCTTTATGCATCATATCGTGAAATATGGTGGTCATCGCTCTCATATATGTTGCCCCAGCATTCTTCAACCCAAACGGCATGACTCGATAACAATATGTACCCCATTCTGTGATGAAGGATGTCTTCTCTGCATCATCATCATCCATAACGATCTGGTGATACCCTGCGTAGCAATCTACAAAAGACGCAATCTCATGCTTAGCACAGTTGTCTAACAAAATATGGATATTGGGCAATGGAAAGTCATCCTTCGGGCTTGCTTTGTTTAGATCACGATAATCCACACACACACGCGTTTTGCCATCCTTCTTCGGAACGGGGACAACATTGGATAACCAAGTAGGGTATCGAGCAGACTCGGATGACTTTGGACTCAAGTTGTTTTTCGATTTCTTCTTTAACCTTCACACTCATGTCTGATTTTAGTTTCCTTAATTTCTGCTTCACAGGAGGGAATGTGGGGTCAGTTGGCAATTTGTGAACCACCAATTTAGTACTTAAACCCGGCATATCATCATAAGACCATGCAAAAACATCCTTATATTTAAACAAAGCCTGGATTAATTATTTCTTGGAATGTGGTTGAACATGCACACTTAGCTTAGTTTCCCTGACATTATCTTGATCTCCTAGATTGATTGCTTCGGTTTCATTCAAATTAGGGTTCGTTTTATCTTCGAAGTGTTTCAAATCCCTGCTTATTTCCTGAAATACTTCTTCTTCATCATATTCAACTTCTTGGTTCATTGTTTCATGGTTAGGTCGGATTTTATGATCTGGCTGAGAATTCCGCATGCATGTCATATCATTAGAACCAGCACAAACAGAACTGTACAAAAGAAAATAAACAAACATATTAGAATTTACGGAAAAAACAAATTGCATTTCATTGAAAGGAAGGATAGAAGGGTTTGAACATTAAAACAAGCGAAAGATAAAAATCCGAATTACAACCCTGGAATAACTCGGATAAAGGAAAGGAAAACAAAACAAACTACCAAAACTCCTTCCTGGTTGGGAGAGGAGTGACTTCCCAATTGCTGAGTTGGACATCATGGCCAATGAACTGCACATCCGCGTTACTGGGACCCCCTCCCATTTCAACCATATCAGCTTCAACAAACAAGTTCTAGAAACACCCAATCAACCCAAAATCCACATCCAGTACTGGCTGGGAAAAACTGCTGGTATTCTTGACGAAGGACTTGTAGATTGGTGGCACAGTCTTAGTAAGTGACCATGCTTCTTTTTTTCGCTTTTTAACCCTCTTTCTATCTTCAGCCGTTGGTTTGAACCCCAGACCAAATGGACCTGGACTCTCACGTGGACACACCGGATAAACCATACCTTGTAGAGAAGCCCCCAAGCCTTTTCCTGGCTCAAAACCATATTTCAACATTTCATTTACCACCATAACAGATGTTGGAGGCAACTGCGGTCTCAGAATGGGTTTCCCTTCAGGGATCTGCTCAGCTACCACTATATCAGAAGCTTGATACACCAGTATTTCATCAGCATTATCCACTTCGATAAAGGGAACAGTGGAGTCTTTATAAATGGACAAATCCCCTTCACCGTGAACGATCACTTCCTGCCTATCATATTCAAACTTGATCATCTGATGCAATGTGGATGGGATTGCCCCAGCCATATGTACCCACGGTCTTCCCAACAACATATTATAGGAGGCATTGATGTTCAATACTTGAAAATCTATGGTAAAATCACCAGGCCCTATTGTAAGCACAAGATCTATCTCACCGATGGCGTCAGTTTTCGCTCCATCAAAAGCTCTAACACACACATTATTTGGTCGAATTCTTTCAGTACTTACATTTAGTTTTTGTAAGGTTGACAGAGGACAAATGTTTGCACCAGAGCCCCCATCAATCAAAACTCTCGTGACATAGGAAAGCTCACATTTTACAGTAATATGAAGGCTTCGGTTATGTCCAGTACCTTCAACGGGTAGTTCATCATCTGAGAAAGTAATTCTATTTACCTCAAAGATCCTCCCAGCAATTTTCTCCAATTGATTAACCGTAATCTCAGTAGGGACATGAGCTTCATTCAAAATCTTCAACAAAGCTTTGCGGTGTTCATCTGAGTGTATTAATAAAGACAACAAAGAGATTTGAGCAGGGGTTTTCCTTAATTGCTCCACAATGGAATAGTCTGGCAATTTCATCTTTTTCAAGAACTCTTCAGCTTCTTCCTCTGTTACTGGTTTCTTAACGGGTATTTGGCCTTCCCTTACCTGCTTGGTTTTCCTTAACTCTTCCGGAGCGAAGCATCTTCCCGAACGAGTCAGGCCCCCTACTTCGTCTACTTCTTTGATGATTTCCTTCCCTTGGTAAGTAACCATAGTCTGATTATAATTCCAGGGAACCGCCTTAGCATCAACTATTGAAAGTTGTGTCACTGGCTTAATAATGATAGGAGTGGTGAACGCCCCTTTGACAGTTAAAATAGGCCTGCTCGACACCCCTGGCACGATCAACTTTGGTTTTCCCTGACTTGCCCCAACCTTCTCTGGAGCTCCCTTCACAATCAATAAGGGTTTCATCGCGTCTGACTGGATTGGTCTCTTTGTAACCTCATTTAACCCCAAAGGTGCTGTTTTTGCGGAATCTGCCACATTTACTGATTTCTCCACGCCTGCTTCAATCTTCATGATAGGCTTGTATGGAACATCAGACCCATCACTACCATAGATCAACTCCAACATGTTTGTTTCTTTATGATTTGGTAGTGGGTTTTGATTGATATTCGGTATATCTGCATTTTGCACCACAATTTGTTGTGTATCAATCAAATCTTGGATTGCTTTCTTCAAATACCAACATTTCTCTATATTGTGTCCCGGGGTATCAGAGCAATAAGCACATCTTTGAGAGTAATCAAGATTTTTCGGAGGAGGGTTTGGGATCCTTCCTTCAATTGGGCTTAAAACATTTAATGCCCTCAACTTCTGAAACAAATCAGCATATGATTCCCCAATGGGGGTAAAGTTATCCTTGACCGTATTTGCCCTTTTGTACTCCGTCCTGGGCCGAAAATTGGATCTGGGAGGGCCTTGGTAAGTCTGTGGAGGTGGAGGACGGACTTGCGGGGTTGGTACACGCCATTACGGGTAACAAGGGGGCTGGACATATGGCTGCGTTCTGTATATGGGGTACTGAGGGGGCGGAATAGAATATTGTGGGTTTTGGGGAGGGAAGTAGTGTTGTGGGTAATTATATGGATCTTGGGTGTAGTTTTGGGGTTGGGGTTGAGGTTGGGGTTGAGTGTATTGGCGAGGCGGGCCCCTCGGGTTTCGCCGTAGCCCAGGCGCAACCGTAGCTACGTCTTCCTTTTTCTTCTTTCCACCAAAACTCCCTGAACCATTTTGAATGGCTTGGGTTGTTGCCTTCAACGCGGCAAAGCCGACAATGCGTCCTGTTTTGATTCCTTCTTCTATTATTTCTCCCATTTTAATGGCCTCAATGAACGGTTTTCCTAGGGCTGGGATCATGTGTTGATAATATGTCTCATCTTGTGCTTGGAGAAAAGTCTCCACCATCTCTCCTTCTCTCATTGGTGGCTTTACCCTTGCAGCTTGTTCACGCCAACGAACCGCAAACTCCCTAAAACTTTCGGTAACTTTCTTCTTCAGGTTGGTTAGAGACTTTTTATCAGGAACCAGATCAATATTGTACTGAAATTGTTGCACGAACTCATTTGCCATATCATCCCAAGTATGCCATTTCACAATGTCCTGATCAATAAACCATTCCGAAGCTAAACCAGTCAGACTCTCCCCAAAGTAAGCCATGAGCAATTCCTGATTACCCCCAGCTCCTCTCAGTTGGTTGCAGTATCTCCTCAAATGAGCTATGGGATCACCGTGCCCATCGTACTTGTCAAACTTCGGTGTCTTAAACCCCGGAGGTAAGTGAACACTCGGGAACATACACAAATCACTGTATGAAACGCTTTTATAGCTTCCTGATCCATGCAAGTTCTTCATAGCTTGTTCTAGACTTTTCATCTTCCTAACCATTTCGTCATGCTCTACATTCTTAGTAGCAACTCCATACTCAGCGCCAAGATGCGTAACCGCATTTTTAGCAGGACCTCTATATTCATGGCCAAGATGCGTAACCGCATTCTTAGCAGGTCCTTCAGAATCAATTAGAGGACTAAAATGTAGAGTCTGATGATAAGGATCAGGAGCCCCAAATGCAAAATCGGGTGCAAAATGCTGCTCTTGACGGATGTCAGATGGTGGCACAAGGTTTGACCTTTGCATAACCGCAGGTGGCGGTATTGTGTAAACGGGTCTTACATTTGCAACATGATTGGGGTTAGACAGTGGGTATGTGTAGGCAGGCCCAGTGGTTGCAATCCCGGAATGATCGGTCCTGATTGGCACCCTTGGAGGACGACCTACAGAAGTTTCCGCCGTATTTGGCAAATTGGTGTAATGACCGAACCCAGGTGGGTATACCGGGTCTTCCGCAGTAGATAACGGTGCTTGTGAGCATGCCTGTGCGACGGAAGTGATGTCGGGGAACCCAGGGATTGACTGAGGAGGTTGTTGACCATTCGACCATCCTTGCAACATCTCAATCATTTGTTGCCTGAGAATTCTATTCTCCTCGGCGATGGCAGATTCTTGTTGAGCCACCCGTTCCATTTCATCCCCCATGTTGATCATCGGTAGCGAAGTCCCTTCTGTCATTCCGATACTGCCCTTTGACCTTGTGAAATAATGATGCGTTGCCAGTATGGCCACAAACCAACCACTTTTACCTTAACTCTTCTCTCAAAAACAGCTAATGTTAGGGTTAAGCAATTCATAATCACTCATTCATATGCATGTATCAATTCTACCATGGCAGGCCCTATGTCTCATCCCGGCTTATCTAGGTGCAGCCTCGCTTTTTTTTTTCATCGCTCATTTCTCTTTTCTTCTTCTCCCTTTCTTTCTTTCAACCTCTCCTTTTTTTTTTTTTTTTTTTTTTTTTTTTTTTGCAGGTTTTAGAAGCTTCGATCGAACCCGTTGGGGGTTGCCTACGTATCATGTTGAAAACATGAATCAGATCATAACGTAGTTCGTACAAATAGATGGGTTATTTTGAAAACAAAATCTTTTCCATTGATTTTCAACTTTCATTCCATCATTTTTACAAAGACTCAAAGAAAGGATGAAAAATGAAATAAAATCGACTCCACTAGTACTAAAGACAACGTAACGCTGACTCAAAAGAAAAATGAAAGAGCAAAAGGTAAAAGACGAACACGTTGACTGCATCGACACTTCTATTCCTTGTCCCCCTCATGATGACTCTGATTCAGCTGGCCACCCATAACCTTATATAAACCTTGCAGTGCACGGGTGAGATGATTGACAAAGGTAGGTATTTGCGAATGAAACTGCTCGTAGCCCAATCTTTCATATTCCAAACCTGCTTGTGAAAAGCGAATGGCCATACCTCGGACCCTACCTCGAACCGTCCCACATTTGTACTCTAATTCTTTTATCCTTAACTCACGGGCAGCGGCCTCTTCTCTCGCCTTTTTCTCACGCACGGTCACTGACTCTAATTTCTCCTGTAACATCTCCCTCTCCTGAATTAACTGAGAAATATCAGAGCCTATATTTTGGCGAGCCAAGTTCCTTTTTGCTTCCTCCAATTTTTCGTGAAGTTTATCTTGGGAGCGTAACCACTCAGCCTTCTCTTTTCTAAACTGTTCTTCTTTTCGTTCAAACTCATTCTGCTGTTGGTGCATATCCTCTTCAAGGATGCTCAATCTCTCTTGCAAACCTTGTCTAATAATTTTAGCACGTTCCGCTATCTGTGACCCCCTAATCGTGGCCAGTTGAAGCTTTCCCTGTAGTGCGGCTGTTTTGGCCCTTTCCTCGGCAATTTCTACATCCCGCTGCTGAATTATAGCCCTAGCGTGCTCCAGGTCTGTGTGTATAGTTTGCAGTGTGGATTGATAATCTGCTCCTACTTCTAAATGGGCTTGTCTGATCTTTTCCTCATACTCCATTTGTTGTTGGGCCAAGCTTGCTCTAGCACGCTCTAAATCTGCTTGTAAGAGTAGATTGGCGGCATGGTGCTCCTTCATCGCCATCGCGATTTTTATGTCCATTTCGGCTTCATAATCTACTGGCCCTTTTGCGGATCTCTTGGGTTGAACTTTCACAACGGGTTGGTTCTCGAGCCATATAGGGTATCCCGGATGCACTTCCCCCGAATGACGCTCGGTAACCATTGTATCGAATGTCATTACCCGACAGCCATTCCAAATCTCCACAACCAATCCTTCAGGCAAGGGGATTTCTGGTCTTACCTCAAATACAAAATTCGTCATGTCTTCTACTACAGGTATTATCTGGCGCCGACCCAATTGTCGTAAAACTCGTAATGGTACGTACGGTTGAACACCCCTTATACCCATCAATAAGAGAAATGGGCGATGTGTAGATGTGTATATGACTTCTCTCCAAGGGAACCAAGGGAAGTTCCAAGTGATCTTATCTGACGTTAATGAACGAAATTCTCCAATCCATGCCTCCACACCGTCCGGTTGCTTATAATCCTTTACCCTAGTTTCATAGCTTGAAATGTAATCACTCCGATCATGAACAAATCTTGCCACGTGACGGGGTCGGAAGATATGCTCCACTATCCACATTTGCAATAATATGTTACACCCTTCAAAGTAACCCTTTCCCTTTTGGCAAACCGTCAAGGCCCGATAAATATCTGCTAAGATCATTGGCACAATGGTATGATCCTTCTTTGTGGTCAAGACGTCTACTATCCCGGCTAAACGGATGTTGATTTTCTGCCCCCGTCTTGGGAAGACCATTATTCCTAAAAATGCCACCATGAAGGCAAAACGACTGTGGTCTTTCCAAATTTCAAAATTTCCTTTATTACTGAGCCTCTTTCCAAACCTCTCAAACCCGTCTCTTCTCCCGTACCTCTCATACAAGAATTCTAAAGAAACCCATCCTTTGTCCAGGGATTCCCAACCCTCATCCAGAAATTCTTCCTTGCCCTTTTTCTTCTCATCCTCTTTGCGCTTAGCGATGTTCATTTTTGTGAGGAAACTGTTCACAGAAATAAGTCTTGGGGCTGCAAGTTTTTGGCGGTGTAGGCTCTCACCAAGTCCGGTATAGCCAGCAATTTCCTCTAAGGTAGGGGTCAGCTCGAAGTCTGAAAATCGGAACACATTCTTTGTAGGGTCCCAAAAGGATAGCAAAGCATCAATCACGTCCCTCCTAGGGTCGATTTTCATAATGTTGGTCAAGAACCCCATATGCTTAAAGATCTTTGTGTGTTCTAGCACATCCATTTCATTCCACCATGTCCAAAGTTTCCAAGGGACCTCATGAACAACCTGAAGTGGTATACTCCCATCTCGCTTCCTCTTTTGACACTTCCCACGGCCCGGATAAAACATGTTGTACCTATGGATGTAAATACATGGTTAAGACTCATATAGACCTGTTGGATATGAAAGTAATGACCTTTTTAGACTTGGACTCATGAATGCACGTGGACGACAAATAAACTTATAGAAAAATATGTGGTTTTAAAAGCTAAGGCAAGAAAAATCACAATCAATCTCTGTATTTTTTTTTTTTTTACAGCAGTCTACCGTGACCCAGATAGCAAAACTCAACAAAGTTGCCCAACATTGGACTTGAAAACCAAACCTAGAGTGAATTGTCTAAATACCCTGTCACCGATTCGTGGGTACGTTTAATTTTATGACAAGGACTCTGCAAAGTGACTTAGTATCTTTATTGTTTTGACAAACTAACCTGACACAAATGGACAAAAAGACTACACAAATGAACCTCTCAAACCTGAGAAGGTGGGGCCGAACTCGAAGAGAGTTGCCTACGTATCTCACGGACGGTGAGAATCAGGCTCGCGTAGTTCGTATAAACTCAAAAAAAAAAAAAAAAATGGGGATGATATTTGACCTCTTCTCTTTTCTTTTCTCCTTTTTTTTTCCTTTTTTTCGAGAAGGGTAGGGCTAAACAGTTTTTTTTTTTTTTTTTAATGGCCCAAAAGTCAGTGATATTTATCTCTCTCGAACCCCCTTGGTTATCCTAAAGCCGGTCAACAATCAGGCACTTCTCAAGTATATTACAATTAGCACATTGGATGCACATGTTGGTCTGATAAAAGGTCACCTGTCCTAGTCAGACCCGGCCCCTGTGCCGAGTCCCACTAAGTCAAATGCACCTGATGCAGATAAGCGTAGCCTACTAGGGATATCAGTTCTGCGTTTTCAGTTCTGCTAGGTTTAAGACCTAATGGCAAAGGTGTCTAGACTGGGTCACCCGAGCCACAACTCGAGCCGGGGAGGGGCAATACTGTCGGTAGCAGTGCTATTCCGACTTCATTGCTTATCCTGTCCCGCCTAACATGTGTGACTAAAATCCTTCACCGGGGGCCAAGACACTCCGGCTTTATCTTGACAGAAAGTTAGGATGCATAACTGCATTCCTGTGACTGTGTGTGAAGTGTTTCAGAGATTCAGAGGGGTGCGCGAGAGAAGACAGTTTATAATACAGTTCAACAATATCAAAGCGATAAATGAGCGGTAATTAGCACATTAGGCTCAACAAAACACAATAAATCCAAATAACAATAATAAAAGCCAAGTATAAGGCAATATCACAAAGCTCGAATTCTGGTTAACTCCCCAGCAGAGTCTCCAGAGCTGTCACACCCCTTTTTTCGCGCTCCCGCGCTATAAAAACGCAGGTTTTTATTATTAAAGGGTTTTTCCATTTGAAGTGACGGTTTTGAAAAGGGATTATTTATTTACTCAGAGTCGCCACTTGGAATTGAGTTTTGGTGTTCCAAGTCACCTAATGAATCCCTAATCAAAAGGAAATGACTCTTTTATTATGGTCCGCGAAAACAGAAGACCGGGTAAGGAATTCTGTTGACCGGGGAGAAGGTGTTAGGCATTCCCCGAGTCCCGTGGTTCTAGCACGGTCGCTTTATCGACTTATATTTAGCTTAAATTAATCTTTGAATATATTATGGATTTGAGCCTTAATTTGCTCGTACTTTTATTGTTGAACATTTATTGGTTTTAAACCGGATGCGTAACCGCATTCCGAATCTTCTAGGCGTTTCAAAGTAAGATGCATAACTGCATTCTTATTCGAAACAAAATTAATTATTAAAACGAGTTTGGCAAGGTACGTAACCGCATCCTTGAGTTATTAAAAAGCACGTCTCGAAATAAGATACGTAACCGCATTCTTAATCGAAACAAACGTCTTGAAACGTGCCTAAAGCTCGTCTAGCGTTAAAGACAATTATTTGTCTCTAAAATTCGAGACTTATTGTTATTTGGTTATTATTAATTTCTTATTATTATTTCACTATTTTTGACAACGGGTTTTGAAAAAATTTGCGACCCATCTCGCTCCTTCATAATTAATTAATCAGGTCTTGATGTTAATCTAGGCCTGATTCATTTTTTCTTATTTACGGAACAAAACTCGCAACCGATTAAATTTGCAAAGGCAATCACTGGCCAATTCAGAATCAAATTCCAATCCTGATTAATTCACGCGGTCCATATTCCTTTCGAATCACTAAGACGCAATAGATTAACAAAATGCCAGGAGAGAAACATGGAGCAGTAGCTTGTGAACCCCTTTTTAATCTCAAAATCTTGAGCAAACCAAATAATTCAGTGACCTTTAATTCTTTTATTAGTATTGCAATCAAATCTCATGAAGAAAAGAAAACATCTATCCATGCTATGCATATGTGGAGCTAAGCAGTAAACAAAACTCAAAAAAAAAATAAAAAAAAATCCATCCTTTAAAATCTAGTCCATAACAGAACGTAAACCATGCAAACATTTTTTTTTTTTACCACTAAATAAATTTCCATGAGCACTATACAAATCCATTTAAAACATCAACATGACCCAGGTTTAAAACGAAAAGAAACTGTAGCTAAATTGTTTCCTACGAACCAATATTAATCATAATTTTGAACAATTAACAGATTTTTAAGAATTAAGAGTGTGAAAGTAGGCCTCAAAGAATTAACCCAAGCTAAAAATATGTACATGAACAGAAATAGAAACCAGCCAAAAATAATGGAAAAAGACGACTAAACTATGAATAGAAAAATAAGAAGAAGACATCAAATGTTTTTTCTTTTTTAAAAAAAAAAAAAAAAAAAAAAAAAGATTCTGCAAATAACGAACTGAAGCCGTAATTTAGTATTATTAAGATAATCAAACGGCATAGATCAAAACTAATTCATTCTCTGTCCAAAATATAAAATAAGTACGAAGCTCATAGCATCATATTTATAATCATGCTCAAATATGTTCATATAATCAGATCCAAATGAGATTTAAATACATATGAGAGTATAAATAAAGAAAGAGCATATGAACCTCAAATCACACCGGAATGAACCTGCTGTAGCCTTGGACCTCGACAACACCTAGACCGGACAACTTCGAACTCGATAACACATTTTTTTTTTTTTTGAGAATGAACCTATAATGATCTAATCATGAGTTCCATGGTGTCTATGAAGGTATTTTCAGGTGGGTTTTAATGACAGAAAAAAACAGTGCGGTGTTTGGGATGATTTTCAGGTGGGTTCGTTGGTTTTCGGTGGTGACGGGAATAGGGTGGTGTTTATAGGTGAAGAAATGAAGATGATAGGTGGAGGTGACGGTGGTGAATGGGTGGTGGTTTGTGGTAGTTTAATGGTGAGCTAGTGAAGAAAAACAAATGAAGAAAATGATATTGTTTTTGGTCGGGATCTGTCCGTTTTCCAGTCTCTCTATCTACTGTGTATATGTTTTTCTTGCGTCTATTTTCTATCTTATCTATACTGTTTTTTTCTCTATGTCTGCATGTGTATTGTGATAAAGATGATGATGATTTTTTTTTTTTTTTTTCTCTCTACTATTCTATGTGTATGGGTTTTGTGCAGGTTTAAGGATGGAGAAAGAAAATGGTGGTCATCTTTTTGAACAGGCAGAATCCTGGCCCCTGCTGGGATTTTCAAGTCTTAGAAAATTGAAGAAGGAGGAAACTTCTCTCTCTTCGTGGTCCCCACCCCTAACAATAATCCCCCAATTCACGTGTTCTTTTGTGCACAAAAACAGACCCTAAATCCGTGGGCCCCCTTTTTGTTATCCCCTTTTTATGAAAAAATGTTTCCACAAAAAACGTGACCCCCTTTTTCTTATTTTTGTGATAAGGTTTGTTACGGAGCTTTGTCATTATGTGATGAGGTGGTGTAATCCCATTTGCTCATCATTTTTTTTTAAATGTAAAAATAAAAATAAATAAATAAAAACAAATATATATATATATATATATTTAATAACTAATTCTAGATAACTGAAAAGAAAGAAAAAAAAATCTTAAAATAAATAACTGTCTAAGCAAAATTAAAACCTACAAAGCATATTTTTGTAATTTTCTTTCTTTAAAATACAAAACTTATACTCTAAAAATAGCAAATATTTTGTTCTTTTTGATTTTCGCAAATAAGCCTACTAAATAAAAATAGAATAAAATCGACACGTCAAGAATTAAAATTAAAAGAAATATTTAAACACTATAAGGTGAAACACACGGGGAGGGTCAAAAATCACGTGTCTACAATCATCAATACACCATTACTTCTCAACCTCATAAACACAATTTGTTGACTTGGAAAAACTGAGTCTTCTTACTCTTTGTTACACCAACTTTGTCAATTCAAAACTTATTTTGAATCACAAGTTTCAAAAGTCTTCCCTCTTTCTTAAATGTCGTACCCAGTCAAATAAGTTTACATAAATTGAAACGGATGGCCTCATTATTGTGGGGCCCTAGCCAATTGCCTCTATAGGTTGAGGCGGCTCTGTTGACTTGGAAAAACCAAGTCTTCTTACTCTTTGTTACACCAACTTTTTCAATACTATATCTTCACATGGCTATGTACCTCCGTTAAATAATAAATAAATAAAAATCCGAGTTTGTCCCCCAGTTATACTAACATACCATGGTGATGAACTTCAATATTCTCATATTTCTTCTAGTACTATGTGGCAATATCTTCTTGATTTTCAGCCAAGTTATTACTACTCCCCTTCAATATATCTGCCCAAACACAACTTCTTACAGTCCCAACAGCACTTACAACTCTAATCTCAAAGTTCTCCTATCATCTTTGTCCTCTAATGCTTCTAGGCCTAGTGGATTTTACAACTCAACTGCTGGTCACACGGGGTCTGATGTAGCTTATGGCCTATTTTTATGCAAAGGAGATCTTTCCCCTGACGTTTGTCAAAATTGTGTGTCAAGAGCTGTTAAAGATATCTTGGAAAGATGTCCAAAAAGAAAAATTGCTATCATTTGTTACGACGAATGCTTGTTGCGTTACTCGAATCGATCCATCTTTGCCACAGAGGATGTATCAGGTGGATCCATTTTGTACTGTTGTTTCTGCTATTATATGTCTATTTCTGTAGTTTGATGTAGCTTTTTGAGCTGCAGTGTGTTAGGGTTTGCCCTGACTTTGCTACCTTATTAGGATTTCCTTACCATAATTTTGTTTTACTTCTAGAAGGAAAACTAATTCTTTCTTGGATCTTATACAAATAAAAAATAGGGCAAAGGTATAAATATACCCCTCAATTTTGTGATTTAGAACAGATATATCCCTCGTTATAAAAGTGGTGTATATATACCTTTGCCGTTATAAAATGATGCAAATATACCCCCGTCGTTACAAAATAGTGCAAATATACCATCTTCGCTGACGAGGTATTTTACAAAAATCATTTAAGTTATTTTTTAATTAAAAAAATGTCACGGGACTTTAAAAAAAAGTCCACCCATTTTTTTTCTTTTGAGTAGACATACTTTTCTAAAGTCACATAATAATTTTTTTTTTCTGATGAGTCGGGTATGGTTCGTTTAAAAAAATAAGTAGGCTTATTTTTTTTAAAGTCACAGAGATATTTTTTTAAATGAATCATACCCGACACACCAAAAAAATTATCATGGCTTTAGAAAAATATGTCTACTTAAAAAAAAATAGGTAGACTTTTTTTAAAGTCACATGGCTTTTTTTTAATTAAAAAATAACCTAAATGATTTTAAAAAAAAAAAAACTCCCGTCAGAGAAAAGGGTATATTTGCACAATTCTGTAATGGCAGGGGGTATATTTGCACCATTTTGTAACGACAGGGGTATATATACACCATTTTTATAACCAGGAGTATATCTGCTCTAAATCACAAAATTAAGGGGTATAATTGCACCTTTGCCCTAAAAAAATATTATGCTTCTTTTAGTATGGTTGTTTAAGGTTTGCTCCGTTAGCTTCAATATGACACTTTTTGTTTTGATCCCAACATAGTGTTTGTTATATTTTGGTCTATTTCTGGCGTTTGTTACTCCCTCCGTCCAAAAAAATTATCCTAATTTGATTTGACACGAAGTTTAGTTTTTGGTAGAAGACTTTTGCCATATCATACAAATATAAACAAAGTTCCAATTATACCCTCAAGGGCCCACTGATTAGCATTGAATGGAAAACACGTTAAAAT
Source organism: Lycium barbarum (assembly GCF_019175385.1). Taxonomy (NCBI): domain Eukaryota; kingdom Viridiplantae; phylum Streptophyta; class Magnoliopsida; order Solanales; family Solanaceae; genus Lycium; species Lycium barbarum. The sequence goes on from NC_083347.1 coordinate 117,927,743, forward strand.
AAAAGAATAGTAAAAAAGGTTTGACAACTCCATTTACTTTTTAACAATTGACTTTTCAACCTAATATAATAACCCCACATTGTTTACTTTAAGTTTTTGTGGGGTCCTGTCAGTTTTTAAAAGGAAAGGATAGTAGGGGTAGTAATGGAACTCAAAAGTAAGAGGATTACTAAATTTAAAAATGTGTCAATTTTTTTGGAACAGAATAAAAAGGAAAAAATGATATTTTTTTTTTGGGACGGAGGGAGTGCTTTTTTAGTGTTGTAGTTCTGAGACTTTCCTGATATTTTTGGTTAAATCTTTTATTTTCATGACTCTTTAAATACACTGGCCAGAGTTCGTTAAATATTTGATCTTTGCTCAAATCGATCTGTTTTTGGAACTGTGGATGAATCAGTTATAAAAATTTTGGACAACCCGCAAAATGTTAGTGAACCGAAGAGGTTGTTGCCACTACTCGGAAACATGATGGATGAAATAGCAACTGTGGCTGCAAAGGAAAATGATCGTTCAGGGAAAAAGTTTGCTACTAAAGAAGCCAATTTTTCGTCACTTGAGAGAGTTTATTCACTTGCGCAGTGCACTCCGGATCTGTCTGAATCTTCTTGTGATAATTGCCTGAGAGTTGCTATTGGGAATTTACCGAGTGATGGCAAGAAAGGCGGTAGAGCTATCTGCACAAGTTGTAATATTCGTTATGAGATGTACCCTTTTTATAACATTACTGCTGTTGCGCCACCACCTCCACCACCAGTTCTCCGTTCTCCTCCTCCTTCTTCAATGTCCAATTCGACAAGCAACGATAGAGGTAATTTCTTCACACAGTGTTCTCAAATTAACTGGTTGAACTCAATTTGCTTTTGAAACATTTAGTGAGTTACCTGTGCTGGTAATAGTTTTGTTCTCATAGGTTAATATTTTTCAGTCTACTAGGCTAGTACCACTATCCTCTACTCTTTTGTGACAAGTATTTGTTATAAGTTCATACTACTTTTATTTTTTTAAATTAGCATACAACAACACCACCACCACCACCACCAACAAAAATAACACACCTAGTGTACTTCCATAAGTGGTGTCTGGGAAGGGTAGAGTATACGCAACCCTTAACCCAACCTTTGTGGGTTACAGATGTTATTTCCGATAGACCTTCGGCTCAGAAGAAAAAGAAAAAATACACATGCCCAAATATATATATTCGAATGGAAAGCAATGAATATGTTGAACAACGTTGGAGACAGAATTTTCACCAAGAGTGTTCAGCATCTATTATGTATACATGAAGAAATGACCTTGTATATATAGTTTGATTTTCTAGGGTGGGGGCCTGGGTTTAGATGAACCCTTCCCCCCCTTAGCTCCGTTCCTGGGTGGACCAAGTTAATTCCACGGAGGGTCATCGAACTATGGGTCTTTCCAGCAAAATAATAAACCCTAAATGTTGTAAAAGAAGTTATACTAACTATCACTATATTCCCATAAAATCAAAATGACTAGAAAATATATTCACACTTTAATGTTTTTGAACAACACAATGTTCAACTGATGCAGGAAAAGGGGGAATTGCAACTGGAGCAATCATTTCCATAGTTGTTCCAATTGTTGTTTCAATTCTACTGTTCATTCTTGGTTTCTGCTGGATAAGAAGTAGAGCTTCACGAGAACTCAATGTAGTAGAAGACATCATAGGTAAAGATTATAAAGTTCCATAACGGCATCATACATAAGCAGGCCCTTAAATTTGGCCTTAGCTGGCAAGTATGCCCTCCAACTTCGGGTGTGCACAAGTAGACACCTCAACTTGTATAAAGTTGCACAGGTAAACAAAAATCCTGACGTGGCACATATATTTTGAAAGTGTCTAGATGATCATTTTGTAAGTTAGAGTGTTCAATTGATAAAGTGGAGACAAGTTGAGGTGCTTACCTGTGCACATCCAAAGTTGGAGGGCGTACTTGCCAGTTGAGGCCAAGTTTGAGGGTCTGTTAAGCTTTATGCCTTCCATAACTCGAACACTATTTGAGTTAAATACTTCTTAAGTTATTGCCAAAAATAGTATTCAAGTAGAAGCTGCTGAAACTTTCAGACTTTATTCGTTGACTAGATGCAGATGAGATTTCAACAGTTGAATCCTTGCAATATCACTTGAACACTATTCGAGCTGCCACGACAAACTTCTCTACTGACAACATAATTGGTGAAGGTGGATTTGGTGTTGTCTACAAGGTAAAGTTTAATTTAAGAGAATGCAAGATGTTGCACATTTTTGCCGCGGGCTCAAGTCTAGTGGTAAGAGTCCAACGCGTTATGTGTCGCTAACGTGCATATCACAGGTTCGAGCCCCGTCACATACAAAACCCTGATATTTAAGTGGAGAAGGGTAGAGGGGTTACCTAGTGAGTTCTTAACCTTGCGCCACTGGCCACGGAAATTTCTCCGTTGCCAAAAGAACAAACTAGATGTCGTACAGTCACACCCCTCATAACAACTTTTACCTATAGCAATAACATACATCTTTATAACAATACATTATTTGTAAAATTAACCCTCTATAACAACCATCTTTATGGAAATAGAATCTCTAAGATTACCGATAATACATCTAAAGATTTTGACAAATATTTTGAAACTTTTGATACACCACTTATGACAAAGAACATTACGTGAGTACAGACTTCCTTAATTAAAGATTTTATTCCGTTAAAAGATATGTACACATATTTTATTCCATTTGGTAGAAGTTTTCCATCTAAAATAAAATTCAAGATTTGAATAATACTTACAAAGAATGCTACGACTACTTGAACTGATATAGAAATTCAATTGTTAAGCGCTTAGAGTTCCTTCAAGGGAAAGCTATTGGATACCAAGTATCTTTAACAGCCAAAGAAAATATAAACGTCAAATGTTGTTATAGGTGTACAATAGTGAATCGCTATAAAAGCCAAGAAAATGTCAGAACAAAAGAGGCTGTTTTAGAGAAGTTTAACAGTACATTTCTAGTCATATTCCCATGTATTGTTAACTTGCATTGATATCTTACTAAATTCTCAGGGTATACTTCCTGATGGGCAAGACATAGCTGTGAAGAGGCTATCAAGAAGCTCAAGGCAAGGTAGAGAGGAATTTAAGAACGAGATCGTATTGATCGCGAAGCTTCAACACAGAAATTTAGTGAGACTATTGGGATACTGCTTTGAAGGAGACGAAAAGATACTTGTCTATGAATTTGTCCCCAACAAAAGCCTTGACTATTTCTTATTTGGTTGGTTTCAATCTGCTAAACTTTATTCATTTTATTGTTCTTGTTGCTATAATTTATTAAACTCTCTTTTTGATAAATTTTTAGATCCTGAAAAGCAACAACTACTGGATTGGTCGAGACGTTACAAGATTATAGGAGGGATTGCGCGTGGACTACTTTACCTCCACGAGGATTCTCGTCTAAGAATTATACACCGTGATCTCAAAGAAAGCAACATACTGTTGGATGCAGAAATGAATCCCAAAATATCAGATTTTGGAATGGCAAGACTATTTGGTGATCAAACTTCAGAAATTACAAGCAGGATTGTTGGGACTTAGTAAGTTTTGGATCTGTGTCGATATATCTTAAATTCTTGTCTTGGTTGACCTCAGCTACACATATTGTACTAATGTCTATTGCCCCCTTTTCCTCTTTTATTTTCCACATTTTCACCTTTACACATGTTATGTTCTAATTTTCTAACAATCTATGGACTATTGGGATGAACTTGAATGAGGCCATAAAAGAATGAGTTCAGCATTCAACTATTGAGTTGCAATTTGACAAAATTGTGAGACCTCAAAGGTTGGCTAGAGCGGACAATACCTTTATAGTTGTACCTAGGCCATTGGAAGTGGTAGCGAGCAGGTAAACCCATCCCACCCCCACCCCCACCCCCAAAATCCCCATTTCCACTAAAATGGTTGTACGATAAATCATAGCAAGAATGTTGAGTCCTTAAGGGAGGTGAGTGTAATAGCTCATGTACCATTAGTGTCTAGCGATTGAATTTGAAAGGGAATTCTCTGTGAAGTTTGCCTTAGGCGAGAATCCCTCATCGATATGGGAAGGCAATGTCAGGAGCCATAAAAGGTTAGGTTCAATATTCAACTTTTGAGGTGACATTTTAGGTAAAAGTTCAAGGAGACAAAACTATGAGACTTTAAATGTTAGGTCAAAGCGGACAATACCTTGATAGTTGGGCCTCAACTATTACAACTTGTCCATTAAATCACTCAATATAGTCACACTTGAGACTTCTACTTAGAATCTGAAAGTTGTTAAATATCATTTTCGTTAAAAATTATCCTTTTTTCTAGCTAACCTTCGTGCTTGTTTGTTGTTTTATAGCGGTTATATGTCACCGGAGTATGCTATGCATGGACAATACTCTGTTAAATCTGATGTTTTCAGCTTTGGTGTTCTACTCCTGGAGATCATAAGTGGAAAGAAGAATAGTTCATTTTACCAATCAGATGGTGCTGAAGACCTTCTTAGCTATGTAAGTTTACATTTAGGCAAAAGACATAAATTGACCCTTAAACTATACCCCAAAAGTCATTTTCACACTTAAACTATTCTAGCGACCCATTACACACCTAATATATTTAAAAGTGATATTTTTTACCCCTCCAGAGCTGATGTGACATAAAAAAGAATTATATTTAAATAATAGAAGAGTGAGGTCAATTTTTTTTAAAATTATTATAAAAAAAAATTGCAACTTCGTCTTCTTCTTCTTCTTTATTCAACCACCCCCAACCCCTCCCCCTTCTCCTCCACATTCCCGCCACCCCCAACCCCACCCCCTTCTCCTCCACATTCCCGCCGGCCCCCAAAACCCTTCTTCTTCCTCCTCTCACTGCCACCCCACCCCTCTCTTCTGCCACTTTCACGCCACCTCCACCCCTACCCCCACTTCCCAAACCTTTTTTCTTCTTCATTTCACCATCACCATCACCGCCTTCACGCCACCCCACCCCCCAAAACCCTTATTCTTCTTTTTCGTTTTCATTTCATAAACCCAGCAGCCACCATATTAAAAAAAAAAAAAGGATACATAACAATACAATAAAATAAAAGAGAGTAGTGTAGGCGGAGCAGTGGTTCCTCCTTGCGGAGCAGCGCCATTCTCTTTTTTTTTTTCTTTGAAAATAGTTTGATGAGTTTAATATCACACATAATAAAAAATAATAAAATTTATTTTACCGGAAAATATTGAAGCTCATTGGAAACAATGGTGGTTATACAATAAGAAAGGGAGTAGGGATGAAGAAGAAAGGGAGGGTGCGGGAGGAGGGGAAAAGAAAAAAATATAAAATTAAAAATTAGAGGATTTTTCGACGTGGCACTGACGTAGACTGACGTGACATTGATGTGGGAGAGAGTGTGTACACTCTCCTAGTGCAACTGGTCATATTGTATCGGGGAGTAAAAAATATCACTTTTAAATATATCAGGTGTATAATGGGTCGCCAGGATAGTTTAAGTGTGAAAATGACTTTTAGGGTATAGTTTAAGGACCAATTTATGTCTTTTGCCTTTACATTTATAAATACTATTTTTATCTTTGTTTTTTTCCTCTAGGCATATTGTCTAGCGGCGTTTTATTAAAAATAAAAAAGGTCCTCAATTTTTATCATGTTTGTCATGCCATAGAGGGAAAAGGTTCGAATTTCTCCTTGAAGTATTCGATCCTCCATATATTAGCCCCTCCCTTTAATAGCTTTCCAGCTTAACTCTGACTTTTATTTTATGGTGGAGCCACGTAGACAAACAAAAGGTCCCAATATACCCTAAACTATCAGCTTGGTTTATATATCCCTCCGCAATAATTTGAGGCCTGCCATTGAATATTATTGAAAAGGTCCAAATATACCTCTACGAGACTTCCACCATATCTCCCAAATCCTGCCAATTTTAGCACAATAGAAACCGTTACTGGGAGGAGCTTATTTGAGATGAAAGATAATAGTAGGACTCCTATGAGTTGAAAGGTAACTGGAGGGCATATATGAGATAAACTGCAAACACTAGATGTATCTTGCTAAAAGGTAAGTCCCTGCTGATGCTTTTTTTGAATCATTGATGGAAAAAATTTGTAGGTTTGGAAGCATTGGAGGGACGGCACGCCATTGAATATAATGGATCCAACATTTGGAGAATCATACTCAAAAAATGAAGTCATACAGTGTATACATATTGGACTGTTATGTGTTCAAGAAGATGCTAATGAAAGACCTACAATGGCATCTGTTGTGCTCATGCTTAGTAGTTATTCTGTTACCATGCCAGCGCCTCAACAACCTGCATTCTTTTTTCATAGTCGATCAGAGATGATACCAAAAGGGCTAAAATCAGATCAATCTACAAGCAAGTCAATTCCATTGTCCGTGAATGACGTATCCATTACAGAATTGGAGCCAAGATAGATGGATACAATGATGGAGTTTGATGGAGTTTAAGTTTACCATCTAGTGGGAACACCTACTGATACGGGTCCACTTAACCTGATGGTGTAAGAAATTTATATATGTCTTATAGAAAGAAATTTATATATGTCTTATATTCTATATGTAATATGGAGGAATAAGGTGATTGAATGAGACTAGGTAAGAGGGTTATATTCCTAATTTCCCATGCGATTGGAATTAGTTCATGATCCATTTATTAAGTATTTCATTCAACAAACAGTAGTAGGCATTGAAGATTTAAATTCTGTTGGATGGTTTGCCAGTGGCAAATCTATCTAAATCTACATCAATGAAAACATATATTTAGAAGTGTTATCACTGCTTCACTCAGCAGAAGAGCCTCGCTACACAAAAAATGTTTATTTATGGCGGTTGGTTCCTTCTTTGCGTGAATTGCCGCAGTATAAAATTAGCGACGGTTTAGACCTGTCGCCTGATAAGCTGTCGTTAAACCCTTTCTAGACGGTTTAGAAAAACCGCTGGAATAACCACTGCAAATTGGAGGCGGTTCAATTTTATTTAACGGCTTTTTGTATTTGACCAAAAATTTCTTAAAGCTCTAACCAAGAATCCTCTCTAATAACAATTTTTTTCATTTAGCGACGCTTTTACCCCCATCTAACAGCACTTGCTTAGCAACGATTTATGTTCATTTACGGCGGTTTAACCTGTAAATAGAAAATACAACCGAGGCAGTTTGTATTTCAATTCGCATTAGTTTAACCCAATTCTTTTAATGATTTTGCTAGCTATTTATTCTAGCTGCATTTCAAGCACTATTGAAAAAAGTAATTTTAACATATTCCAACCTTTAGCAACAAAGCAATTAAGTAGCAAAAAAACTTTTCAAAGTATTCAACCAGCTCGCACATTCAGATAAAATACAACATTCAAACTTTCAACAAATGTATTGATTTGTACTTGATGATTCTAGGAAAACAAATTTCACTATTAATAAAATAAGCAACTAAAAGCCATCACAAGCAAAATCCACGTTGAACAACATGATTAGCATCGCGGTGGGTTTCAATATTTGGATGAGGAAGATGGTCTGAACCTTGGGGAAATTGGCCTGTTTGAAGCCTGAAAACATAAACATAAAAACCAAATAAGAACAATAAACTGGCAACCTGCTTCTTAATTAAATTGTTTTCTATTTTCTACAGACTTTTCAAATGAACTCTCCACAAATGTACACAATCCCTTTACGAGTAAACTCAAAATTTCCACGAAAAAGCAAATAAGGAATACAGTAAACTAGCAATCACACAACAAGATATCAGCTTGATAGCAAATTAGGAAAGGCCAATTTCCTATAAATAAAAAGATAGTATGATCTTTATAATATCAACTGGTGCTTTGATGTGTTTAACAACAGAGGAAGAACACGGGTAGGATCGAGGCTCACTGAAGCTGAAATAAAACAACTGATAAAATTAAAGCAGTAAGAATTTATAATATGTTTACCATATAAACAAGAACTTTATAGTCCATATTTAAGATCATTGACATTTAGCTACTATGCATCGGCACAAACTTGAAAGAAAAGAAACTAGGGTTTCCAGTATGTTGACAAGGATAATAAACAACATCAGCTCTCAAATTCAACTCGAGAGAGAGACAGACTGAAATGAGGTAAAAACATACTGTCGTAGCACTACCCCACATCAGCCAACAATTACACTCCTTGTTGGACGAAATATACTATTAGAAAGTTCTCAAGAGGTGGCCTTCTAGATCTCTCACTTTCCACCACTAATTGAAGCTCATGCATCTTCATCTCCTCCATTTTATGATTTTGACAAGCTTGTGTTGAAGATACACCATCAAATTGATGGGCTGTTTTGGCAAATACTTGAGTAGGTGTTGGCCCATAATCCACTCCTCGAACTCGACCAACACGCTCTTTCCCTAACACTTGTGCAAGTGAATCAACTTTTGAAATTTGCTTTGACTATCCATCCTCTCTAATTCCTCCAAAATAAGTTTAGTATTTCAAACACTAAAGTAAGAATTTCTATTTCAGGTAATATACAATAAGAATACTGAACATCAATTATAACTTACACCAACAATCTTGGCTGCCTCATTCATATAGGTCTTGTCTTTCTGTTTGTGCGTCAAAGTCCACAACTCTCCTCTACTCATGGGTCCCCCACGTTTACGCTCCTACATTATTATGACCACATTCATATATTTAAAGCTTAAGTTCTTTGTTTCCTATTATCTCATGGTCTTTTAATTTTTAAATATATGATTGTGGTCATAATAATGTAGGAGCGTAAATGTGGGGGACCCATTAGTAGAGGAGACTTGTGGACTTTGACGTACAAACGGAAAGACAAGACCTATATGAATGAGGCAACCAAGATTGTTAGTGTAAGTAATAACTGATGTTCAGTTTTCAAAATATCCCTAAAATTGAAATTCAAAGATAATGTTTGAAATACTAAATATATGTAGGAGTAAATAGAGAGGATTGAAAGTCAGGATGGCTCGCCAATACAAATTGCAGAAGTTAATTCACTTGCACAAGTGCTAGGAAAAGAGTATGCTGGTCGAGTTCGAGGAGTGGGTTATGGGCCGACACCTGCTCAAGTATTTTCCAAAACAGCCCATTGTTTTCTGATGTTAAAAGATCACATCCTATAGTGGCTTCAGGCGGTGCATGTACCAAGTGCTATGGAAGAGGTAATCAATTAAAAATCAATAATGAATAAAAGCTAGAGAAGATCATGCTGTTTTAAGTTTAGCATGCAGCTTTGTGCTCTCAAGAAAAGGCTCCATGTACAAACCAGTCACAAAAACACATTCTTAATTCTCTAGCTCTGGAATATAAATGCAAAAGAGGCTTGTAAAGAATAGCATGCAGTTACAACCACGTCAATGGAGATATTCGCCTTTCTTTGGAATGCAGACAGATGTAAAGGCGCTTGAGCCTCAACCAATGAAATTTGGGGACTCAAGAGTTAATTAGGCAATGATCTTAATGTAAACAGAATTAGCATGTATATATCATAGTACAACATAAGTAGGCAGAGCAAATCATGTCGAAGAGGGACTAAATGAAGTTTTGTGTAAACAAACAAAAGAGCAAGGGGTTAGAATAATACAGAAACAAGCTTGCTATAGTAGATTCCTATACCGTTAAAGAAACTTAAGAAAAAGAGCTACACTATGGTTCAAGAATTAAGCATCTTGGATGAAATTGAGCATCTTGGATTAAATTCAGAACAGAAATAAGCTTGCTATGGTAGATTCCTATACCGTTAAAGAAACTTGAGAAAAAGAGCTTTAATTGGTTGGTAACATCTGAATATGTATGTTCAGATTCATAGCTACAATATGGTTCAAGAATTGAAGCTTAAAGAACCGATCAAATAATATGTTGTGTTTTCTTATCCTTGCGGTATTGAAGAAACCACATCCACTGGTCAGGATCAATTCCACTGGGACGCTTGCAACATTTTCCTCCAACGTCAATGGCTCTTTATAAAAGCGATGATAGAGATTAAATCCAGTATCTTTCCAATACTCTTCATGATATAGTCTCTTAATCGACCATCCTAAACAAGTCAAACATAGATCATAACACAAAACATACTGAACAGCAACTTTTAATTAAAACTACATAAATTAATTAAAACAGAAATCAAAATACAACATAATCAATTATTTCCCTGAAAATTTTCAACAATTCCATAACAATAGTGAGAAGAATAAAAATAAGCACACAACTCAGCGTCTCGTATAGAAAATCGAACTCAAACACAAGCTTAGCACTAACATGAATTAGTGTGCATGTATGAATCGGAGTTCATCCTACATGAGTAACTTTTTTTTTTTTTTTTGGGATAATTCAAATTTAGTAACTTTAATGCAAGATGAATATGTACTCCCTTGAAAAAGAGTACACTGAAACTTAGCTAGTGTTTGGCCATAAATTTTGAATCTGATTCTGAAAATTTATCTTCAAATATCTGTTTGGCCATGAAATTTTGATCAAGATTTTGAAATTTTATTTTCAATATATTTTCAAGTTCCAAACACTAGCAATTTCACTTCCATCTAGTCACAAAACTTCAAAAACATTTCCCAGTTAAATGCATGTCCAAACACAACTTCAAAAACTCAAAATTTTTAGTTTTGAGTTTCAACTTCAAAATTTATGGCCCAAAGGGAGCTTAAGAAGACTGAAACTCACCAAAAGGGTGAAAAATTAACTTCAAAATTTCTAGTTGTGATTACATTGCAATTTCAGATAATCATAACTACACAGCAACATACCCAGTAAAATTCCACAAAATGGGTTTGGGGAGGGTAGAGTGTACGCAGACCTTACCTCTACCTTGGGAGGTAGAGAGGTTGTTTTCGATAGACCTCGGTATAAGCACAAGCAATTCAAAGCAGTACAAAAAGCATGATAAAGATGTCTTAAAAAAAGGAGCAGTAACTACCACGAATTAATACGATAATCGAAGTACTAGAAACAACAGAGCAGAAATCAACGGAAAAGAAACTAGAAGAGTAATACTACGATGACTAGTATGAACACTACTACTCACCAAAAGGGAGAAAAATCAACTTCAATTACACTGCAAATTCAGATAATCACAACTACAATAACTACCGCATTGCAACACTCTCATTAGCTAGGGTTAAACAAAACAAAAAAAGTTCGAACCCGAATAGCGGCCGATTAATTGTCAAAATTGTAGGCCTCTACATACATAACAACGTATACATGTAAAATTGCAGAAATTCCCATATAACCTTGCATCTATGTATACATGTATGAATCGGAGGAAAAAAAAATCCTAAATAACATTGCATCTATTTATACATATCATCAACATATACATATACGAATCGGCCAAAAATAATAATAAATGCAAGCACTAACTGAAAAATTAAGCAAAAAATTCACTCAAAACAAAGCACGAAATGAAAAATTAAGCAAAAAAAAAATCACTCAAAACAAAGTACGAAATGAAAAATTAAGCAAAAACGTCACTTAAAGGTAAAGCAAGCAAAGCATTTAGGTGAAATTTTGACAGCTATTTGAGATTTGGGGATATATATATATTACTATTATATATAAGACAGAATCTCCAACTTTTGTAGTCCTCGTGATATTTTTGGTTCATTTTACCTCCAAATGAAGCTTTAATTACCTTAAAAGTTATCACCTATTTTGCTAAATTTGAAAAACTATATGGGCTTTTTAATATTACAGAGTGATGATGTGTAAAAAGTGATAGTGACACTATAAAAGAATCTATTTATTCAACCAAATTTAAACTTTTTAAATCCATTTTACCCCTAATTGAAACTTTAATTTGGTAAATTTGAATTACTATAGGGGATTTTACAAGGAGTGATGACGTGGAAAATGTGATAATCACACTATAAAAAAAATCTATTTATTCAAACAAATTTAAAATTGATCAAAAATTTTGTTGTCTTTTTTGTTTATGAGGAAATGACTATTATACTTTTTTCAAATTATTTTATTCCTATAAAATTTATTATAGACAAGTAAAAAAATTTATCATGACATTCTCTTTCTACCACAGTACATGCTTAATTATTAAATTAATTTTTTTTTATAGATAACTAAAAATATTTGACATAAGTAATTACATACACGTTTAAGAAATTACAATATAAATTTCTTTAAAAAATAAATTAAATTAAGAAAAATAAAAAAAATATCATTTCTTAACCGAAAAGGAAAGATTAAGTAAGAATTATATTTTTTATTAATTTTTCAATTCCTTGTGTGTAATTTAATTTGAAGGAACATCTACAAAAGTATTTGGTTATATCAAGACTTTTATTTATTTAATTTTAAATGTTAATTTTATTTATAACTAAACTTCATTTCTTCAAAAGGCTGGGGCGTAAGGCGAGGTTTTACATATACCTCAGTGAGGCGTAAGCCCCATGGGTATTAATTTTTAATATTTCATAAAATAATATAATTACAATAAATATTTTTAAATAGGTAAAATTACATAAAAAAATAAAAAAACTGTAAAAAAATGAAAGATATATATATATATATATATATATATATATATATATATATATATATATATATATATATATATATTGCTTGATCCTCACAAAAAACTAATCAAAATAATCCATTATATGCCATTTACAATTTGTAATTATATATAACAAAATTTTACAAGTATAAACAATACAATGAAATATAACTATTATGAAATGCAAATCAACTCTAACATCTTAAATTTCAAACAATGAATAAATCAGAACTTCTTAAAACAATATTATTATCATACTATTCATTTTATCTCCCTACAAGCAAATAATCAATAAACTTTATCAGTGTTATAATTAAAACGTAACTCCTTCATGAATAAAAATATAATTACTTTCAAATAGCTAATAAAATATGATAATTTTGATACATAGGACAAAAGACCAATGACAAGTGAAAATGTACAATTCGGCGATGTTTTTTTAAAAGAAATATTAAGTGATATTCACTCTCACGATGTTCTCAAATAGTAAATATGCAACACTACGACTTGTTATTTGAGTTACACCAATCTTCTTATTTCTATAGATGAAAAATCATTAAGTATCATTCATTTGCTAAAGAATTATGAGGGTCAACGATTTTAATTAAAGAATTTAACATATAATTTGTGTAAGAACTGTTAGGCAAGCCCCGAACGTTGGGCGTGTTTAGGGCGTATAGTCAGGCGCTTAGGGCGTAAGCCTTACAAGAATTAAGCCTCGTACGTGAGCCCCGGAGCGTTTTGCCAGTGCCCCGCCCTGGGGCGAGTCCTGAAACTGCCTTTTAAAATATTGTTCATGCAAATAAAATGATGATGTCATGGATAAGGTTGTAGTGGCCCCAACAAAGCTTACATATACATATTTGAGTCTTTTATGTGGAAATATTAATAATTACTTTCTAAAATTTTATGTCCTGCAAAACTAAGACATACAAATTTTCTCTCTCTTCCGGTGCTCTCGGCGTAGTTTAAGACTAACGTGTGCCGACCTTGTCCATGGAAGGGAAGAGAGCGAGAGGTCGACCAAGAAAGGTACCACTAACTGGAGAAGGAAGCTTACTCACCTTTATCACCTCCGGTGGTAAATCTAAGGAAACATCAGAACCTAAATCAGGAGCGGCACGAAATAAAGGGAATTCTACAAACTCCAAGGATGAACATATAGGTTCATCTGGGTCTGGGTCTGCTAGTGAGATTCTAAGATTACCCATGAGCCCTAACCATTTGTAGGCGGAATTTCGAGCTCAAATGACCCTAACTAGCTCTAAGGAACATGGGAATATTGTTCAATCGTCGGTAGCGGAGCAAACTGCAGAGGAAGCTCAAGAAGTAACACCAGGGGGTAATAATGATCAAATCAAGGGGAAAACTTCTTGGAATGGACTATTTGTTGGTAACAGAGCTGCTAGTAATGGTATGGCACTTACTTATATTCCCCCAATTATAGTTAATGGTGATATTGTAGTCAAATTGGAGAAATCAGAAGTGGAGGTTGAAACAAAAAAATGGAAATGTGCACTGATTGTTTACGTGGTAGGAGATACACCAGGATATAATTACATGAAGAGATTTATAATTCAAATGTGGAGTACTGTTACCACACCTGAGCTATTTTATCACGATGAGGGATATTATGTAGTGAAGTTCCAAAGTATGGAGGATTTGAAGGAAATTATATACTCAGGTCCATATACAGTTAATAATAAGCCCTTAATATTGAAGCAGTGGTCTCCTAAGTTTGATTTCATGCTGAATTTTTAACCGAGATACCACTATGGGTGAAATTCCCTAAATTACATATGGATTGTTGGAGCAGTGCTTCTTTGAGTCGCATCGCAAGTGGTATAGGAGTTCCAATATTTGCAGATGGCTGCACGGCAAAGCAATCCAGAATCGCCTTTGCTCGAATGTTGATTGAAGTAAATATTACAAAGCCTTTACCAAGTGAGATCAAGTCATGGGATCGGATGGTGATATGTTTGTACAAGCAATAGAATATGATTGGAAGCCACAATTCTGTGGGAGATGCATAAAGATTGGCCATGACTGTGCTAAGCAACAACAATCACATAAGATTTTGCCAGAGGTGGCTAAATAACAACAAAAAAAGGTTAACCTCGAAGTGAAGCAACAACCTCCGAAAAAGAAGTTTCAGAACAATGGAAAGCAAGTTTGGCAATCTAAAGTAGCTGAAGTTCAGCTAGTAGCTAAGGTATTACAACCAACACCTATAGCTGAGACATCACAAGCAGCTGATAAATCAGAAGAAATTCAGGAAAGTAAAGTGGATGATCAAGTCCGAAGAAAAGATACAGTTCAGCAAGTAGATTCAATCATGCCTAATCTTGAAGTGACTATAGCAGAATCTTCACCTTGGCAAGTGGTGCATAGGAAGTCACCTACAACAAATGCAAGAGGAAATATGAGTTATGCAAAGGCAGGAACAGTTGCACTCAAGAATGGATTTGCTGAATTACAAGTCAATGCACAAGAGAGGCCAGTCACTGTTCCTCCTGATATAGGAGGATCTTCTCAATTGTGATGTCGTGGTTGGTGTGGAATATACGAGGGACCAACAAGAGATTGAAACAGAAAGAGTTGGTCACCTTCATTAAGGAGAATAATGTTAAATTAGTGGGTTTAGTAGAAACAAGAGTCAAGAAGAATAATGTAGCCTTTATCACAGACAGAATTGCTCCAGGCTGGCAAGCTGAATACAACTATGATTATGCAGTAAATGGAAGGTTATGGGTACTATGGGATACAAATGTATATGAGGTTACACCACTGGCCAAAGAGGCGCAATATATCCACTGTGCAGTGAAGGGCAAGCAGATCAAAGTAGAATGTCATATGACTGTGGTCTATGGATACAACACAGTGGAACTTAGAAAACCTCTATGGACTCACCATCAGACTCTGTCAGGTAATACTCCATGGATCATATGGGGAGATTTTAATGCAATTTTAACTTCTCAAGATAAACTCAATGGTGCTTCAGTTACTAGTCATGATATCAAAGATTTTGCTGACTGTGTTCAAGCTCTGAATATAAATGAACTAATGTGGATAGGGGAATATTATACATGGTCAAACAAGCAAAGAGGTGCAAACAGGGTGTACAACAGGATAGATAGGGCATTTGGGAATGATGAATGGATGCTCCAATATGGCCAACTTGATGTTGATTATGGTTTACCACATATATCAGACCATGCACCCATGATAATAACCTTAAAGGATGATGAACCTTGTATTAAAATCCCATTCAAATTCTTCAATGTTTGGGCAGATCATGATCAATTTTTGACATTAGTAGATGAAGCATGGGAAGGCAGAGTTGCATTGGAAGCTATGAAAAATGTTTGATGCAAACTGAAATCTCTTAGATATAAGTTAAAACAGATAAACAAAGTTGAATTCAAAGATACTACTGGAAAAATTGTTCAAGCCAGAATTGAATTGCAAGATGTACAAACCAAGCTAGTTAGTCATTACTCTGATCAGTTGGTGAATGATGAAAAAGCAATATTAGAGAAACTAGAAAAATGGTCCATGATTGAGGAAAGTATTCTCCAACAAAAATCTAGAGCTACATGGGTGAAGCTTGGAGATTCTAATTCTAAATACTTCTCTGCTGTAACGAAAGAAAGGAAGCACAAAAAGACTATTTCAATGTTGACTGCTCTAGATGGGACATTACTGACTGACAAGAGACAAATTCAGGAGGAGATAGTAGCCTTTTATAGATCACTAATGGGCACATCATGAAGTTCTTTACCAGCAGTGAATTTGCAGATAATGAAACTGGGAACAGTCTTGCTTCATGCTCAACAGTTATACTTGTGTGCACCTGTTACTGAGCAGGAGATTTATAAAGGATTAAGTGATATTGGAGATGATAAAGCACCTGGGGTTGATGGGTATAATGCATTATTTTTCAAGAAAGCCTGACAAGTAATCAAACTGGACATATGTGAAGTTGTCAAAGATTTCTTTGAAACAGGGAAACTGGTAAGATCAGTAAATTGTACAGCAGTTACCCTTCTCCCCAAAGTTCCAAATCCAGCAAATATTAAAGAGTATAGGCCAATTGCATGTTGTACAGTGCTTTATAAGTTGATTGCAAAGGTTTTGGCCTCTAGGTTGCAGAAGGTGTTGCCCTCAATTATTTTAGATACACAAGCAGGCTTCATACCAGGGAGAAAAGTGGCAGATAATGTCATATTAACTCATGAGCTAGTAAAAGCATATTCCAGGAAGAATATTTCTTCAGGTGCTGGATAGTTTGGGCTTCCCTAACAGGTTCACTAGTTGGATTATGGAATGTGTGTCAACAGTCAATTATTCAATCATTGTTAATGGGGAGCACGCAAGACCTTTTGATGCTGCAAGAGGTCTTAGGCAGGGAGATCCAATATCTCCATTCTTATTTGCTATTGTAATAGAGTATCTGAGTAGGCTCTTGAAGACACTTAAACAAGATAAGCAATTCAAATATCACCCATTGTGCTCAAGGTTGGACATTACTCATCTATCATTTGCAGATGACTTGTTGTTATTTGCCAGAGGTGATGTCCCTTCAATTACAGTGCTACATACTAAATTCAGTGCTTTCTCAGCAGCCTCTGGTTTACAAGCTAATCTATCCAAAAGTGCTATCTACTATGGAGGAGTAAATCCTGAGGTGAAGCAGCAAATACAACAAGTTCTGGGTTATAGCCAAGGAGAATTACCATTCAGATATTTAGGCATTCCTCTGGCTACAAAGAAACTCAGTATACTGCAATGGAAGCCTTTGATTGATAAAGTCGTGGCTAGAATAACTTCTTGGACAGCAAAAAAGCTCTCATATGCAGGCAGGATTCAACTAGTGCAGACAGTAATATTTGGGATCCAAGCATATTGGGCTCAAATGTTTATTATTCCATCGAAGGTTATGAAGGCTATAGAGGCATATTGTAGAAGCTTTATTTGGTCTGGTGTTAATGCTATCACTAAAAGGGCTTTGGTGGCTTGGGACAAGATGTGTGCTCCAAAAGCAACAGGGGGATTGAATCTGATAAACATGAGAATTTGGAACAAGGCTGCAATCACTAAGAACTTCTGGGACTTGGAAACAAAAAAAGACAAACTATGGATCAAATGGATCCATAGTTACTATATTAAGGAGCAGGACTTTGGAAGTATGGATATTCCCCAGCAGGCATGCTGGATGGTGAGGAAAGTGTTTGTTGCTAGAGTTCAACTCCATCTTATTCACACAGCTAATTCTGCAAATAAAGGCATCATTAGATAGGTGTACTTACAACTGCTTGGAAATCTTCCCAAAGTAGCATGGAAATGACTAATGCACCAGAACATGGCTCGGCCAAAAGCAGTGTTTACAATGTGGTTACAGTTCCATGGGAGACTACTCACTGCAGATAGGTTGATAAGTTGGGGTATGCCAGTTGAACCATTGTGTAGCTTATGCAATCAGTTACCTGAAACTAGAGATCACCTATTTGCATAATGCACCTTCACTAGGCAGCTATGGGCAAGGATCAGTCTATGGCTTCATATATTAGATTCCCCTGCCAGATCTTGGATTGAAATGCACCAGTGGATTATCAGTTCTACCAAAGGAAGGAGTTTTCAGGCTAAACTGTACAAATCCATCTATGTAGAGTTTATTCACACTGTGTGGCTTGAGAGAAATGCAAGAGTCTTTGAAAAGAAGGAGTCATCTGTGGAGATGTTGGCAAGACAAGTAGCATGTTTTTAGCAACATCAAGGCAGAAGGATACTTGAAGGTGCTGCTTAGTAAATGTAAATTCTAGTAGCTGTGTTAGTTTTAGATTTCTAGGTAAAGATGAGTTTGATGTGTCAGCTGAGGGTAAGTAGTCCAAAAGAGAGAGGTAGTATGAGATCAAGCAGATTGAGTTGATTCTGCTTTGCTTTGTAATTATCCCACTTTGGTGATTAATAAAAAGTTACTTAATTACCAAAAAAAAAAAATATATTAATAATTTCTTAAACGATATTTTTCCTTAAAAATTTATTATAGAGATGTAAATAATTATCCTGTCATTCAAATTATATCTTAATATAGGAATAATTATTGAATTGAAATATTATACTTATAATATTATTAATTATTTATTGATGTCATTTACTATTTATTATTTCCTATTTTAAATTTTTATTCGTCCAATTAAATGTAATGTTTTTCATTTTCTCCAATTTTGTGTCGTACATGCAGACAAACACAAGTAATTAATAAAGATTTCACTTAAAGTAGGATTAAGTTTTAAATTAAGAGAATAAATACAAATAATTTATATCATAGTTAAATACTTTAAAAATGCATCAAAAATGCAAGTTATAGCTTCCCTCTCAATGGAAAAATGAATTCCGAAAGTATGGTAGCTAATTAATCAAATTTTACATGCGCATACTTTTAACATAAAATTTATTTAATAAATTACAATATTAAAAGAGAAAATATATTTGGTAAATTTGAATTAGTATAGGTTTTTTCACAAGGAGTGATGATGTGGAAAAGGTGATAGAGACACTATAAAAAAAATCTATGTATTCAACCAAATTTAAAATTGATCAAAAAGTTTATTATATTTTTTGTTTATGTGGAAATGATTATTAAACTTTTTTCAAATTATTTTATTCCTATAAAATTTATTATAGACAAGTAAATATTTATCATGACATTCTCTTTCTACCACAACACATGATTAATTACTAAATTAAAAAATTATTTTTATAGATAGCTAAAATTATTTGACAAAAGTAATTACATACACGTTTAAGAAATTACAATATAAATTTCTTTAAAAAATAAATTAATTTAAGAAAAATAAAAATATATCATTTCTTAACGGAAAAGGAAAGATTAAGTAAGAATTGATTTTTGATAAATTTTTCAGTTCCTTTTGTATAATTTAATTTAAAGGAACATCTACAAAAGTATTTCATTATATCAAGACTTTTATTTATTTAATTTTAAGTGCTAATTTTATTTATAAGTTAACTTCATTGACGTTATCATACAACAATTTGTAGCATCAATTTATTACAGTAAATATTTTATTTTTCCCAACAATGGGTTCACCAATATAAGCTTAATTGAGAAAAAAAAAAAATAGGTCAATCCCCAACATAAGGTAAAACTCAATTTGAAACATTATAGACTTTAACCCTAAAACATTTCAGTGTAATAAAAAGGAGAGGAACTGTAGTGCATGCATTTGTTTGAAAATAAAAAGGAAGCCTAAATATACTCTAAGAAAAATGTTGTTTTCTAGCTTACAAAAACTTTTTATATGATTCAATGTTTTAAAAATGTTGAGAAATTATCAAACTACCTTTACAACTAATATAGTGTTACAAAAACATAATAAAAAGCAAGAGTAGCAAAAAAAAAAAAAAAAAACACACACACACAGACAAAAAAGATTGTAAATATACATTCTAAGGTAGTTTGGAGTACGGGCCAAATGACACTAGTATATATATATATATATATATATATATTACTACTTTCTCTGTCGTCTAAAAAAGAATGATAGATTTCTATATTTAGAAATAATTTAACTTAAAACTTCTCCTTTTTACCCTTAATGATATGATTTATAGTTACATAAAAATCTATAACTTATTTTAGACCACAAGTTTCAAAAGTCTTACTTTCTTTCTTAAACTTCGTGCCTAGTCAAACCATATCACATAAATTGAGACGGAGAAAATATTACTTTACTTTACTACATGTATAGAAGGGGCAGTTTGAACTCCCAATTTAACTTTGGTTAGTGGCATTTTTGGATTTCACTTTAGTGATTGCATCATCAGATTGTACAGCTATGCCTTGGGTGATGTACTTTTCATTTGATAGTCAGAAAAGATAAAAAAATATATTTATAATTACCATACCCGGTCCTTAAAGTAAACCAGTTGCTATGAGGATATTTCAGATATTTAACCTTTTTTGGATGCTGCAACCTATTGTACATCATGAATAAAACATAATATATTGATTTAATTACATAAAGAGTCTCGGTTTTTGCAATTATTTCTCTTGGCCATTGGGTTGAGCAGTGAAAGCTCTTTGGGCCCACAACTACCATGCCAGCGGTAATTGTCAAACTTTGTTTTGCGTGGATTGCCCTTCGTCTGGGGTGGTCTTTAATTTTTAGCCTTCAAATTGGTGGTCTTTAATTTTTATCCTTCGTTTAATACTCGAAGTTTTGAATTTGAACTCTAGCTCAATAAATAAAATAAAAAAAAAGGAATTTTTGCAAGGCAGATACTTGGATTCGCTTTAAAACTCTGCCTTAAGGTAGAATTTTGCAAAATTTTACCCATGCAAAAGGCAGAGTTTTGCAACTCTGTCTTACGAATCCAAACTCTACTTGCGATTTTTTTTTTAAAATTTTTGACTGAGCGAAAGTTCGAATCATAAACTAAGTTTTTTTTTAGCGAAAGACAAAAATTAAAGACCACAAATTTGAGGGAACAAAATTAAAGACCACTCCCAGCGAAGGGCAATCCTGCAAATTGCCCATTGTCAAAAGATGGTACAAACCATGGGCCCCACACAAACTTGCTTTTTATTTTCTTTTGTTTTGTTTTCTTGTTTCATTTTTTGTTTTCTTGTTTTGTTTTTGCTGGAGGCAACGCTTTCTTTTCCACAATATACTCCCTCTGTCCTTTTTATTTGTCTTTATTTTAAAAAAAATAATATTTGATAGCATTAGTCATAAGAAACATTTTATTACGCTTTTTCCTTTTACTTAAATGAGCTATTAATAACTGTATATCTTAATTCTTGGATAATAAAGATGAACTTTTCAAAAATTAATTTTTTTTTATCTTTTAAAATTATAAAGATTTTAAAACACCTTTTTGGACTAAAATAACAGATAAAAATGATAAAAAGCAGCACAACACACACATATATATATATGAACCACAGCATGCAAAGTGGTACAATAATCTTTTTAAGAAAATGACTCCTTGAGTCTCAAAGCTCATGTCGTTTTCTTTCGAATGTCATTTTTTTCCAATTCGTTTTGCACTTTCTTTTTATTTTTGTGTAAGCATTAATAATTAACTAAATAAATAAAAATAAACAATTAAATAAATGATGCTAATAATAATTACTAAATGAATGTCTATATTGGTAAGGGTAAATTAGAAAAAATGTGATTTTTCTTACATTAATGATAACTATTCCAAATAAGTTGTTACAAAGAAATCAAAATAAGGAAATTAGGTCTAATGTTATAAACCGCAAGGGAGATGAGTGTTACAAAGCGGTGGTCCCTGAAATTATCCCTTATTTTCTTTTATAATTAATTTCTTCTAATATTTCTTTTTCGATTGACAATATAACCAATTTACCTATTCTTTCGTGATACAATTCTTTTATCTTACATAAGATTTTACTAATCTTAATTTTGAAATTCTTCGTTTAGTTAACATTAAACTCAGCAGTATATCAATTGCCCTTCAAAATAACGACCATGAGAGAAGTTGTGTTTATAAGGGCACTAATCCACATCAAACTTATACACATTACGCATTGCATGTAGGGGTGTTCACGGTTTGGTTAAAAACCGATCCAAACCAAACTGATTAAATAAACCGATATTTACTTGGGTTAGTTGTGGTTTGGTTTTGAATTTTTAAAAACCAATAATATTTGATTTGGTTTTCGTTTTGGTTTTACTAAAAGCAAATTGAAGAAAAAACCGAACCGAACCGACAAATTTTATACATATTTTGTATAATTATATATATACAATATATTAATTTTATAAATACTTTTAAATAATTTGTATACATTTTACACAATATTTTATTTATCTCTAATAAGCTAATGAACTTTATACCTTAAGCCGATTTTAAAAAAGAAATCCATGAATTCAAATTCATTTATTCAAAGAAACAACCATATGAGATTTACCTAGATTTATTTTTTGTATTTCTTATAAAATTTATTCACTTAATTAAAATCATAAATCTTAAGACATTTTCTCCATAATGCAAGAAAACATAGCTACCACAATAAAAGGGTAATAACAGATTATAAGTTAGAAAAGGATAGAAAATTCTCTCCTAATTGGAGGAAAAAACATGAAAGAAAGAAATATCGTTAATTTTTTTAAAAACCGAAAAACCAACCCAAACTGAACCAAACCGACCACAACCAAACCGATGGATATGTATTATATTTGGTTTGATTTTAATAATTTTAAAAATCAACTAGATTGGTTTAATTTTGGTTTTAACCCAAAACCGACCCATGAACATCCCTAATTGCATGCCAACAGAGTAACTTGACTATTTTGAATGTTTTGCTTAACATCGTGTTATTGCTTACTGGGCATGTGCACAACACGGGTTACCCCTAACTAGAGTGTGTGTGTGTGTGTGTGTGTCTATATATATATATATATTAGGGTTAATGGAAGTGAAGGAGAAAATGATCAAAATGGTCCCTGATTTATTGGGGTTGCAATGGTTTAGTCCTTGATATATCCTCTTGATGGATATTAGTCCTTAAAGTATGTATAAAAGTGATCAATTTGGTCCCTGATGTATTGGGGTTGCATTTGTTTAGTCCTTGATATAGCCACTTGATGGATACAACAACAACAACATACCCAGTGAGTCCCACAATGTGGGGTCTGGGGGGATAGATTGTATGCAAACCTTACCCCTACCTTAGGTAGCCACTTGATGGATATAGTCCTTAAATTATGAATACAAGTGATTAATTTGGTCCCTGATGTATTGGAGTTGCATGGGTTTAGTCCTTCATGTATACACTTGACGGATATTAGTCCTTAAAGTATGTATAAAAGTGATCAATTTGGTCCATGATGTATTGAGGTTGCATTGGTTTGGTCCTTCATATATACACTTGACGGATATTAGTCCTTAAAGTATGTATAAAAGTGATCAATTTGGTCCCTGATGTATTGAGGTTGCATTGGTTTGATCCTTCATATATACACTTGGCGGATATTAGTCCTTAAAGTATGTATAAAAGTGATCAATTTGGTCCCTGATGTATTGAGGTTGCATTGGTTTGGTCCTTCATATATACACTTGACGGATATTAGTCCTTAAAGTATGTATAAAAGTGATCAATTTGGGCTCTGATGTATTGAGGTTGCATTGGTTTAGTCCTTGATATATCCACTTGATGGATATTAGTCCTTAAAGTATGTTTAAAAGTGATCAATTTGGTCCATAACCCTAAATCTAACATAGTTTTGGAGAAGAGAGATGGACATTTTGGGAGTGACGGGCCAGAGTTTAGGCCACCTAACTTAAATTGAAAAGTTAGAAATTGCACTTCTCAATTCTATGAAATAGCCAACAATTAAAGTTTGTGGGTTGAGTTAAAATAATTCAAATTGTGACCAGATTTAAAAAAAAAATAAAAAAATCCACATAAGTACCACGTAGAAAATAAAGGCGGGACATGAGGATTTAACGCATTAGGGGTAAATATGACTTAAAAGTTAGATGACAAGGACAAATATATCAAAAAATTATAACAAGGGTAGATATAGCTTTTTTAACAGTATAGGGGCAAATCTGACCCTTTAAAGTTCTCAATTCTCTAGGGCAGTTGGGCTCCACCTTGATGGTATCATTTAAGTAGTAGAAAAATTATAAAACTAGTCCGTTATATTTGCGTTTCATTTAGATTTTTTTTTTTACTGTTTGTAAATTTTAAAAGGCCAAACTGCCATAAAGTCCTAATAAACTGCCA
This sequence comes from Lycium barbarum, assembly GCF_019175385.1. Lineage (NCBI taxonomy): Eukaryota > Viridiplantae > Streptophyta > Magnoliopsida > Solanales > Solanaceae > Lycium > Lycium barbarum. The sequence continues at coordinate 117,952,082 of NC_083347.1, forward strand.
GGAATAAATTCTCGTATGGAACTGTTGTCAAGTTAAAATAAACCGTCGATACTCCACTATAAATTGAGGCAGTTTTACAAAACCGCGCGCCATAAAAGAAAAAGCACCGGCGTTAAATTATGTAATTTATGGCCCTTACTGAACCACTAAGTGCACCATTGGGAGATCAATATCCAGTGACATTTTGACAAAATTGTAAAGAAACCGCAGCTAAGACCCTTTTGTTTATTGCCTGACTTTTTATTATATTATCAAAGTAGTAGCGCGCAACCTATACAAGGGCTTTGAAGGAAGCGGAAGGGAAGAAAAGAAAACAAAGAGGGTCATTTCCTAATTCCCACGTCCCCACGATTCTCGATGAGTTGCTGGCCAAGAAAGTCATTGACCTTCCAGAGTCAAAGTAACCTAATAAAGCTGAGAAAGTCGATGGAAGAGGTCAGCCTTTGAGCCCGCATTGTAATGCGATCTTGATTTTTTTTTTTTTTATAAAAGAAATTCCAGGAGTTATATCTTATTCCCGAGGAGATATTTTAGTGTCCCTAGTCTAGGGACTTCTTATCAAGTAGCTTATTAGAACAATTGGAACTGCAGTTGCCCAGGAATCCAATGCAAAAATCCTTTCACCATCTGCTTTTCCTCGAGAATGTGAGACTGCTCACCCTCAATAATCATATTATCCGCTCTGTTCATCGATTGAACATCTTTCTCTAAATAAGGAATTTCTATAGAGTGATATTATCTATGACTGACTTTTTTTGTAATACCTAGAAATGTAAGTCTACTGCGACTCTAGGCCTGGTCTCCACGACCACAACGTGGAATTCTTACCCACTTAATTACGACCACCTCATTGGTTTGTCAACTAAGATTTTCGTTGGAATTTATTAGTGGTTAAACAAACAAAGTCACTATTGTTGAGAAAATCACAAAACATGGTCCCTTATACTTGGGTTAGGTTCAAAATGAATCTCTCAAATATAATCGTGAAATTTTTTGGATTGTTAAGTTTGTCAAAAGTGAGCAATTTTTTCCGTCAAATATTAACAAACTCTGCTTATTAATATCGTATGATAAAATCAGTCACAAAAAAACTTGAATTGAAAGGTTTGATTCTACATATGGTATGGGAACATCAGTCACAAAATTGAGTTTTTACAGTGACAAACATGTGTTCCATAGTGTGAAAATAAAAGAAAATTGGAAATAAGAACATAGGAAGATTTTCATGGTATGAATATTGGACCAGGTGGAGAAAAGTACTGAGGAAAGTTCCAAGTTGTGGTCCCCATTTCACTTCAGTCATCATCAATACATTAAAAAATATAGCTGAAAGAATACTATCTGTTGACTTGTAACAACCAAGAGCCAGTTTGGATGGACTTATGCCTATAAGCTGAAAATAGCTTATAAGTTAAAAAAAATAAGTTGGGTAGTCTAATTTTTTTTTTTTTTTTTGCTTATTAGCTGTTTTCAGCTTATAAGCTGCTTTAGATAAGCTAAGTCAAATCGGCCCATTTATTTTTTTGAGCTTATTTTAAGCACAAAATGACTTTAAGTTGGCCAGCCAAACACTCAATAAAGCGGAAAACAGCTTATAAGCAACTTATAAGCCAATCCAAACGGGCTCCAAGTATTGTTAGTCTTTCTTACATCATCAACTTTGTCAAGTACAATATCTTACATGCTTTGTTAAATTAAAAAACAAAAATCCAAGGATGTCCTCCAAATTATTCTAACATACAATGTTGATAAACTTCAATATTCTCAGATTTCTTGTAGTACTATGTGGCAATATCTTCTTGATTTTCAGCCAAAATGGCCAAGTTAACTCAGCTCCTCTAGCACATTTCTGCCCAAACACAACTTCTTATAGTCCCAACAGCACTTACAGGCTACAACTCTAATCTCCATGCCCTTTTATCATCTTTGTCCTCTAATGCTTCGCGTAATGGATTTTACAACTCCTCAGCTAGTTGCACGGGGTCCGATATAGCTTATGGCTTGTTTTTATGCAGAGGAGATGTGTCACCTAATATTTGTCAAAATTGCGTGTCAACAGCTAGTAAAAAAATCTTGGAAACTTGTCCGAAAGAAAAAGTTGTTGTCATCTGGTACGACGAATGCTTGTTGCGTTACTCGAATCGATCCATCTTTTCCATAGAGGATCTATCAGGTGGATCCATTTAGCTCAGTTCCTATCAATTATTATTTATCTATTTTTGGTATTCGGTGCAATTTTTGTTGTCATTAGCCTATTTATTAGGCATAATACATAAAAAGACCCTAAAAGTCTCAGATGACAAGTATGCCTTCCAATTTTGGGTGTGCACAAGTAAACACCTCAACTTGTTTAAAGTTGAACACGTAAACACAAATGTTGACATAGCACATAAATTTTGAAGGTGTCTAGATGATCATTTTTTAAGTTGGAGTGTTCAACTGACAAAGTGGAGACAAGTTGAGGTGTCTACTTGTGCACACCCAAAGTTGGAAGGCATACTTGCCAGGTGAAGCCAAGTTTGAGGGCTTGTTTATCCATTATGCCTATTTTTTATGTCCGGCGTAGCTTTTAGAGGTGCAATTTTTGTTATTTTTCTTGAATTTCCGGTGTCTATACATTTTTTACGTTGCAGTTTCTATGATTTGACACGACTTTCTTGATATTTTTGGTTAACTCTTCTTTTGTCCGCAGCTCTTACTAAATCCACCTGTCAGTGTTTGTTACATATTTGACCTTTCTGAAATTGAACTATTTCTTGCATTGTGGATGAATCAAGTGGAGTCATTTGGTCAATATGCAGAATGTTAGTGAACCGAAAAGGTTCTCGTCACTGCTCGGAAAAACGATGGATGAAATAGCAACTGTGGCTGCAAAGGAAAATGATCATTCGGGGAGAAAATTTGCTACTATAGAAGCCAATTTTTCATCACATGAGAAAGTTAATTCGCTTCGCAGTGCACTCCGGATCTGTCGGAGACTTCTTGTGATAATTGCCTGAGAGTTGCTATAGGGAATTTACCGAGTGATGGCAAGAAAGGCGGTAGAGTTATCTTCCCAAGCTGTAACATAAGGTACGAGATGTACCATTTCTACAACTCTACTGCTATCGCGCCACCACCTCCTCCACCAGTTCTCCATTCTCCTCCTCCTCCTCCGGTGTCCAATTCTACAAGCAGAGATAGAGGTAATTTCTTCACACATTGTTCTCTAATTGACTGGTTGAATCACTTGATTGAACTCAATTTCCATTCGGAACAGGACAACAAAGAAGGTGACTTGTTTTCAGTGAGTTCCCTTGGTCGGATAATAGTTTTGTTCTCATAGGTTAATTTTTTTAATCTAATAGGCAAGTATTGGCGAAGCCACAAACTTCGCTAAAGGTGTTCAAAATCTGATATATATCTATAAACCGTAATTGTTAATCTGTATACACAATATTATTTTCTTATGAAAAGAGTTCAACTAACCACACCCTTCAGTCTATGTAGCTATGCCATGGCAAATACCATTTATCCACTACTTTTTTTGAACAACGCATTTGTTATAAATTCATACACAAATATGTATTCAAAGGGAAAGAAGTGAATATGCTGAGGAACTGGATCCACAGTTAATTTCACAGATAGTCATCCAACTAGGGGTCTATTACAGCAAAATTATGAAACTAAATTTTGTAAACAAAAAATTACATCAGCTATCCCTATATTTGGATAAAATCAAAATAACTAGAAAATATATTCCCACTTCAAGTTTAGTGTTTTTGAACAACACATTGTTCAACTGATGCAAGAAAAGGGGGAATTTCATTGGAGTAATCACTACCATAGTTGTTCCAATTGCTATTTCAATTTTACTATTAATTTTTGGTTTCTGTTGGATAAGATGTAGAGCATCACAAGAATTCAATGGTGTAGAAGAGATGACAAGTAGAGACTGTAAAGTTCCATAGGCTGAACAATATTCGAGTTGAATAATTGGTAGAACCTATGAGTTCACCAAAACATTCTAAGGGACCTAGTCCCTGAACTGTTTTCATAGATAAAGATAGAAAGTAAATAAGGCAGGATATTTAGGTGGAAAACTCGCTCAAGAGATTAAAAACCATGACCTACCCCAGTAGGATTTTCAACTTCACTAAACTGAGCAATGTTTCAGATTACAAGCTTTTGCAACCTAGGATTTAGACCACTAATCCCTCCCCTTAGAATAACTCTATTGCAAGCACACTCTTGACTAACTCTAGTCAAGCACCAAATTGATTCAACTAACTCTAGGTGAATCTTAACACCACTATGACTAACTCTAGCCAAGTGTTTACAACAAAAGCTTGATAAAAACAAAACACCTACATTCTTGAAGAAGTGTAGGTTTACAATGTGGATTTCACAAAGACAAAGACTAGACAACTCTAGGACTCAAAACATCTTCCGTTGTTGAGATCTGGTCCTTGAACTTGTCTTAGCTTTGTTCTTGAAAGCACCAAGAAAACTATGGCGGTTGCACTTGTATAGATTTGGATTTCTAGGTTTTCAAGTGATGGGGTTAAACAATGCCAACATGTTGTTTAAATAGGAACTCAAATGAGAGCATGTGAGGATCATATGAGAGGCATGTGACCTGGATAGAGACGTTACAGTGGTCTTTTGCTTTTAGCATGCTTGCAGATGTGCTGCTGTGGTACAACCTGTCAGAATAGTGTCACAACTTTACAACTGTCATGTAACGTACAATGCCAGGGGACCTAATCAAGGACATGGTCCTTGGCATATCTGTCAAATTATCAAAACTATGAAGTGTCATAACTCATCAATTTCCCCATTTTTGATGATGACAAACTTGTAATTGATATTCCCCTGAGAACCAGGTTTCCTCTGCATAGTAAACCTTAACAGCATGAGAGTATGCTATTTTTCATTTGTACCTGTAGGACTAGGTTCCCCATGCGGATTAGACCCTCAACTACATGTTGACATTTTCACCTTTTTATGCCTGTGCAATATTCAGCCAACCATATCAAGCTCATTTGGGACCAGGTTCCCCCTGTGGATGTGACCCTCAGCATCGTGTTGTTGACATTTTCACTGTTCATTTGCATCCACTGTGCAACATATGATTAACTAACAAACTTTCTTAGAACAATTAGTCATATTGATCAAGAATCAATCATCAATTAACATAATCAAATCTTCCCCCTTTTGACATCATTGAAAAGAGTCATAAGATTAGCAAAAAGCCTAAACAAGTTCAAAGATATTAGCTCAGGCCATATGAGAAACTCCGGATGAACAATACTAGATGCAACTAAAGCAATACTTAAGGAGAAGCATATGCACAAATAAGAGAGATTGCCATTGAAACTGGTTGTTAATAAAAAAACTTAGCAGTCAATTATAGCACAAATATACAAAATAAAGTTGCCAAAGTGCCAATATCATCATTACAGACCAAATGAATGATCAACAAAAATAGGAAGAGGCTTGAGGAAAGGGATCATGGATTTTCATGTTTGGTAGGGTTGAAAACACTGAGCATCCTATCTAGCCTGTCATCTGCAGCTTCATGAGTGGCCAAGAGCTCCTCCTGAAGTTCTTCAACCTTCTTCTTCAGCTTGGCATTGTCTTCTCTCAGCTCAGCAACCTCTCCTGTTTGCACCCCACTGGGATCAGGTCCCTCTATCTTCAACTTAGCATTTTTTGCTTTCAACAAGGCGCTTTCAACCTATAGTCTCTCCACCTCAGCCAAGGTCTTCTCATTTGCCTCAATGAGACTAGAGATAGTAAAAGTAGATCCAACTCTCCTTTTCTTTTTCATAATATCACACTCCTCTAGTGTGTCCAAAGAAAACACATGTTTCTCAATTCCCTTGGTGACCTTTCCAGTGATAACCTTGAAGTGCTCAAATATCTTTGTCAGCAGGAAACCATAGGAGAGAGCTTGCTTGCTGTCTCTTATGTCCACAACCTTTATCATGTGCTCGATCATAATAAAGGGTAGGCTGACCATATGTCCACCATCTAGTATCTCCATCAGGAACAAGTCCTTTTTGGATACGATACACTTCTTCTCAGTCCTGGGCAATATCACTTTGTTGACAAACTCAAATAGAAGCTGATATTGAGGCTTCATCTGCTTCTTCTAAAGTGTCTCAGTGGTCACCAGCTCTTCTATCCTGACTATAAGGCTTTTGAAGTCATCAGATGCCTTGATATCGTTGTCATTCCCCAGTTTTTTCACTCCCTCAGTTGGGACATTCAGAATTCCCCCAACTGAGTTTCATCCATTGTAAAATCAACTTTTCCAACCTTACACACCAAGGTATGTTTATCAGTATGCTGCAGATTCATAAAGAAATCAGCTACCTCCTTTTCATAGGCCAATGTAGGACATTCAAGTAGATAGTCCCATTATTGAGCTCTCAAAATCTCTATCAACTTGTCTAATCCTTGATGCCCAACCACCTCAGGATCAATTATTCTTCCAAGCAACACCTTTTGCCCTCTTAGATTTTTTTGTCTAAGTTTTTCTTCATCCTTCCCCAGTTTTCCTTGTTTGGAAGAACCAGGTCCCTTGCTTATATTCACCTTTCTCCTTTTGGGTGAACCTGGTTCTTCGGACTCATTGATCTTTATTTTCTTTGGGGACTTAGAAGCTCTCTTCCTCTTGTTCATTTTAGCAGCATCTTTCTCAATTTCCACCTCACTCACTGTAGTTATTTTAGCAGCATCTTTCTCAATTTCCACCTCACTCACTGTAGTTTTCTCCTTTTCAACTACAGATTTTCCTTTTCTTTTAGAATTTTTCCTTTCCAAGGGAGCCTGCTCCTCTTCTTCCTCTTGTGTCTCAAGCACAGTCACCACTTCTTCCTCATCTCTTAATCGGCTTAAATCAACAGTTTTTACCAATCTTCTCTTCCTTCATGTACTCTTCTCTTTACTTGACTGAAGAATAGAGTCAAGTTGTGCTCGGGTTCTGGGTCTGTCAGTGGATGGTTTCTTACTTTGCTATGAAGAGATTTTCTTCTTACCAACATGTTTGACCTTGGTTTTGTTTCCCCCCTTTAGATGATTTTGAGGAACCATTTTCTCCTTCTGAGGATCCTTACCCTGGAATAACAATAATGGATAGGGGTGCAACAACCAAACATTCTTCTTCGGTACCAGGTCTCTTATTCACAGCTTCAGTTTCTCCGAGACTCACCTGTTCCCCTGAGTTTCTATGTTCTCCCTCTCAGTCTCTCCTTGGTTCTCCTATGTTTCCATTTCTTTCTCAATCTACCCTTCAACAATTATATCTTCCTCAAACTCTTTCTCAGCAATATTACTCACAATCTTCCCTACAATGTCATCAAGGTTCTTACCACCATATTCCAAACCAACGTTCACATTTTGACTTCCCAATTCAGCAACATCACTGACCACATTATCAACAACATCTTTTAAGTTTTCACTTAAGTTTTCTACTTTGTCACTTACACATGCACCACTACCTGACACAATATTTCCCATTTCATCATTAATATTTATATGTATAACATTTTCAGGCAAACTCAGTCCCTTTTCACGACTATCAACCACAATATCATCAACTAAAGTACCCTTTACTTCTTTTGCACTAACTAAAGGGTTGGAGTTACCTCAATTTTGGGGCTTTTCTTCTGAAACCCTTATTTCAGTCACATATACCACCTCTGCTATCCTTGAGACTTTAGCACCCCTGCCTTGACCTGAAACCTCTATCCCATCATTATTTTCAACTATTTTCTCTGTATGATCGAGAACTTAGGAGGTCGTTATGGTCTTGACACTAGTGTCAGAGTCGGGGTTTTCAAATAATGTGGGGTTTGTAGATACGGAGATGAACTCTTGTGGTGTTTGTCACTTTCGAGTTCTAGAAGGACCAGGAACGATTGGTTTAGATGACGACATAGTGGGGTTTTAGGTAGTGGAGAAATGAACTTTTAGGGAAGAAGAGGGTAACTGTAGGTCTGTTGAAGTATGGATTTTTTAAGGTGAAAGAGTAGGGTTTGTTTCTGTAGCAACAGGGTATGAGGATTCAATGTTAGACATGGTCGATTTTGGGTAAGGAGATGAAGAAGGGAGTAAGGTTTGATGGATTTGGAAATATTGAGAGTAAAGTGAAGAAGACAGAGAAGAATGATTTTTGGTGTAAATGGAGTAAGAAAACGTTTCCTTTCAGATGGGTCGGTTTAGAGGAATTGTAACGATTGGGCTTTTTTTAAAAGAAAAACGGGAACTAATAATGACATGATACTCAGGAAAAATTAGAAAGTAAGTAAGTGCTTGAAAAGACTACTAACTTGAGTCAGAGGGACCAACTCCCTTGACAATTTTGATAAAAGCTTAGGCAGAAACTTTGAAGAGTGTAATGTCTCCAATGTTTATGTTGTCCTGAGATTGCCATATGAGCATACATGTAATGATATAAGAGTGAGTTAGATATCTCCAAAAAAAAACTTCACGCATTGTACCTTTTCTCTTAACATAGCCAGTCATTGAGGAGCCATTCAATGATTTTGATCAAACCCAACTCCAGCTGATTTCTCTCAAGATGCTCCTTACTTAATGCCTTGATGAAGATGCGTGCAAATTGGTACATCTTGCAAGCCTTCATGTAAATGGAAACTTTCTTCACATCATCCCATTCCATAAGTACTCTCCATATTCACCATGAATCCAATTTAAATATCTTCGGCATATCCAATCAGGCTGAAGTTATCTCTAGAGGAAGAGTAAGGACCAGGTCCTTCCACCTCACAGCATACTTATATACCCTCTTAGCTATCTTCAAAAGAGACTCTTTTGAACTTGGTTGAATTTTAGCATACGACCCAACACTTAACACAAAGTAGTGTTTTCCAACAATTATGTGCAACAGAGATCCACTTGACACCTCAGTGGTCTCAACATCTCCATCCTGGACCTTTAAGAAATTCCTTGATAAACTTCAGTTGACTGATCAAAGTGTCTTTTGATGGCTGTTATTTTCAATCCCAAGAAGAGATTGGCCTCATTTTCCATTCTCACTTCAGAGTTGCTGTCCATGAGATTGGCACACTCTTTACATGGGAAGAACAAGAGGTTTATCAGGAATGCATCTGAACCAATCAGTGAATTTTATCCTTTTATTTTAAAGGACAGAATGTTGTCACCTCTTTCCTCCTGTCAAGCCAATTTTAGGAGAAAACTTTGACAAGTCTTCCATTTCATGCCCAAGATGCTTGCTTTGAGAACTGAGGAACCTTATCAAGTTAGAGTGACAACTCATAAGCCTTGAGACCTTTAATAACTACAAGGTTGCTTTGACACAACCCTCACTCTTCAAGTATGCATTTAAGAGAAGCACTTTGACATCCATCTGGAACCATTTGATTTCATCTGGGATATAGAGGCAATTTATACGCTGATTGCTTCTGACTTTTCCACTGGCACAAAAATCTCATTATAGTTACTTCCATCTTCTTGTTTGTCTCCTTGAGTCATAAGTCCTTCTTTGTCCCTTGTGGTGTTTTTCAAGTCATCAAGGCTTATTGCGAAACACCAACTTAGTCCTAACAACAGTTGTCTGAGTACTTAAGGACCAGTTTACACACATTGTACTTCTTAAAGAGATGAGGCTCTTCCTTAGACCTGGTTTGGATCCCAGAGTCTAAAGGAGTGATTTTAGCATCAAGAGGATGAGATCTTTTGAGATTTTAATTGGATACTGAAATTCAGCATTTGAGGTACTATGTACCTCTACATTTGATCCATCATTAACATCTACAAGCCTTGATCACCATTTCTTTGCTCACCTTTAGATGTGTTTGACACAACGTCAGAAACTCCATCTTCAGCCTTAGGTGGAGTAATAAAGGGACCAGGTCCTTATACATCATCTGGACAATTTGCTGCAGCTTCTTCATTTGCTAGCCTCAACTTGAGTTATCATTTCAGCATTATACTCAATACCCCTCTACTTTTGTGATCAGATTTCCTTTGCAGAAGACCTTGTTATGAGAAGAAAATCCAAAGAGGAATTCTTCATACTCTTAGTCTCGAGCCCTTTTCAAATCTTTCTCATGATCATTTATACTGAAGCATTTGCACCCAAATCTCTTTAGTCAAATAAGCTTGGGCTTCTTATCCATTAAGTAGCTCACAGAAGGTCTTCTAAAGCAGAATCTAAGTCAAGCACCCGTTTAACGCATACCATAATGGAAACACCATCCTTCATCAGCATTAACTTGACCATATCTTCAGGAGTCATGTCTTTCTTTCCCAAACACAATAAAGGGTGTTTTAGGAGCAGAAGAACAGGTTTGACTCATCTCATCTTTAGCACACAATTTGATGTCATTTGCTACTGGTTTCACATGGACCGGGTCTTTCATTAGAGGAAGACTTGCATATTTCAGTTCTAGTGACATTGCTTCCAGCACCAATAACATTCTAATACACATCACTGAGAGAGATCAAGTACCCACTTAGCACTTAGCAGTATATACCACTTTGTGCACTTGTAGTTCAAATCTTAAACTTGGTACACACATTCAAATTCATGGAAGAGTGTCTTGCCAATTTTGCTCACACAAAGAGTATATCATCTCTTCATGTTACTACTTGACATACTCTTACATTTTAAGGCTTTGAGTGAGTGAGAGTTGTCTATTCTTTCAACATTACTCTTAGAGCAGTCACCATGTACCAACCACTGTTGACTGCCCCTCTCTCACTCCAGCCTTTACACAGGATCACTTGTTGGACTTAGGAATCCAAACCAGCTTGGGTACCAAGTAATCATAGAATGGGTGAACTAGATATTTGTTTGCCCATGCAGGTAACACACTCTTCTTCTTACGGGGACTAGGTCCCTGTTTTCTTGGTTTGTTTTCAAACATCCTCTCTATTTCTCTGTATAGACTGAGCTTTTACTTTATTCAAGTCCTTCTAATGATCAGCATGATCATAATGAGTGCATCGCCAATTTTCAGTCACAGAGACACATTTGCCATGCATATCGTAGGGATTTTTGACCCTTTTAGCAGCAACACTCTATTCTCCATCATTACCAGCACACCTAGTAACAACTTTATTATAGGGCACAGTCCAATGAAGTGACTTCTCAAGTTCAGTTCTGACTCGTTTCAGTTCTTCTTGAAGTATTCTATTCTTTTCTACTTCAACAGTGAGATTCATCTTGGCCTTTTCACGTTCACCTTCATTCTCAAGATGAATCTTACTGTCCTTTTGTTTTCTCCTAGAAGGAGTGTTCATCCATTTCTTCATTTGGCTATTTAATATAGCATTACTCTAGATATTTCCTCAACTTGTTCCTTTAGATCCACTATAGTAACTGCCATATCATCTCTAGCTTGTTCTATAACATCAACTTCCTCATTTAGAGTGTTTTTCTTGTTTACAAAGCTATGATAGGTATCAATCAACACATTTGCAAGAGATAATTAACTTCTTTTGAGGGTAGTTTTTCAGATTTGTCTAAACATCAAGAAGATTTACCTCTTTGTCATCCTCATCTTCAGATTTTGCCATAAGTGCATGGAAGGAGTCATATCCTGAAACTTCATTATCAATAACCATCGAGGATATCTTTTTTGCATCCTCACCATTTTAAAATTCATCTGAGGGGTCTTCACAAACAGCTAAAGCCTACCCTACCAAAGTGTCAGCATCAATTTTTGAGTTGAGCTTGTTGTCAGGACCTGGTTCTGTTTTTCTACCTTTTCAGCATCCTCATAATATTTTTGGTAGTGAAAGGAATACGTTTTCATGACTCGTCCAGTTTCCCACAATCGTGACAACAAATATTTTCTTTGACACTTCTGTGACTACTTCATATCATTGACAACCTTTTAATGATGATAGCTATTACAAGCTCATAACTGTCTGAGTTACTTGTATCATCTTTCTTGAGTACTTTCTTCTTCTTCTCTTTTCGTTGCTTCTTCTTTTCCACATCTTTTATTTTGAGCTTGTAGATCTTGAGGTTATTGACTATCACTGCCAAATCCTTATATTTAGAGATGGTGAATACTTTCATTTCCCAGGATGTTGGCAGTGCCTACAACAGTTTATGAATTAGGAGCTTTTCTTCGAAGTCTTCACCAAGAGAACGAAGCTCATCAATGATGGAGGTGAATCTAGTATACATATCATGAATAGACTCACAATCTTTCATCTGGAAGAATTCATACTTTGTGGTAAGCATTTGTCGAGCATCCCAAATCTCTGTTGGTGACTTGTAGAGAGAGTTGAGGTTGTAGTCTTCAAAGTCATTTTCAGTATAGAGGCTATGTTGTCTTGACTTGACTTTACATTCTTCTTCGTTTGGTGGAGTAGCCATGAGAGATCCTTTCTAGGTATTACCCTTTTAGAAAGTATCTGCTCTTATACTAATTGATAGAACTTATGAGTCCACCAAAACATTCTAAGGGAACTGGTCCCTGAAGTGTTTTCATAGATAAAGACAGAAAGTAAATAAGGCAGGATATTTACGTGGAAAATTCCTTTCTCAAGGTATTAAAAACTACGACCTACCCAGTAGGATTTCAACTTCACTAAACTGAACAATGTTTTAGATTACAAGCTTTTGCAACCTAGGAATTAGACTACTAATCCCTCCCCTTACAATAACTATATTGCAAGCACACTCTTGACTAACTCTAGTCAAGCACCAAACTGATTCAACTAACTCTAGTTGAACCTTAACACCACTATGACTAACTCTAGCCAAGTGTTTACAAAAAAAGCTTGATAAAAACAAAATACCTACAAAACCCTTCTTGAAGAAGTGTAGGTTTACAATGTAGAGATCACAAAGACAAAGACAAGACAACTTTAGGACTCAAAACATGTTCCGTTGTTGAGATCTGGTCCTTGAACTCGTCTTAGATTTGTTCTTGAAAGCACCAAGAATACTGTGGCGGTTGCACTTGTATAGATCTGGATTTCTAGGTTTTCAATTGATGAGTTAAACAATGGCAACATGTTGTTTAAATAGGAACTCAAATTAGAGCATGTGAGGATCATGTGATAGGCATGTGACTTGGATAGAGACGTTATACTAGTCTTTTGCTTTTAGCATGCTTGCAGCTGTGCTTCTGTGGTACAGCCTGTCGGAACAGTGTCACAGCTTTATAACTGTCATGTAACGTACATTGCCCAGGGGACCTGATCAAGAACCTTGTCCTTGGTATGTTTTTTCAAATTATCAAAACTATGAAATATCATAACTCATCCATACTTATAAGTCATTGTTGCAACTAATAGTATTCAAGTACCATCTGCTGAAACTTTCGGACTTTTCTTTGTTTCCTAGATGGAGATGACATTTTAACTACTGAATCCTTGCAATATCACTAGAACACTATTCGAGTTTCCACGACTAACTTCTCAGCCGATAATAGAATTAGTGAAGGTGGACTTGGTATTGTTGATACGCTCAAATTACACATTTTAATGGCATAACGAGGACGTTGTCAAATATAGTAACCCAACAAGGTTAGGGTCGAATCTCACAGAGAACAATATGTTGGCGTTTAAGAAAATTAAGAATTATCACCAACAACAGCTAGGCCGAACGCATCAATGGTGGTTTTTAGATATGATTTTAATAAAATATGAAAATATAAAATCTAATCTAGAAAGCAAGTAAATTGATCAATGGACACAAGAATGGAATAAAGGAAACTACTTCTCAAGTAACGATCCAATATATTTCACGAATTACAGATAATGGTAATGTTATGTTAATTAGCCTCCGATAATGACTCTAAATTAACTTCTCCCGAAGATTAGCTAGACTATCTAATTGACTATCCCTAAAGCAATTAGGAGCATACAAGTGGTATCGCCTATTCCTAGGTCAATTTCCATTAGATGAGGTTTAACACCCCTAATTAATGTTAATTATTCTGTCCCAACCCCGTTCTTCCTCTTCCAAGTATTAAACAAAGTAAATGGGCGAGTCCTAGGGTTAGCTAATCCCTTGAGAAACGTTGAAGAACAAGAATAATTAAAATAATAATAACTTACTTGATTAAAAATACTGTCAATCAATAAATAAGCACAACAAGAGTTTCAATCTCAATTGTCACCAAGAAATTCCTATAAACAAGGTTTGAATAAAAGAAAGAAAATATACGTAGGAACCCTAGCCACCTAACTTGTGTTTTATGCCATAGATAATTTTATAATGCTCCCCGTTGGCTTTTAAATGAACTGGAATAGAAAAAATCGCCAAAATTCAAGTTTTGCTCGGAATGGGCTTGAAGACCTTCAGCGCGAACGCGCCACATGGCAGCGCGAACGAGTGGATGATGTCAGCACCAACGTTTTTCTTCAGCGCTATTGCGTTACACACTCGCGCGAACGCGTGGAGTCACTGATGTGCGTGGGCGCGATCGCGTGCCCTACCTGCGCCAACGCGTAGGCTTAATTCCCAACCAAAATTTCCAGAATCCCGAGTTGTTTCATTGATCAACTCTTTTTCCTTTTTTTCGTTTGTTTTCCACACTTAGGCTCTAGGGACCTTGTATTACCTGAAACATAATAAAAACACGTAAAAATAACACAAACTTGCTTGAAACACAAGTAAAAACCGCTATCGAAAGCATTAAATGTGAAGTAAATACGCGACACATCAATATCCCCAACTTAAAGTCTTTGCTTTTCCTCAAGCAATCCATACAACACAACGACTCAATCTACCACCTTGATATCACAGAGTAATAATGTCTACATTGGTTTTGATTCTAAACTACCGTCATGCATGTTTTTTTTCTTCCAAGGACCACCCCATTTTTCTATTTTCAAACAATATGCACAACTCAAGAATGCTACGACTAACAATGATGCTTCAATGCATGACATTACATTATTGAACATATTATGATGCACACAAGCGCTACTTTCAGTGGTCACTTCATTTTGATCAATTCTCATCCTTATGCCCTCACATCGACCAAAGAATGTCCCAACACACATATATACAACAATAATGGGACGAAGATCAAAGATAAGAGAAGAACACTCACACTCACACTCACAAAGAAGTTCATATCTATACATGAAAATACAATAAGCTTGCCCTTATTTTCTATGCTTTCATCCTAGGTTCATTCAGTTGTGATCACATTAGGACTTGTTTCTGGCTTGTAATGTAGGCTTAGGTACGGGGAGGATACTTTTTAAATATTAGTGACTAACCCTCCTCGAACACTATAACATCTCCTCACCTTAATTCGCCTTTTATTCAACCCCTCTTGTTTCTTTCCAGTTTTCGACCTCGATGTGGTTTTATTCCTAATAAACTTACAATTCTTTTTGTTTTACACTTTTCTAATTTTTCTTTTTTATTTTCATATATGCAACCACCACATCGAATCCCAAGTAGCAAACTCCACCACCTCCAACTTATGTTTTTAACATCTAGTTCACATTTATTTCACCCCCAACTTAAGCATTTTGCCTCATCTATCTAGTAGCATCAAGAAGGGAACGGGTGCGAAGATGGATTGATTTCACAAAAGGTAAGGTTTCATTATTGGCTAGCCAAGAAAAAGGTCAACAGGCTCAAAAAGGGAAACTAGGGATATTAACAATCACATGGTCAGACTTATATAGTTAAAGTGACTATTCACAAAGAAAGCCTAAGATCATCTCATAACCAAACAAACTGTCGAATTCAAACATGACTAACCGGGAAAGTTCTAGATTATACATGCATAAATAGAACAAAACTAATATCTCACACACACACTGGCATAAGGACGAACATATACAATTTTGACCTCCTAGGGATTCATTCGTTGCACACAATACCCCAATAATATAATAATGTCATACAAAGATTCAAGTCATGTCAACTAATAGCTAGTTATGAGTATGTATTTTTCAAAATTATCGAGGAGTCCAAAATTTCCAATATGCCACAGTTACAGAACAATACTAAATAAGTAAAAACTACTCTACTCAACTTAAGCAACAACTTAAACATGCCAGTTTCAACAAAATAAAACCCCTCAGGAAAAGAACTCTGGCAAAGAAAAGCCGAGGGGGTTCCTAAACACATATTTACAATACAACAATACTTGATAGCCCACCCCAAATAAAAAATTTGCAGTGTCCCCATCGCATCACATAAGCATACAAAAAAATAATAATTTAGGCATACCTGCTAGCACTGAGTGCTGGAATCATCTCTGCTCACCCTCGGAGCTGGAGCTACTGGGCTCTAGAAAGACCAAATCTTCCTCATTATCCTCCTTATTATGGGTTTCGCATACACCCCTCAGGCGCCTCATCAGTGAAAGGGGTGGAAGTCAAATCCGATGCAGTAGAGGTGAACTGCCCAAATAACGGGGTTGCTACGTTAATCTTCCTTTTCTTCTGCACATTATCGAGCCCTCTCTTCTTCAATGGATGAATCGGTCCACCAGGCCCCTTTTCTTTGTCACCTGGCCTCGTGGGTACCCCATCACGGGAGTACAAATAGGTGATCAATGACGGGAAGAATAGACTCTTAGTCCTTTCAAGCACCACCTCCCGTATTTCTTGCATAATAAGCCTCCCCACATCCACGAGCAACCCTTCCATCATAGCACAAATTAGTTTAGCCTTCTCAAAGGGCATCTCTGAATCATGTTTAGAAGGTAGCACCCTGGATGTCACAATATCTAGCCATGTTTTGGCCTCAGCAGTGAACTCTGTGGAGTCAATTTTTCTTTGCATAGTAGTCAACCACTTTGGTTCCTCCCCACCATGAAGGTGGGTCACAAACCATTGTTGCCGCATTTGTTTGTACCTCTGTGCCATCTCACTGTTATCACCATCCTGCAGATCATATTAGGCATTGATTCGAGAAGCATTGCATAGGACATCCACACCTCTCACTTTGACAATCACCCGATCTATAATGTCAGCCTCTTCAGCATTTGCATAGAATTCCCTCAGAAGGGTATAATTTGCCTTGATCGGTTCATCCGCAAAGCGTATACACCCGTTTGTTACTAGCCTTTCATAGAACTTGGGCATCTTTTCTTCCAAATTTTTCGTTACGATGCCCCTTTCTTCGACAAAGCTCTTTCCTAGCAGTCTATTGATACGCTTAAATTACAACTATTAATGGTATAACGCGGACGTTGTCAAATATAGTAACCCAACAAGGTTGGGGTCGAATCCCACAGAGAATATGGTGTGAAAAGTTTACTAAACAAGTATTGTACTAATCTTGCGGTCCTGGTGTATTGCAGAAAAAGGTTTTATACTTGATTTGGTTTGTGGACTAATTTAAAGTGAATGAAAATTTAAAGTTGTAAATATATGGGTAAAAAGAACCAAGGTTGTATTCCCGTTAGATAAAGTGTATGATCATGGGTATCGATCTTGATATACTTCTAATGGACTGTTTATATGGATGCAATTAACCTCTATGTGAATCTGAACTATTTTCCAATAAGAAAAGATTATTTCATTCTATGTTTTTTCCAAAGATACGAAAGTATGTATGAAAAATGGTTAATTATGGCAAGTAAATTCCTCTTATTCCTAAGTAAATTTATTAAACAAGGTTTAAAGCCCTGAGTTCTTGTTATTTGTTCTTACCTAACCCTAGCTATTTTCCCAAATAAACTAAAGTTTAAGGCGTTAGCTAATGTTTGCAACCACTAACTATATGATGAAAACGAAGAACAAATAAAACCTAACAATCCATTATGCGTATATCTTTCACGATCCCCAATCACAACACACCAATCCTTGGATTCACAACCTTAATAAAGGTGTTTAGCTACTCATGCCAACAAAAAAACAATAAAAGATTGAAGATTGCGTAATTGAATTATTGTATTGAACTTACGAATAAAACTTGAAAGTAACGAATGTAATTGTCTGGAAATCTTCAAAAGCAATAACAACTCAAAAGTAATTACTACGAGTCTAAAACTCCAGATGTCTGAAAAATAAAATCTAAACAGGTATTTATATAAGTCAAAACTCGGAATAATCAATCCCAGTCATGGTCCATCTCGGCTTGCACTTCGACGGGTCATCTTTGCACTTCGATGGTCGTCTACATGCTCGACGACCAAATCGACGATCTGAGTATACTTTTATCACTCTACAAGAACTCCACCGTCGAAGCACTTCGACGGACCGTCGATCATGTCGACGGTCTAAGTTGATGATTTGATGATGATATGATGAATTGTCACTTCGCAGGAACTTATCGACGAGGTAACTCGACGGGCCGTCGAGCATGTTGACGGTCCGTCCTTATGCTTATCAGAACAGATTGTTTCTTTTCGTCGTTTTTTTGCTTTCCGAGCATTCTAACTTCAAAATACCTGCACAACACACAAAACACATCAAACTAATACAAACTTGCTCGAAAACAAGTAAAACTTAGAGTTAAAATGCATTAGATATGCCAAAATTCCCGGCACATCAACACCCCCAACTTAAAGTATGTGCTTGTCCTCAAGCAAGTTAACTAACAGACTCAATCTATAAATGCCTCGATATCACAAAGTAAAGTTGTCTACAGTGGTTGTGGCAATTAACTTCCGGCATATCAAGTGTATCACAATGACTCTCCCCCCAATAAAGACAAAACCAATCAAGGACTCGTTGCAACTAACTATGAGGCTTCAATTTATGACATCTAGTTATCACAGAAACCATTGCGCACACGAATCAAGACTCACGGGAAACCAGTCACTTAACAAATTCTAATGTCCTCACATAGACCAAAGAATGTCCCAACATATATGTACACACAGAATGAGACAGAAGACAAAGGAGAAGAGAAACACTCATACTCACAAAGAAATTCTCTAGCTGTACATGCAAATACCATAGGGTTACCCTTATTTTTAGCGCTCTCGACTCTGGACAGTTCGGCTGTGATCACTCTAGGACTTTTTCAAGGTTGTAATGTAGGCTTGGGGACGGGTAGGATAGATATTTGGATAACAGTGACTCACCCTCCTTGAACACTACATCTTATTTTTCTCTTTTACCCTTCTTGCCCTTTTGTTTTCTTCCCTTCTTTCTTTTTGTTGCCTCGATGTGGTTTTATTGTGATTCTACTTCTATAAACCTTCTTTTTTCTTACACTTACCACACCGCTGTCTTTTAACTAGACACTTTACTTCAACTCCACTTTAGGCTTATGCCTCATATTCCCCTTAGTCCACCTATCACCCCCAACTTAGGCTTTTAGCCTCAATCATTATTTTAGTACCAAGGAGGGACTGGGTGCAAAAAGAGATGGATATTAAGAACGGGTATCGGCTTGTTACGGCTAATCAAAGACAGGTTTTGAGGCTCAAATGGCTAACAAGGGATATTAATCTATGGGTAGGCTTATATTCAGGCTAAACAAGGGTTTCCTAACACAAACAAAGCCTAAGATCATTTCACAGCTTCACTTATCTTCAGAATGCAGGCACGACTAACCAGGAAAGTTCTAGATCACATACAAAACTAGAGAATATATCTACAAAACCTCACAACACATGGCATCAGAATTGTCAACACACTAGTCTCCCCGCTAAAATTTCACACACAAGGCAACCCAATAATCTAACTGTCACATAAGAAAGCATGCATGTCGATTAAACAACCAAGTCCATTTTTTTCAAAAATTTCGGAGGGGAGTTATTTGTTTCTCAAAATCAAAATAAGACAACCCTAAGTTAATCAAACCACCACCGCATAAGTCAAAAATAATCAAATTTATCTAAACACGACCTAAACATTGCAGGTTCAATAAGAAATAAACCCCTCAGGAAAAGAACCATGGCAAAGAAAAGCCGAGGGGGTCCTAAACACATATATAATACATCAAATACTCCCACCCCCAACTGAAAAAGGCTGTAATGTCCCCAATGCAGAAAAAGTCAAACCAGGGAGTAGGAATACCTGTGGCGCACTAGGCACGCTGCTCATCTCGCGACTAATCGGTCTGCGAGGCATCAGGTGGTGCAACCGCACCAACAACAGTCTCTGTAGCAGCATCAGTAGTGGTGCTTGTAGGCACTGGCACTGGAGTAGGAAGGGGTGGTGGTAATGTCTCACCACTGGGATCACTGCTCGATGTGGCTCTTCTAGTCCCAAACTGGACATTCTCCATGAGCAATCTCTCAATGGCCTCTGCCACTTGATGCTCCTCTATACTCGATCCCCTAGTGCGTGTGCTCTCTCGCACCTCCTCCTCATCACGGGCCACTCTTTTTATCTTTCCCCGAGCAGCTGCTGCAGCAGGCGCAACTAATTGCATCACTGGAAGCTCCTCCTCAATATCCTCCGCAATAGACGGTGGTGCTGCTACTAGGCTCGGATAACGAGCCTTCAATAATGCCACATCAGCCTTAAGATGCTCTAACTATGTCCTCAAAGCATCTGTGGAAGTGGTCGGGCGAGCCATCTCCAATGCAGTCAATCTCAGCTCAAATCCATCCAACCGAGCGGACAGTGTCATCCTCATAGGATCTAATGCCTCCTCCACTCTCGTCCTCACATAATCATCCAGTTGGTTTACTATGATCTTTGACTGTCGGTCTGCTGTAGCCGCCTGTTTTGGAAATTTCCTAAAGTTGTCCATTGAGAAGGCATATGGATCAACTCTAGCAGTACCCTGGGGCTGTGCAGCTGGACCCGCTGGCTGTGGGACAGAACTCGAAGGCGGTGGAGCCGAAGCCTGTGGGTCAGGAATAGCAGTCTGAGTCTCAACGGAATCATCATCAACATCAATAGCTGGAGTCTCAGAATCTGCAGCCTGGACAGTCTCAATAATAGGGATAGCAGTGGCGGGTAACTCCAGTGTAGAGTCACCCGCGACCCTGGGATGAACAGGCTCCTACGGTAGGGGTACCCCTCCAAGTTCCACTAGGAACCCATCCTCTTCCCCTTGGCTCTCATCAACGGCGTCATTCTTGCTCTTTTCTACCGAATAAACCGACGAAGCTATAATCTGGTGGTCGACATCATCTATAAACCGCACCTGTGACCTCCGAACAAGCTCTGTAATCAGGCGTGGAAATATCAGGGAAGTGTTGGTCTGGGAAGCCCTCAACTGTATCTCCGTACTAGCCAATGCCCCAAAATCAATCGGGTACCTGGACATCAATGCGGCTACAACAACCTACCTGTCAATCGTAAGAGCATTATCGGCCTGAGTGGAGAGAAGTCGCAACTGCACCACGCTCTACCAAAACTTTCCCTCTAGAGTCAACCACTTCTTCTTTATCCGATTCTTCAAATTAGTCCACTCGGCTCTCTTGGTCGAGCGACCCACCACTGTAGATACCCAGTCCCTGACGGACTGTTCCTTGCACCTTCGTAACTTGTCTTTAAGCTCAATCGTCTACCTCGGGGTCGTGTATTTATTACCGGAATATACTCTGTTGATAGCCTGGGCAGATATATATATATATATATATATATATATATGTATTCATGTTCATGACCAAGTTTCAGTTCCTATCATTATTATTTCATGTCCCAAGTTATTTCTTTCAGTTTCTTTACATACCAATACATTCAATGTGTTGACGTCCCCTTTCTATTGCCCGGGGGCCTGCATTTCATGATGCAGGTATTGATTGACAGGACAGCAGATTTGCTCGTTAGGACATTGCTCGTATCAGCTTTTGGGGAGCCCCATCTGATTCGGGGTTGTGTCTTTACTTCTATTTATGTCTGTTATGCATCTAAGGTATGCTGGGGGCCTTGTCCCAGTAAGTATGTTTTCCATTCAGACTCATGATAGAGGTTTCATAGACTAGACAAGTCAGTTATGTTATGTCAGACATTCGGAGTCGTATAGCCATTTTAGCTCATTCATGCTATTCCCGCACTCATGTTTAAACAAGTATTTTTATTAAGTATTATGACTTATTACGTTTTATAAAGGCTCATCATGCATTCACGTTATATTCCGCTCATGTTATGCCTCATGATGATTCAGCAAGCCATGTGGTTCGCTCGATCACATACAGTAAAGCACCGAGTGCCGTGTTTCGCCCAGGCCATGGTTCGGGGCGTGACAAAAGTAGCCACGCCTAAGTCAACATGACGAGTTTAACTTGGGACTGGCAGAATAAATACATCGATTATCTGGCGGATGGAAAGTTACCATCAGATCCTAAGGAATCACGAGCTCTTAGGACCAAGGCAGCAATGTATAGCATAATCTAAGGGAAATTATACCGACGTTCATTTTACAGCCCTTTAGCCAAATTTCTGGGGCCCGGTGAGATGGACTATGCAATGCGCGAGGTCCACGAAGGAACCTGTGGTAACCACTCTGGAGCTGAGCTATTGGTTCGAAAGCTGATTTGAGCCGGTTACTATTGGGATCATATAGAAGAAGACAAAGAATTTTGTTCGAAAATTTGATCAGTGTCAAAGGCATGCCCCAATAATCCATCAACCAGGGAAATTGCTTTATCCGGTATTGTCCCCGTGGCTATTCATGAAGTGGGGAATGGACATAGTTGGAACTTTACCTTGGGCACCCGGTAAGGCTCAGTTTATTTTGTTTATGACTGACTATTTTTCTAAATGGGTTGAAGCACAAGCCTTTGAAAAAGTACGAGAAAAGGTCATCAACTTCATATAGGAACACATCCTTTGCCGGTTCGGCATCCCAACTGAGATCACATGTGACAATGGCTGACAATTCATAGGCAACAAAGTCAACAATTTCCTTGCAGGCTTAAAAATCAAGAAGATAATATCCACCCCGTATCATTCGAGTGCGAACGGACAAGGAGAATCAACAAACAAGACTATTATTCAAAACTTAAGGAAACGGCTGGATGAATCCAAAGGCAGGTGGAAAGAAATCTTGCAAGAAGTGCTATGGGCTTATAGAACAACTTGGAAGTCAAGCACCGGTGAGACACCATTTTCCCTGGTGTATGACGCAGAGACCTTAATCCCAGTCGAAGTCGAAGGACCGATCTTAAGGTTTCAATACGCCACGGAGAAATCAAATGACGAGGCTATGGCAGTGAAGCTCGACTTAGCGAAGGAACTTACGTGAAACCGCCCTAATCCATCTGGCAGCACAAAAATAATGAATGGGAAAATACTACAATCAAAGAATGAACCTTCAGCACTTCCAAATCGGGGACTCAGTCCTTCAAAAGGTCACATTGCACACAGAGAACCCTTACGAGGGGAAGCTTGGTCCGAACTAAGAAGGGTCGTATAGGGTAATCGAAATAACTGCCAAAGGCTTGTACCAACTTGACTATAGCATTTGAAGAGATATAATTGTTAAGGTACGATCCTTGCACCCTTCGTGAATTTTTTGAACTTATCCATTTTGATTTTTACAAGAGAGAGCCAGAACGAAGTTAAGAAGATTAGAGTTAGGCCTGAAAACATGTGTTACATTATTTTTCCCTTAGCTAAATTTTGTCTCAAAGTGGGTTTTTCGGTAAGGTTTTTAATGAGACAACGACATACAGCGTGTTACTTTAATGCCGAAGACCAGCCAAGTACTGGGACTGGGGACTACCCATTATCAACGATGGCGTTTCTTTTCTCATACCTCGAACACAAACACTAAGGGACTATCACATAGCACAACGTGGCCGAATCGATTGTATCTTTGAAACTTCTGCACCAAGGATTTATTGCAAAGGCCAAATGACCAAATGAGTCATGCCCGGTTAGTCTATTTGCTACGGCAAAAACGACTCGAATGCCTCTTGGCAGTTGTACCATACAAGTTTGTCAAATGAGAAGAGCACTTCAATTATTTGCATATATTAACATAAATTACTATTGTGCGAATATTCACTTCGAATTCATAAGTCCTTTTTTACCTCTAAATTCACGAGCAACCCTGAACTAAGGACTGTCGTCAACAATCGACGAACAAAATAAAGGTTTGGCTTCAAAAATGGTAAGTAAATTGAGCCCGACTTGTAAACGGAGGCATTAAAATTTTCAAGTAAACTAATCATGAAGAAAAAACTCAAAATTTTAAGTCTAAAAAGTTGGAAATGTCAACCCAAATGCCCGAAGTGATTTAGAGACGTCCGAATTCATAAGCATAAATAAGGCCTATATACATAGTCACCAACAGATAAAGTCTTGGTGCACAAGCTAGCTTATTTTTCAAGAATGGTTTACTTAAAATAATGAACTCATACAAAGATTATCCGGGGCCGAGCCTAACTCGTATTCGGATGAGATATTGGTCCGGATCTATTTCCTTTAAGTAGACGTTAAATAACCAATATTTAAGTGTCGAAAAATGAAAAGATTGACTTGAAAAAACACTAGTGAAACAAACCCCTTCATAATATATAAGGCCAGATACCGACCTTGAAAAAATTACAAAGACAAAGCAAAATACTTTTATGGCTCAAGGTCCTATCTATTCCTCTTCAGAAAAATCTTACTCCTCGGAAACAATAGGCTAATCTTCTGAACTTTCTCCTAGGAGTGCTTTCTGGGTCCGGGCCTTAGTTTCCTCGGCCTGAGCGATCTTCACATCTATATCCTCCATACTTCGTTGGACCTCTTGAAGAGTAAGCATGCGGGTCTTTCACTTCATGTGTTCGGCCCGCATAGCAGAACGGCCATTAGCACCTTTAACATCGGCTTCAGCTTGAGCATAGACTTGATCCCGCTAGGACAAGGCTGGCTGCAATTGTCCCATCAACTCGGCATTCTGCTGAGATAGCGTGTTCAGGTCTCAGGTGGCACTCTCGAGTTGATTAGTAAGGTTCTCAACAGATTTAGCCCATTTTTAGGCCTTCTCCTGGGCCACTCTCAAAATGTCTTTCTCTAATTAGCACTCAACAACGAGGTTGCCAATCTCAGCTTTGACAGTATCGAGCTCTTGCCTCAGATTGATGATGGTTGCTGCCTTCTCCTCAAATACCTTACTAGAAATTTCGGCTTCCAATGCAAGCCTCTATTTATCCACCATGAGGACGGTAGATTTTTTAACTATTTCCTTTAGATCATTTTCAACTCGGAGTTTCCCCTCCTTGGCAGCAGAAAGTTCGGCCTTAAGAGCTGAGGAGTCACCAATTCCTAGCAGTTGTTTTTCTTTTTGCTGCAAGAGAATCTTGAAATTCTCGGTCTCTCGACCTTGGGCATCATCCAGAACTATACATCTTTGATCTGGCTCCGGAGCTCTGTATTTTCTTTCATGCACTGAAGGAAGCCCTCATATTGTAGAACAACAGACTGTAAAGAAGAAAAGAAAGAAGGAAAAAGGTCAAGTCAAACACAGGTGACAAGATATAATTAAAAGACCTCTAATCAGAATTAGTAAGCATACCTAGTTGGCACAGTGCATGATCTCGTTCAAGAGGCATTGCCACGAGACACGATTCATATTTTCTTGGTCCTCGTAGGACACAAGAGGCCGGAGATAGCTGGCCACTCTAATTGGGCGAGACATGAAGTGCGTGTCCACCAGAATGGTGACAACGATGGACTTCATTTCATTTGGGTCCGCGCTCGAAGCTGGGAAAGTGTCCAAAGGGTTAGCTCGAGAGCCCGACTTAGTAGCCTTCAAGGGCCTTCTGCGCCGCTTAGGTATAGGAAGATTGAACCCCGTAAGGTCTGCCATGGTAGCAGAAGTAGGGGCAACTACTTCAAAATATCTTCAAAATCCTCTTGTTCGAAAGGAGGGGAGGAAGTTGCTCCAGCCACCTCGGCCACATGCTTCTCACTGGAAGGCGGGTCGTCTTCCACCAAAATGGTGCCCGCAGGGGCCGCAGGTCCCAATGACCTAAAATCTAGCAAGGACTACAGATCAGAGAACTGCACATCATCGCCTAAGCCCTCGGCCGTCAGGTCGGCCACTTCAACCATGTTTCCCTCCGTCACATTGGCAGGAGTAGTGCTTGTTTACAACAGTGGCGGCAGCCATATCGGTACGGATAGACGCCACAACAAAATCTTCCTCTAAAGTATCCTTTAACGTCCGAGCCTGGGAAGAACTACCGATAACTTTGGTGGTTCTCTTTCTTTTTTGACCCGTCGAGGTTGAGGATTTGGAGGTTCTACTCTGGTTTGTTTCTCTTTAAAACCTTGGCAACGACTTGCTCCGTACTTGCTAGGTTGAACATCTCGTCTAGCGTTGGGGGAGCAACCGATGGCGCGGGCCTCAAATTGGCTTTGCCCCTCTTTAGGCCTGTGTAACACATTACTATTCATCAGCAAAGATTTTATGGTAAAACAAAAGGGTACAAAACCAAATAAACAGGAGGCTTACCGTGGTTCTTCGATACCCACTTAGTGCGGAGAGATCTTTCCAAGTGTGGAATTCGTGGGGGGTGTTGGGCCATTATGGCATCCACCCACTTCTCGAATTTGGTTATAGTACCCGCTAACCACACTTTGGATGGAACAGGAAAAAGGTTAGAAGGAAAAAGTTTGACTAATAGCCAAAGGTTTACAAGAGCGGAAATGTCACGACCCAACTGAAGGGCCATGACGGGCACCCGATGCTAACCCACCCGGGTACCTCTTATCGTACATTTTCATTCATATCTAGGCGAGCCACATGGCTTACTCATAATTTACATACATCAATAGTGCTAATCTCATTGGGAAACAACACATTTGTATCATCATCAATAGCAATGCGCATATCCATATACACAAGCCGACAAGGCTATTAAAATGATATACAAAATATGAGCCGACAAGGCTACAAGACATCTAGCCATACACAATTGCCTACGAGCCTCTAAGAAGAGTAGGTAATATCATATAGGTAGGACAGGACCCCGCCGTGCCCATATGTATGTACACAAAATAATAATACCAAAAGTTGTAGCTCCGGATGAAATGAAGCTCCTCTATATAGTCCCTGAATAAGAAAGTTATGGATTGAGCCTGTCTCCCTGGCTACCTGCTGGCATAACACAGTGTCCACAAATAAAAGGACGTCAGTATGAATAATGTACTGAGTATGTAAAGCATAATCAACATCATAGTGTGAGCATAAGAGATAGCATAAGGATTAGCATAAAAAATGGCATAAGATGGGAGAATCGGGAGATAGTAGAGCCATCATCATACTCACTTACTTGTCTTTCATAGGGACCTTCCATTTCTATAGCGTGCTCGTGTACATACATATATACATATACATATATCCATATCTGTATTCATATCCGTATCCGTATTCATATCCGTATCCGTATTCATATCCATGTTCATATTCATATCCATATTCGTATTCATGTCCATATTCATATTCATATCCATATTCATATTCATAGCCATATTCATATTCATATTCACAGCATACCTGACCATGAGGTTTCGGTGTTTCACATACCCGATCATGACAAGCTAGGTGATTATACATACCTGGCTCTACCAAGGCTCAGTGTTATCTGTACCCAACTGCAGTGGTGTGCGTGCGATAGATGTCATACCAGACCATGTAAGCTCGGTGTTAAATAATTGACATACATAGACATATATGCATAAGAGCTCATAAACATCATCAACGTCATTACCATCATCATTTTCGCTGCGTCTATCCTTGAAGAATCAACTATCATATAAGGAATACAATAGAATCATGAGAGCATCGAAGATCATGAGCTTGGAAATCTTAGAGATGCAATCGTTTGGAGGGCATCACGGAACTCATGAGAGTGTGTGTGTATATATATATATATATATATATATATATATATATATATATATATATATATATATATATATATATATATATATATCAAGGAACCATGCCTTAATGAAAGAAGGGTCAGCCTTACATACCACTTCGTCTTCTTAACTATTTAACGTTCACCGTTGAAGCTTAAATAATCTACATTTAGAAAGATTCATACCATAGTTAAACCTTAATGAAATTATTAGATTCAAACTAGATTATTTCAAGATCTAATGAAAATTGGGCAGCATTTCCTCTTTTCCGTCAACTTCCACCATTTCACAACACAACTCTCAAGCATCCATAATATTCTTACAATATCATAATCAAGTAATCACATTACATTAAGCCTTCAAAATCCACCCTTATGTTCAACTTTTGCCAACAACTTCACACCCATTTTAGCACATTTCCATATAATGCTTCTTCATCACTATTACTACCTTCCATAACAAGATTGTATCCATATTATACTAATAATCATGACACAAGTTAGCTCACTACTCAAAAACATCACAAAAGTTACATTTAACCCTCATTTTCTACTTTCTTCTTCAACCCAAGTTCTTCAAAAACTAAGCATTCATGGTAGCATGAAATAAGCATGAAAGCTAACCTTTTATCTCATGGGGAAGAGCTTTGGAGCAGCTATCAACTTAGATAAAAACCCTAGCTTCAATACTCAAGAATCTCTTGTAGTCTACAAACCGTAGGAAATCTTCCAACACGTGGACACTTTGATTCTTCCTTCTTGATCTTGGTTTTATTTTGAATTGGGTGAAATAAGCTTGGAGAAGGGTTTTGAGATTTTAATACTTTTAGAAGATGAAAAATGGAATAAAAGAGCAAAGGCCATCTATTTATACTTAAACTTAAAATCTGCCCGGTGGATTTTATACAGACCACTTATACGGTCCGTATACTATTATACGGTCCGTATAAGTGGATCTTATAACACCACTATGGAAATGTCCCTGTCTGTAAAGGTCGAGTTATACGGACCCCTCTTATACGGACTGTATAAGGTCATACGGACCGTATAAGTGGTCGTATAACTCCCAGTTGCGCAGAACTTTCTCTCGTTGATTCATTTGACTTCCAATCCTTGTGGAACCTTCTTGACACTTATATGACACTTCATTAACCATACAATAGGCCCTATATCAGCCCTTCAAGATATTACCAAATAAACATTAACTCAATTGTAGCGGAAACCTTTGCGTATAATCTCATAAGGTCCAATGTACCGGGGAATAAGCTTTCCTTTTTTTCCAAATCTCATAACGCCCTTCATCGGCGAGACCTTTAAGAATACCCAATCCTTCGCTTGGAACTCTAAGTCCCTTCGACGATTATCTGCCTAGGATTTTTGTCGACTCTGAGCCGTCAATAGTCGATCCTGTATAAGCTTGACTTTCTCTATAGCTTGTTGGACCAAGTCTGGCCCTATCAATTTGGTCTCCCCTATTTCGAACTATCCAATTGGAGATCTACACTTTCGCCCATACAAAGCCTCACACGGTGCCATTTGGATGCTAGAATGATAACTATTGTTGTAAGCAAATTCAATAAGTGGTAAGTGATCATCCTAACTACCTCTAAAATCTAATATACATGCCCATAGTATATCCTCAATGGTCTAAATGGTACGTTCAGCTTGTCCATCGGTCTGTGGGTGAAATGCCGTGCTAAGACTCACCTAAGTACCTAACCCTTCTTGGAAAGATTTCCAAATATTAGCTGTAAACTGAGTTCCTCTATCAGAGATAATAGATACTGGAACACCGTGAAGCCGCACTATCTCTTTAACATAAAGCTTTGCATAATCTTCTGCTACGTATGTAGTTCTGACCGGTAAGAAATGAGCTGACTTCGTGAGTCTATCCACAATCACCCATATAGAATCATACTTACGTCGTGAGCGGGGTAAGCCTATAATGAAGTCCATGTTAATTACTTCCCACTTCCAAGTCGGAATTTCCATAGCTCGCAACAATCCACCCGGCTTTTGGTGTTCAATTTTCAGTTGCTGACAGTTACGACATTGAGCGATGTATTCCGCTATATCTTTCTTCATCCCATTCCACCAATATTTAGATTTAAGATCATGATACATTTTCATTACTCCGGGTTGGACAGAATAACAGAAACAATGGGCCTCTTTTATAATCCGTTGACGTAACCCTGCAACATCGGGGACACATAACCTGCCTCGACATCGGAGAACTCCATCTCCAAAGATCTCAAATGATGACTTCTCCTTCTGAGGGAGTGTATTCCTATAATGAATTAGCATGGGATCTTCGTATTGTCTCTCTTTCACTTCCACTACTAGCGACGAGATCGCCAAATTTTGAATGATAGCTCCCATATGATACGCCCAAATTACACCTTTAATATCAGGAGTAAGCGGTCGTTGTCAAATATAGAATCCAACGAGGTTGGGGTCAAATCCCACAGAGAATACAATGAAGAAATATACTTGTCAAGTGTAACATCTGACTATTAGTCTATATTTCAAGAGAGAGGGGAATATAATAGTAGTTTAGTTGTTGTTTGTTCATTAAAGACTAAGAGTGGTTATAAGATGTAAACTATTGGTAAATGGGACCAAGATTGTGGTTCCAATGGAAATTAATGCGCTTTGGTATCAATTCTACTTATTCATGTGCCTAGATGCATTAAACCAAGGGTCACGCGAATCTTGCTAAAAGTTTTCCAACCAAATTAGCAAATTTCATCCTAGGCTTTTCCAAGCCCTAGAATGTTTTATAAGAGAACACCCGTTTAGCCTCAACTAGCTTTCTTATTCCTAGCTCAAGCTATTAGATGAATTTAATGACCCAAATTGTTGCTATTAACTCTTTTCCTAACCTCTACTTTCTTTTCCAAGCAAAGTAATGGTATTAAGGCACAAGTAATATTGTACACCATCACAAGACATTAACGCTTGAAGAGTTAATAGAAAACACCATTAGCATATAAATGATGTATGAATATGAAATCCAATCACATAACTAACACATTTGGTCCCACAACCTTAGCTAAGAAGATTAACTACTAATATTCATTAAAGGTAAAGCAATAATGTAAAGTGTATTCATAAAGCTTACAAAAGTGTTGAATGGAGAAGATGACAAAAGCAAAAGGAATCTCTTAAAAGCTTCACCAACCAATAATAAATGAGCTCCACAAAATGACAACTAAAAATCTGTAGAATAATGAGTCCAAAACCCTAGAAAATCTATTTATAGAATGTCCAAAACAGGAATAATTTCCAGACAAAAATACCCCTGCGCATCTGGTGCGAATCGCACTTGGTGTCACATGTGCAACTTGCGAGTCGCAGGTTGTACCAAATCTTCGCAGGTACTGCATCTTCAATCGGCTGTGGTGCAGCATCTGCAGCATCAGGTGCGACTCGCATGTGTTGCACCACTGTCTTCCTTTTTAGCCATCTCTGCCAATAGATGCTGCAGCACCTGCGACTCGCATGCAGTACACGCGATTCGCAGGTGATGTTTTTGTTCATTTCAGATGGTTTTTGCTTTATTTTGCCTCAAGTCGCTTCCAACATATGTTATTCTACAAATTAACACAAAAACATGAGAAACGACATCAAAAGTACTTGGGGATTTACAAAAGACTAAGCAATTGGCGTCGAATGTGCCGTAATTTCACGGCACATCACCATACTACCTGAGTCCACTGCTCGAACTCCTAGGCTAGCTAACTGCTAGAGCTCACGAGCTATCTCTCTTCTCTCTGGCTGAACATCACATAAACTTCCCTTGGATCTATGGCTAAAAGCATCAGCCACAACATTTGATGCAGGATGTCAACATCATAATCCTTCAGCAATTCCAACCACCGTCGTTGCCGTAAATTCAACTCTTTCTGTTTGAAGATATACTGAAGGCTCTTATGATCTGTATAAATATCAACGTGGATGCCATACAAGTAATGTCTCCACATCTTCAATGCATGAATCACTGCAGCCAATTCAAGATCATGGGTCGCATAATTTTTCTCATGTTTCCGTAACTGCCTTGAAGCGTACACAATCACCTTAACATGTTGCATCAACACACAGCCTAGCCCAACTCTTGAAGCATCACAATATACAACATAACCTTCCAATCCCTCTAGAAGTGTCAGAACTGGGGCGAAAGTTAATCTATCCTTTAGGTCCTGGAAACTACGTTCACAAGCATCTGTCCATTGAAACTTAGCTAATTTTTGGGTTAGCTTTGTGAGTGGTGCAGAAATAGAAGAAAAACATTCTACAAATCTCCTATAATAACCTGCTAAGCCCAGAAAACTACGAACCTCTGTAGATGTTGTGGGCCTTGGCCAAGTCTTCACGGCCTCAATCATTTGGTTATCTACCCGAATACCATCGACTGAAACAATATGCCCGAAAAAGGTCACTGAGTTCAACCAAAACTCACACTTAGAAAATTTGGCAAATAACTCTCGAGTTTGTAGAACTCTAAGAACAGTGCGCAAATGATTCGCATGCTCTGCCTCGGACCTAGAATATACCAGGATATCGTCAATGAACACAATCACAAATAAATCTAGGAAGGGCCTAAATACATTGTTCATCAAATTCTTCCGGTGCATTAGTTATCCTAAACAACATCACCCGAAACTCAAAATGACCATATCTGATTCTGAAGGCTGTCTTGGGAATATCTTTCTCCCTAACTCGCACTTGATGGTACCCAGATCTCAAATCTATCTTTGAAAATCATTTGGCGCCTTGTAATTGGTCAAATAAATCATCAACCCTCAGAAGAGGATATTTATTCTTAGTCGTCACTTTATTTAGCTGCCGATAGTCAATGTACATTCGCAAGGAGCCATCTTTATTTCACACAAACAACACAGGTGCTCCCCACGGGGATAAATTAGGCCTAATAAAGCCTTTCTCAAGCAAGTCCTTTAATTGCTCCTTCAATTCTTTCAACTCTGCGGGAGCCATTCTGTAAGGTGGAATAGATATGGGCTTTGTATCCGGTAGCACATCTATAGCAAGGTCAATCTCCCGCTCCGGAGGGAGGCCTGGGAGCTCTTCCGGGAATACATCCGGGAACTCATTCACTATTGAAACAGACTGAAGAGTTGGCGGTTCTGCTTCTATATCGTGAACCCAAACTAGATGGTAAATACAACCTTTCGTAATCATTTTTCTTGCCTTAAGATAAGAAATAAACCTACCTTTTGGTGACGCAGTATTTCCTTTCCATTCTAAAACTGGTTCCCAGAAATTGGAAGCGAATCATTTTCATTCTATAATCAACATTGGCATAGCAAGAAGCCAACCAATCCATACCCATGATAACATCAAAATTCCACCATTTTTAACTCATGTAAGTCAACCATAGTACGATGGTCACAAATCACAACTACGCAATTTCGATATACTCGACTAGCTATTACCGGTTCAGCAACGAGTGTAGATACCTCAAAAGGTTTAATCAACTCCGGTTTGACCCCAAACCGACCCGCAATATATGGAGTAACATATGATAATGTGGAGCCTTAATCTATCAAAGCATATACATCATGAGAAAATACCGATAATATACCTGTGACAACATCAAGAGAAGACTCAAGATCTTGGCGTCCAGCCATAGCATAAATACAATGCTGAGGGCTGCTAGAACTGGGGACTATCCCCCTACCTCTATCATAGCTGACTGGCGCATGTGAACCTGGCCCCATAGGGCGTATAGATGTGAAGACCCAGCTGCCAACTCTGAAGGCCGGGCTCTACCTTTGCTACCAATCGAGGGGCAATCACGCATGATACGGCCTGGCCGACCACATGCATAGAAAACCTCGAAACCTAATTGGCATTGGCCTTAATGTAACTTCCCACACAGAGAACATCATGGCATGGGTGTCCTAGCCTACCCCGAATCACCCCTGAACTGAGAACCCGAGGCCCTGAAAATTTGCCTCAGTCCGGAATAAGTAGATTTATCAAATCTCTGCCCTGTAAATCGTGGAGGCTCCCTCATGCTCCCTCATCCAATTCGGTCTGCTTTACCACCCTTTGGAGGCTTTTTAACCACAAATGCAGAGTTAAAATGGTACGTCGAAGGGATGACGTCTTTATCACAAGGCTCATATAGGGTTTTAACCTTGGGCTCAACAATAGCATCGGTAACCAAGGGGAGCCAACCGGAGAGGCCTCACGAGAAGAAGATCCTGAACTTGAAACCATTTTCGTTTAAGGTTTGAAGAAGGGAGAAAGTGATAGAAAATTATATGAAGATTTGAAGACCTAGGGAAAAATATGAAGAACAAGATAAAGATTTGGGGGTTTGAAGATGAAGATAAAAATATGAAGGATTAAAGGTTGTGAGCTTGAAAACAAAGAGGCTTGAGAAATTTCAGAGGTAAAGTTTTTAAGCGATAAAAGTTAAAAATGAATTGAGGGTGAGCTTTTATAAAAGCGAGGTAAGATGGTTCCTATTCGTAACCGTATGAACGGCCACTCAGGGGCGAACACGTGCTCCATGCCTGGGTGACGTGACGTGATGGGACGGCTGGCTTTCCCGCCCATTTTGAAAAAAGAAAGTGGTTATTGTTAAGCTACGCCGAAGTTAATATTTGTTCGGCAACACGAACAGAGAAAGTAAGTAATCCACGAGCCAAACAACCTCGAAGCAAGCAGCAGACATGGCTCGATATTCAGCCTCTGTTGAAGATTTTGACACACGATATTGCTTCTTACTCTTCTAAGATATCAAGGACTCTCCAAGAAACATGCACCAACCAGTGACCGAACAAAGAGTGTCAGGACATTCAGCCTAATCAGAATCACTGAAAGCATTAAGTCGAATAGGAGAACCACTAGGAAAGAATAATCCGCAAGTAGATGTTCCTAAGAGATATCGAATGATGCGACGAACAACCACCAAATGCAGATGGTAGAGAGCCTTCTTAAATTGACACTACAAAAGAGATCTCAGGCCGAGTAATAGTAAGATAATTTAGGCTACCAACTAATTGTCAAAAAAAGTTGGATCAGGCAGAAGATCTCCTTCCTCATGATGATACTTTCCATTCAATTCCAATGGAGTATCTATAGAGGAAGATTCTTGAAGACCAGCCAAAGCAACTAAATCCTGAGTATATTTATGTTGGTTTAAGAACACACCTAAAGAATCATAATGAACTTCCAAACCAAAAAAATATGTAAGAGTACCAAGATCTTTCATATGAAAAAAATTCTTAAGTTGCTGCTGGATGCTAGTGATTATGATTAATAAAGAATCAGTTCATGTGATAATAATATCATCTACATATACCAAAAAAAGAACACAACCTATAGACGTTTTTTCGAAGAAACAAAGACGAGTCATATTTACTCTGATTAAAAGAGAATTGTAGCAAAGTAGATCGAAACTTGTCAAACCAAGCTCTAGGAGCTTGTTTTAATCCATACAAAGACCGCTTCAACTTGTAAACATCTGATGTTGGTGATGAAAACAAACTAGGTGGAGGTTTTATATAAATATCGTCTTTCAGATCACCATGGAGAAAAGCGTTTTTGACATCCAATTGATGAAGAGGCCAGTTCTGTGATGCAACAATGGTAATAATAGTTCGCACCGTAGTCATTTTTTGCTACTGGTGCAAAAGTCTTCTCATAATCCACACCATACTCCTGCTTGTTACCAAGAACAACCAAACGAGCTTTGTACCGATCAAGAGTTCCATCAGAAAGAAGTTTAATTGAATAAACCCATTTACATCTAATTGGCCGGACATTTGAAGGACATGAAACAATGTCCCATATGTTATTTTCTTTAAGAGCCAAAAATTCTTCCTCCATTGCTTTCTGCCAACATGCATGCTTAGAAGCTTGTGAGTAACAAGTTGGAATAGAAATGGTGGATAAAGTAGAAGAAAAACCAAACCGCTTAGGAGTATTTTGTACTCTGGTAGATCACCGAGTAGGCTCAAGAGCAGCAGGCCTTGATGAAATCTCAAATTATAATTGTGGTGCAGTCTCAAGTGGCGAATCAGTCTCGGGGGGGGGGGGGGGGGTAAAGTTGGTTGATGTCATTCATACACAAATCCAAGTTTGAACTAGTTAGGAATAGATAACAAATCCTCAAAAGTAGGAAGTAGAGGAGAAACGGAAGATGACTCAACATGAGTAGGAAAGAAATACTGATTCTGTCACGCCCCAAAACCCACCCTAGATGTGACCGGCATCCGACGTCATGAACAACATCAGAAGAACCTAAACTACACAATAATAATACTTGAACCCGCCAGGTTCAACATTCGCCTCCAACAGTTTATAAATTAAATGTAACAAATCATGAATATATGAATTAAATCAGTGGAAGTCTTTATAAGCAAATAGTCATAAATGTGGCAAGCACCCATTAAGTCGTATGAGACTTTGACAATCTACCCACAATTCTGACCACTATCTATGGAGCTTCTAAGAGACACAACAATCATCTAACTTCGGGACGCAGCTCGGAAATCTAGAATAATAAATGAAATAGGAAGTGTCCCACGAATAAGGATGTGGGCTCACCAAATCAACAGCAGCAGCAAGTTCCCCTAAGCGACAAAAGTATCACGAACCTGCTCTTCTCCGTTACCTAACATACCATCAAAAACAACAATGGTATTCCTGAGTACTTTCGTACTCAGTGAGTGCCTCGGGGACAACAAGTATTATAAAAATAAAATATAATAATACATAAAGAAATCAGTTCTGAAAAGATGGCATAAAAACAGTCATTCCACTTTGTGATTCTTAATATCATTTGTTAAACAGTTTACAAAGCCATTAATCAATATAAAAACAGGTATTCAGCATGTATATATCAATAAGAATTATCAAAACTGATTACAAAGCCTTTTTGTCAACTTATAACTTTCAATTATGCCTTTCAAATTGATCATGATTGTCAACAACAGTTCCATGAGAGATTACGAATATCACACATGCCGATACAGGCCCAAGAATCAATCACATCGAGGGGATGACCGTAGGGTTCCCTTGTCACAGCACACACCACACTGGATTATAAAATCCTCGGTGACCACTAATCCTCCCGAATGGCTAGGCATAAACACACCGGAATATGAAATCCTCGGTGACCACTCATCCTCCCGAATGGCTAGGCATAAGCACACCGGAATATGAGACCCTCGGTGACCACTCATCCTCCCGAATGGCTAGGCATAAGCACACCGGAATATGAGACCCTCGGTGACCACTCATCCTCCCGAATGTCTAGGCATAAGCACACCGGAATATGAGACCCTCGGTGACCACTCATCCTCCCGAATGGCTAGGCATAAGCACACCGGAATATGAGACCCTCGGTGACCACTCATCCTCCCGAATGGCTAGGCATAATCACATCAACAGAGTTCATAGCATAAAAGCCGAATTACAATTCATCTCAAGGTAGTCACATCACCATTTACCATTAAGGTTCGTTATGCCATATGGTAAAGATAAATCATTTCAAAGAATGTCTTGAAAACGTTTCACTTCTTTAAACAAGTTTCAATTTCCACAATTCGTAATAACATACTTTTATGAGTCAACAACCTTTCAAGTAACTAGTTAAATCATCCATCAAGAGAATTCCAATATCATTACCAATCGTTATCCTTAATTATTAAGCATCTCTTATAGAGGAAAACATTCATAATATCATATACATATAAAGGGTTTGTTACAATCTAGGTTTAATGTGGGTTTGTCCCCTCACACACATTAACCACCATTTAGACATGAATTGGAGTTTAAGAACCATGAAAAGAATTACTTTTCATTTCATTCATTAAATAATATTCACTAAAATTAATACTTCCAACAATGGTTTCAAAAGTGATTTTAAAAGAGACATACAAATCACAACCAAAGAGTTCGTAAAAATCGATTGAAACAGTATGTTCAAAAGAGACATACAAATCACCTT
Source organism: Lycium barbarum (assembly GCF_019175385.1). Classification (NCBI taxonomy): domain Eukaryota; kingdom Viridiplantae; phylum Streptophyta; class Magnoliopsida; order Solanales; family Solanaceae; genus Lycium; species Lycium barbarum. The sequence continues at coordinate 117,989,750 of NC_083347.1, forward strand.
TATAGTCAAAAAGGATTTTATTTTTAAAGATACATACATCCAAAATAAGGTTTTTAAAAGGGAGACATACCTTAATTTGTTAAACAAGGTTTAACAAATCACTTTTCTAATGAAGAACACCTAAACCCTAGCTTGAATCACTTTGGGAAGAATTATGTTGCAAACCCTTGTAGGGTTCTTGAGGCTTGGGACTTGTTCTTCCTGACCTTAGGGTAATTTTTCGTGACTAGGCGTGTTAGGGAAATAAACCCCAAGCTTAAATACAACTTAAAACGCGTAAACCCGACTTTTCGACCCGAACCCGACCCGTTTCGCGATGGGTCCGCTATGCAGGGCCATCGCGCAACAGTCTTCAGGTCAATACTCAGACTTGCTTGACCGGCCCGTGATGCGGGGCCATCGCACGCGCCCCCATGCGCCTGAAAAAGCGATGGGTGTCGGTTCTGCACAGTGTTCGGTAAAATGAACATAACTTCTTGTACGTAACTTTTATTAGGCTGGGAGACCTACCGTTGGAAAACTATTTCAAAGATCTACAACTTTTATGAAGGAAGTTTTTCCAAATTCGTAACAAATTTTCATGAAAATCGCCCAGAAGACAGACCTACCAAAACTTAGGCGAATTTAAGAGGCCTTAAGAACTTCACTAGTTGGTTTGAATTCAAAACGACCATCTTCCACCTGAATTCATCAAGAATGGATTCATATAGATATAATATCATCTTAATACTAGATTTTACACATTCACACCTAGTTCAAGTTTACGAGGTGTTACAGATTCTCAAAGAAAACCATATTTCTAGAAACACGAAATTTATTAGAACTTGGATCATAGCAAATAAACCCTTTCTCCGAAGTACTATAACCCAAAAAAGCATATTTAGTAGGCTGAGTAAAAGTTTATTACGTTGAGAAGGAGGAAGATGCACAAAACAAACACAACCAAATGAATGAAAATTATCATAGCTTGGATTTTGGTGATAAATAGACAGCAGTGGACAAAGCTTCAACCTAGTATTTAGATGGGACAAATGACTCAATCAATAAAGTACGAGTGACATCCAAAAGATTACGATTTTTACGTTCCGCAACCCCATTTTGTTGTGGCGTACATGGTCAAGAGCGTTGTGAAACGATGCCTTTCTCAAGAAAGAAGTTGTTGAATTCATGAGACTTATATTCTCCACTAGAATCAGATCTTAATATTTTGATGGATGTAGAAAATTGAGTCTCAATGTAAGCCAAAAATGTCTTGAATATGGAAAATACCTCAGATTTGGAATGGAAAAAATACACCTATGTAAACCGACTATAATCATCTATGAATGTCACAAAGTACTTGAAATGAGCATGAGAAATAATTGGTGAAATGCCCCAAACATCACCATGAATGACATCAAAACACATTGTAGCACGACTACCAAAATTAGGAAAAGGAAGAGTTTTACTTTTGCCTAATTTATAAATTGAACAATCAAAGGAACAGAAAATTAATTTTTATTTCCCCATAAACCAGAATTTGATAAATGAGACAACACAATAGAATTTGGATGTCCTAGACGCTTATGCCAAACCTCAGTTTTACTGGCTGTAGAAGTGCAAGCAAAAGATAGAACACGAGGAATGTAAAAACATATAGGAAACAATCTTCCAACTTTAGGCCCCTTCGCGATTATCGTCCCTAACACCTGATCCTGCACAAGGCAACCATTACGAGAAAAATTCACAGCACAATTGTTATCTACTAATTAGCCAATAGAAATAAGACTAGTGGAGAGCTTTGGTGATACAAAAACATTCTTGAAAATTTTAGTAATATCCCCAACCTTGGTAATGGGCAAATTACTACCATTGACAACCTGAATTTGTGATCAACCATGATACTCACGAACATTTTGTAGCATACCAGTTGAGTTGGTCATCTGATTTGAAGCATCAAAATCAACAAGCCAAAAATTAGATTTAATATCATTACCTCTTAGCCCCAAAGCAGAAAAGGCTGACATGATCATTTGTTGTACCATTTCAGGAGTAGGAACTTGTCCATCTGCTGGATAAGCAAATTAGTTGTTAGTTCCAGTTGAAGATGACATATCAGAAGTGGAACCATTTATCCCAGCTTGAAAAGCATTGGTCCTACGATTTTGAGGATATGTGGGAAACTCTTTGATAATATGCCCATGTTGGTTACAATAATTGAAGAACTTCTTACCACAATTGCTAGCAATATAACCATATTGCTTGCAACTGTAGCATTGGGTTTTGCTCATATTTTGCCCTTTCCTTTTCCTTGAGCAGCAAATGCAACACTGGCGACATTTTCTTTATTGAAAGTGTTTTGTGTCAGAAGACGCTGCTCTTCACGAATAAATTCCCTAAAACAGACATCCAAGAAGGGAGACGGGTCATGATTGATCAAGTTAGAGCGAGCACTCTTAAAATCAGTTCGCAATTTCATCAAAAATTGATCTCGCTAGCTTTGCTCATGAATTGCATGAATTATAGAGAGAGATCAGCAGGTATTTTAGCATAAACAATATGTCACGACCCAACCCCGTAGGCCGTGACTAGTGCCAGAGCTGGACACTCATATACATATTTGTTAGACATCATCAAACTGAAACTAAACATAATATGGAAGCTTTGTGAAAACATAACGTTATCTCAGAACGTCACATGTATGTATCAAGGTAACCTGTCTCCTAAGGAGTCACAACCAATCAAAAGATATCATAATACACGAGCCGACAAGGCTGCCACAAAGTACGGGAACATCCCAAAATAAGTCATATAAACACAACTGAACAACATCTATATACAACCCACACATATGTCTACAGACCTCTAAGAGTATCAACAGTAATATATGACGGGACAGGGCCCCGCCGTACCCCTGGATAAACATATATATACATCAAAAGGATCGGTACCAAAAGTCTAGGCTCCGGAACAATGGAGCACTCCAAAACAGCTGAGTAGAAATCCTAAGCTGGAGGATCCCCAAGGCTAGTATCTGCACCTGCGGGCATGAAACGCAGCCCCCCCCCCCCCCCCCGAAGAAAGAGGGTCAGTACGAGATATGTACTGATTATATAAAGCATGAAATACAATAAGAAGGATCATAATTGAAGTAGAGCTTCCAGGAGACAAGTATGATAATCAAGAAATCACTGTACATGTGCCTTACGAAACAAAATCATGTATATCATTATCATATACCGTACCCGGCCCATTATGGGACTCAGTGCCATAATCATATCATCATATCATCATATACATATACCGTACCCGGCCCTCTAGTAAGGGACTCGGTGAATAAAGTCGTGTACACGTATACCATACCCGGCCCATCATGGGACTCGGTGCCATAATCATATCATCATACACATATGCCGTACCCGGCCCTCTAGGAGGGGACTCGGTGAATAATGCAGTGACACTGTGCACGATAACATACTCGGCCCGGGACTTGGTGAAAGATACAATAATAGTATGTACGAGTAGAATATCATGAGCAACCATATGCAACTAAATCATCATCTAAGACTCAATAGAATAAGTAGAATAACTAACATTCGAGTATTAAAGGCGATAGTCATGTTGAGTACCCTCTAAAGATCACTATGGACTATAGCAAATAGAGCCTCAGGAATCATAGACATATATCAAGGTAATATGAAATAACTTATGGAAATCAAGGACTCAATAGAACATTCAAAACGAGCCATCATTTGAAAGTCAAGACAATAGTCACATCCAATACTCTTCGAATGCCACTGTAGATTATATCAAAATAGAACTTCTGGTATCATATACACGTATCAAGACATAATGAAATAGCTTCTGGAAATCAAGAACATTAGCCATCCTAGTGGCTCTAAGAATAGGAACTTCTTTGGAATCATGTACACGTCGTCTGTTTGTTTCATAAAGATCATGCCAAAAAGAAAGAAGGGTTAGCTTTACATACCTTTAACGCTTATCCGTAACACAATACGTATACGCTGCCTGAAGTGTCTCAACCTATATTAAGACGTCAAGAACTATGGTTAAACTACGGGGAGATTCAAAACGTATTCCAACGTTAGTAGCTCATTTCTAGAAAATTAGACGACGTTTCCCTTACATTCAAACCAACTACATAACAACCAAGTTAATATCAATAACCACACATTCAAGTACTATATCGAGACTAATCAAGACAAGATTTGAGAACACTCCGAACAGCCCGCATGACATTTCAAATCAGCCCAACCAATATAACAACACAATGTATAATCTTAACTATACTTAATCTTCCAATTCAATAAGAATAACAACATGCCCAAAACAGTCCCTAATTAACATAACAATGCCCGATAATCTTACGAACAACTAAGGACATACCAAGCAGACCACATACGCCTCGCATACGATATCTTATACACTTCTTTCATTCAAATTTGTGAATAATACCAGCATATACACGACAAAAACATCCATTGTTCATACACAACAACAACACCAATTATTCAACAAGTTCTTAAAACAGCCCACAAAATAAATACAACTTCAACTTTAGCCATTTAATTCCTTCATTCTCATCACATAATCCATAATAACAACAACCAAAATGCTATTTAAAATTAATTCACCAATTCCAACTAAAACAACCCCCTTACACGGCTCAACAATACCTCAACATCAACATGCACAATTTCATACATCCAATTCACATCTACCAATTTACAACACATCCCAACCACCTCTAAAACATGTAGAAAATGATTAAATCTTACCTTGATAACTTGACCCCTTAATGTGGCTGAAATTAGTGAGTTTATTTACAACGTCCTTGCTGCCTCCAACGATCAATTCCACGTTGTTATTGACCTTCCAAATGGTTGGAATACCTTGGAAAAATTAATTTTGCATCACCATTTTTAAGCTCCACCATGGACAGCCATGGCCGTGAGCCCTCTCTCTCTATCTCTATAGCTCACAAAAGGTTGAAGAAGTTAATGACTTATGTGACTAATGAATTTGTCATCAAACATGTATTTATATGCAGCCTATAAGTTGGACACGTGTCCCACTCAAGGCATGGGCCAATCAGATTTGGCCATGCCATGGTGGGGTCCACACGGCCCACTAACAACTAAATAAATGATGATTTGTCTTAATCCCCACTTAATAATCTAATCATGGTTAATTAATCCTTAATCTCCACTAATATTTCTATACCAATTAAAATTCATAAGCAATTCGTGTACTAATTAAAATCGGAGATTAAAAGTCTCTATCTCATATCCCAAAATAACTTGTCCTTAAACTTATCTCAATTCGCTTAAAAATATTCCAATGTACAAAAATACGGGATATAACATCCTTCCCCCCTTTAGAACATTCTTCCTCGAATGTTAAACTAGTCTCACAAGGTCTTATATGGACTTTGGGGGAGTCTCTTTTATTGCTATAACATATAGTTTCATCTATCGATCAATATAATCAATTGAGGAGTTTAGATTACCTGTAGGCATAGGAAACAAGTACGGATACTTATTTTTCATCTCTTCTTCGGCTTCCCAGGTCATCTCTTCTCTCTTATTATTTTGCCATAACACCTTGACGGAAGCCACATCCTTAGTACGCAACTTTCTCACTTGACGATCCAGTATAGCCACAAGGTTCTTCTCATAAGACAGTTCCTCCGTTACCTGGACATCATCCACGGGAAAAACTCTAGAAGGGTCACCAATACATTTGCGACGCATCGACACGTGAAAGACTGGATGTACTGCTTCCAAATCAGATGGTAGGTCCAACTTATAGGCAACCTTGCCTACCCTACGAATAGTCTGATAAGGCCCAATGTACCTTGGGTTAAGTTTCCCTTTCTTGCTGAATTTCATTACACCCTTCATGGGTGACACCTTCAAGAACACCTAATCACCAATCTGAAACTCTAAGGGTCGACGTCGATTATCTGCGTATAACTTTTGTCGACTTTGGGCTGCTAATAACCTTTTCTGAATAAGCTTCACCCTATCAAAAGCTTGTTGAATCGTATCTGGGCCGATTAACTTAGTTTTACCAACATCGAACTCAACAATAGGTGACCTGCACTTCTTGCCCTACTAGGCCTCATACGATGCCATTTGGATACTAGAATGGTAGCTATTATATTAGGCAAACTCGATAAGTGGAAAATGATCGTCCCAGCTACCTCTGAAGTCAATAACACAGGCCCACAACATAGCTTCTAGCGTCTGAATAGTACGCTCGGCCTATCCGCCAGTCTGAGGGTGAAATGCTGTACTAAGACTTACCTGTGTCCCCAATCCCTTCTGGAATGATCTCCAGAAGTTAGCTGTAAACTGAGCTCCTCTGTTTGAGTTAATAGATGTGGGAACCTCATGAAGTCTTACTATCTCCTTGATATGTAACTTCGCATAGTCCTCAACTGAATAAGTAGTCCTGACTGGAAGAAAATGGGCTGATTTTGTCAGCCTATCCACAATAACCCATATAGAGTCATACTTCCGTGGAGTGCGAGGTAAGCTTGTAATGAAGTCCATATTCTGGAATCTTCCGCATCATGTGTCACTTCTCGACTTTCTTTTTAAAAGATTTTAACTGTCACTTTGCTTCTAGCTCTTGATCTCAATCTTTAGAGTTGGCTATCAAGTAGCGCTGGAGCTTCCTCTTATAGTAACTCTTCGTAGTCGCTCTGTGATCTGACTATCATTAACTGGTATAATTCTGAAAGAATTTTTGATCTGACATCTAAATTCACCATCTTCTAGTAATCAGCTCATTCTAATCGTCTTACTTAAACCATTTCACAATTTTCCTTAACTCGACTTGTAACACTTTAGGCATATTCTATTGCCTCTTTACTCCGATTTTCGTCTTTAGTTTTCCTATCACACATTATGCTGCAATCTTTACAAGAATACGCGAAGGCACTTAAATCAGCCTGAGAAATACCTTGGCGTCGTTTCATCAGTCTTTATGCAGACCTTACATTCTTCTTTTATATCTTTCAATTGATATCGGGGCTCAACTATGGCTTTTGCCCTCAGTACTAATTCTATCTCGGTACTTTGGTTCAAACCATCTTACACCTTTCCTTAATGTGTCCAGAATATCGCAACCGCATTGTTATTACTGAATCCTTACTTTTCTTATCAAGTACTTTCTTAGCATACAAATGTTCGTAGGTGGTATAATTATTCTTGTACAACTTGTATAAAGTATATTCAATCTTAGTCACAGTTTTCCTTCTCCTGGTTCATTCTGCTTTACATACCTCCTTCGTACTAAAATTCGCTCGTAGCCTATCTTGTCATACTCCTTTCCCTTCCTCTATTCACCCTTTGACTTTCTCACTTCCTACTATAGGGGATTTTGTATCCCTTCTTCTTTGCTACTTATAAGTCGCAATATCATCAGCGAATAACTCTATTGCCAACATCTTAGCCTTTAATCTAGCATACCATTGCTATCCTTTATAATATCTCTTAAGTTACTCGTTACCATTCTCTTGTCGTATTCTTATTATTATATTTTTTCTTTTTATAATCACCCACTTTTAATGTCATACAGTTCAAGACTTTTACAAATGATTCTCAACACCGTCTCGGATATTATCTTGACTTCTATCCGTTTATTGCTGGCTTTCATATCTTACTTGTTTCGGTAAGGGATCTCCCTTGAGGTCTAAATATCCATATCAAATATGTTACAGTGTCAATTGTTTCCATCTTACACTTGCATTTCTCTTATCCGCTCCCCCCCCCCCCCCCCCCCCCTTAATGGTGTACTTATACCATTATCTGTTTATATTCTGCTCTATGTTCCTATTTCCAATCTCAAATTCATCTGATCCCTTTTTCAATTCGCTTGGTATACTGTACCATATCCATGTCTTTCTTTATAATTTATAGCTTTTATTATCCACGTTCGAAACCTTAACAAAATCACGAAGCGACGAGAGCCTTTCTATATATAGCACAAAATCTCATCTGATAATTTGTAATGCGACCCATGTAGCGACTCATCCAATGTCACATTCCACTTATTCCAATCAATAATTAATTAGTACTTGTAGTCGTTCCAATCTCAATTAGGTGGCACTTATATCCCGACGATAAGTGTCCAAAGTCCTCTTGTAGCACTATCTTTATCCCAACCTGTATCATTTGTTTCTTTAATAAATTTACAATACATCATTTGCTCCTCAAGCCTACCATCTTTAGTCCTTTAAGGATTCCACAACTTTCGAGGTGAGGTCATGTACACGCAGTACTCCTTTATTCCTTATGCCCCTTTACCCTTGTTGTGTGCTCAGTACCAACTTCTAACTTACTCAAAATCATATCAAATTTTTCTTAATAATGGTCTTATCTTATCACCTTGTCATCGTAATACACCTTTAAGTTCATAGCTATATATTTCCCTTTCGTTCTATACTCGTACTCAATTAATCTGTCTGTCTTGGGTGCTTCCTTTAATATCCCCTTACCACTTCTCAGTCTATGTCCATCTTTTATTCTGTGCACGAGAAGTCTCATGCTATCTCCTGTATCCTTCAGAAAACACTATTTCTGTATAACTCCTTTTTTTCATTCTCTAAACGTATTATGTTCATCCCCGTCTATTCTTATCATACCAGTCATTTTCTAGCACTCATTCTACCTCGTTACTCATCTTTCTATAACTTGGTCTTTCACAGTTCCGTCACCTATATTACTCGTGTTCTCGGCTGTACATGTCATAACCTATTACTGCACTGTCATCTCGCTTTCTTCTCATTTTCTCCTTTCAATTACTCTTTCTTTTCTTGTACTCGCTATCATTTCCGTTATCGTGTAACCTTTATTTTAAACTTTCCCTACAGAACTTGATAAGTCTTTCTTATTTGTTCTATAGCTCGTTTTTCCGTTTTACACTTACCTTTATATTCTAGTCACATGGATCACGTCATATCTTTGGCCACTTTCTCACTAGGATTTACTTATTTTCATAACAATTCTTATTATATTCACATTATATCCTGTTCGTATTCAATCCTATAGTGTCACACTTCTTAACCTTATTCACAATTCTTACTATGGGTTGATTACACTCTGTGGAGTAAGTGTACTTAACCTTTTACCCTTCCTGGTCAATCTTATCCTTAATATCTCACAAGCTGTCTTATCAATACATTCATATCCGCCACAATTCTTTTTCCTCTGTACTCTTGTCTTAATCATACTATTACTTCTTTTAACTATAAACTCGTCATAATTTATCCCTGTTTATCAATCCAGTCGTTTCCTTAATATAATACTTTATCAAGATTTGCCAGCCTTTTCTAAATTATCTCTTAGTATCACAAGCCCTTTCCAAATTCAAATTCCCTTTTTTTTTTCATATCGATATCGAACTCTTGATTGTTATTACCATCAATTCAGCAGTTAACTTATTTCTCGAGGTCAGCCATACTCGTAACTTAGTCAAATCCTATCATTACTATCGACATGACCTTTCAAGACATATTAATAACCTATATCTCATTCTCTTTTTACTTCTAGGAAAATTTTGGCAGGGTTTCCCCTGTATTTCTTACTATCTCAAAACCTGCACGCAGAAAATACCAACAATGCCTCAAAGGGCCAACATATATATATATATATATATATATATATATATATATATATATCATATCACAGCCACACAGGGCCCCGAATATCAACAACAGTATGAAAATAATGGACTTACCTCGTATGTCCAACTCAAACAGCACCTGTTACACTTTCCCGTTTACTTTCCCTTTCAATCTTCAACTTTACATTTCAATCGTACTCCAAATACCTTACCCGACATACATCTTTCATACCGTTGCTTACCTGCGTACTTTGTAACTTCCAATATCATCAGTCACTTCCTTCTATCGATGCCGTTCTTCAACTGAAATTAAGGGTTAGTATAAGGAATTTCATTTCCTATGACTGGGCTCTATCGCACGATCTTAGATATGAAAGAAAAGTAACATCCTAAATGTCATGTAGCTTCCTGTTTATAGATGTGGTGCACAACATACCGATAAAAAAGACTCTACTAGACACGGTCTGTAGACACTCCGAGGATGAACTGCTCTGATACCACTTTTGTCACGACCCAACCCCATAGGCCGTGACTAGTGCCCGAGCTGGACACTCATATACATATCTGTTAGACATCATCAAACTGAAACTAAACATAATATGGAAGCTTTGTGAAAACATAACGTTATCTCAGAACGTCACATATATATATCCAGGTAACCTGTCTCCTGAAGAATTACAACCAATCAAAAGATATCATAATACACGAGCCGACAAGGCTGCCACAACGTATTGGAACATCCCAAAATAAGTCATATAAACACAACTGAACAGCATCTATATACAACCCACACATATGTCTACAGACCTCTAAGAGTATCAACAGTAACATATGACGGGACAGGGCCCCGCCGTACCCCTGGATAAACATATATATACATTAAAAGGATCGGTACCAATAGTCTAGGCTCCGAAACAACGGAGCACTCCAAAACAGCTAAGTAGAAATCCTAAGCTGGAGGATCCCCAAGGCTAGTATCTGCACCTGCGGGCATGAAACGCAGCCCCCCCCCCCCCCCCCCCGAAGAAAGGGGGTCAGTACAAGATATGTACTGAGTATATAAAGCATGAAATATAATAAGAAGGATCATAACTGAAGTAGAGCTTCCAGGAGACAAGTATAATAATCAAGAAATCACTGTACCTGTGCCTTATGAAACAAAATCATGCATATCATTATCATATACCGTACCCGGCCCATTATGGGACTCGGTGCCACAATCATATCATCATATACATATACCGTACCCGGCCCTCTAGTAAGGGACTCGGTAAATAAAGTCGTGTACACGTATACCATACCCGGCCCATCATGGGACTCGGTGCCATAATCATATCATCATATACATATGCCGTACCCGGCCCTCTAGTAAGGGACTCGGTGAATAATGCAGTGACATTGTGCACGATAACATACCCGGCCCGGGACTCGGTGAATGATACAATAATAGTATGCACGAGTAGAATATCATGAGCAACCATATGCAAATAAATCATCATCTGAGACTCAATAGAATAAGTAGAATAATTAACATTCGAGTATCAAAGGCGATAGTCATGTTGAGTACCCTCTAAAGATCACTATGGACTATAGAAAATAGAGCCTCAAGCATCATAGACATATATCAAGGTAATATGAAATAACTTATGGAAATCAAGGACTCAATAGAACATTCAAAACGAGCCATCATTTGAAAGTCAAGACAATAGTCACATCCAATATTCTTCGAATGCCACTGTAGATTATATCAAAATAGAACTTCTGGTATCATATACACGTATCAAGACATAATGAAATAGCTTCTGGAAATCAAGAACATTAGCCATCCTAGTGGCTCTAAGAATAGGAACTTCTTTGGAATCATGTACACGTCGTCTGTTTGTTTCATAAAGATCATGCCAAAAAGAAAGAAGGGTTAGCTTTACATACCTTTAACGCTTATCCGTAACACAATACGTATACGCTGCCCGAAGTGTCTCAACCTATATTAAGACGTCAAGAACTACGGTTAAGCTACGGGGAGATTCAAAACGTATTCCAACGTTAGTAGCTCATTTCTAGAAAATTAGACGACGTTTCCTTTACATTCAAACCAACTACATAACAACCAAGTTAATATCAATAACCACACGTTCAAGTACTATATCGAGACTAATCAAGACAAGATTCGAGAACACTCCGAACAGCCCGCATGACATTTCAAATCAGCCCAACCAATATAACAACACAATGTATAATCTTAACTATACTTAATCTTCCAATTCAATAAGAATAACAACATGCCCAAAACAGTCCCTAATTAACATAACAATGCCCGATAATCTTACGAACAACTAAGGACATACCAAGCAGACCACATACGCCTCGCATATGATATCTTATACGCTTCTTTCATTCAAATTTGTGAATCATACCAGCATATACACGACAACAACATCCATTGTTCATACACAACAACAACACCAATTATTCAACAAGTTCTTAAAACAGCCCACAAAATAAATACAACTTCAACTTTAGCCATTTAATTCCTTCATTCTCATCACATAATCCATAATAACAACAACCAAAATGCTATTTAAAATTAATTCACCAATTCCAACTAAAACAACCCCCTTACACGGCTCAACAATACCTCAACATCAACATGCACAATTTCATACATCCAATTCACATCTACCAATTTACAACACATCCCAACCACCTCTAAAACATGTAGAAAATGATTAAATCTTACCTTGATAACTTGACCCCTTAATGTGGCTGAAATTAGTGAATTTAATTACAACGTCCTTGCTGCCTCCAACGATCAATTCCACGTTGCTATTGACCTTCCAAATGGTTGGAATACCTTGGAAAAATTAATTTTGCATCACCATTTTTAAGCTCCACCATGGACAGCCATGGCCGTGAGCCCTCTCTCTCTATCTCTATAGCTCACAAAAGGTTGAAGAAGATAATGACTTATGTGACTAATGAATTAGTCATCAAGCATGTATTTATATGCAGCCTATAAGTTGGACACGTGTCCCACTCAAGGCATGGGCCAATCAGATTTGGCCATGCCATGGTGGGGTCCACACGGCCCACTAACAACTAAATAAATGATGATTTGTCTTAATCCCCACTTAATAATCTAATCATGGTTAATTAATCCCTAATCTCCACTAATATTTCTATACCAATTAAAATTCATAAGCAATTCATGTACTAATTAAAATCGGAGATTAAAAGTCTCTATCTCATATCCCAAAATAACTTGTCCTTAAACTTATCTCAATTCGCTTAAAAATATTCCAATGCACAAAAATACGGGATATAACACAATATTAGTAAACTTAGCCCATAAGTTCTGAAATCTAGAATAATAATCTTGAACAGATAGATCTCCTTGATAATAATTAGCAATTTCATGCTCTAGCTGAAAGCGTCTTGCGCTATTGTCTTGGTTGTAAACCTTTTGTAAATAATCTCACTGGCCTTTGCAGTCTTGTATAGCCTGAGATTAAGAACAGTAAGAGGGTCAATTGACTCTAAAATCCATGTCATCACCCAAGCATCTTTGACCTCCCACTGATTTAAATTTGTAGGATCAGTAGGAGTAGGATCACTTCCATCTATATGGCCACATAATTCTTTTCCAGTGACATATAGTTGAAATTGAAATTCAGTGAAACGAACATTAAAGGACTCAAACTGATGTGAAGTCATATTTTTGAGTACCGAAAATAAAAAACAAATTGATACGAAAAAAAATAGCTTGAATAACCAAGACCAAGAGCCCTAAGTGTTTAGGACTAACCATAAAAAAGGCTTTAAAAAAAATGAAAGTAAACCACAAAGCAAGGACTATATGAATCAAAGCTAGAAGGCTCCGATACCATGTCAAGAACAGAGAAAAACAAGAGAGAAACTGAAGAATGACTATCTCAATTTGTTGATCTAATACATCAGACTACATAGGTATTTATACACAAGATGAATAAGAGATAAAAGGAAGCAAAATATCCTACACTTAATGCAAATCCTACCAACTATTCTATATAATATTCTCTGGTTAATGCTATACAATATTCTACGATAAATATAAAATATCTCTAAGTACATTTTCATATATCTATATTATCTCTATTTATGTTTCCACAATATCATGCTAACAAAAATCAGTCACAAAAAAACTTGAATTGAAAGGTTTTAGTCTACATATGGTATGAGAACATCAGTCACAAAATTGGGTTTTTACGGTGACAAACATGTGTTCCATAGTGTGAAAATAAAAGAAAACTGGAAATAAGAATGTGGGAAGATTTTAAAAGATTTTCATGGTGTGAATATTGGACCAAGTGGAGAAAAGTACTGAGGAAAGTTCCAAGTTGTTGTCACCATTTCACTTCAGTCGTCATGAATACATTAAAAAAAAGCAAAATACATAAATAGGCCCTCAAATTTGGTCTCATTTTTTAAGTATGCCCTCCAACTTTGGGTGTGCACAAGTAGGCACCTTAATTTGTCTTCACTTTGTCAATTAAACACTTTAACTTTCAAAATGAACATCTAGACACCTCCAAAAGTATGTGCCACGTCAATGCCACGTCAGCGCCATGTTAGCATTTGTGTTTATGTGTTTAACTTTTACAAATTGAGGTGCCTACTTATGCACACGCAAAGTTAGAGGGCATACTTAAAAGATGAGGCCAAGTTCGAGGGCCTATTTATGTATTATGCCCATTAAAAAATATAGGTGCCTCATCAACTTTGTCAAGTACTATATCTTCACATGCTTTGTAAAATTAAAAAACAAAAATCGAAGGATGTTCCCCAAATTATTCTAACAGACAATATTGAAAAACTTCAATATCCTCAGATTTCTTGTTGTACTATGTGGCAATATCTTCTTGATTTTCAGCCAAAATGGCCAAGTTAACTCAGCTCCTCTAGCACATTTCTGCCCAAACACAACTTCTTATAGTCCCAAAAGCTAGAGGCGAATCCAGGATTTCAAGAGGATGAGTTCACCTTGAATATTTAAAAAAAAAAGACGCAAAAATGCATTTAATAGGGTTTAATCCCACAACCTTAAGGGATTTCGCCCAATACTTAACCAGTGCTCCACTCAATTTAGATTAACCATGTGTTTCTTTAGTTAATATTAGATATATTTTAAGAATTATATACATCATATACCGAGTTTAGTCAGGTGACCATGTTCATGTGACCCATTTTTAATGGGTAGATTCGCCCCTACCAACAACACTTATAGCTCTAATCTCAATGCCCTTTTATCATCTTGGTCCTCTAATGCTTCGCGTAACGGATTTTACAACTCCACAGCTAGTCGCACAAGGTCCGATATAGCTTATGGCTTGTTTTTATGCAGAGGAGATGTGTCACCAAATATTTGTCAAAAAATTGCGTGTCAATAGCTGGTAAACATATCTTGGAAAAATGTCCAAGGGAAAAAAATGTTGTCATCTGGTACGACGAATGCTTGTTGCGTTACTCGAATAAATTCATCTTTGCCACAGTGGATCCATTTTGTCCAGTTTCTTTTTGCTATTACTGTCTTTTTCTGCTGTTTGTTGCAGCTTTTTGAGCTACAATGTGTTAAGGTTTTCCTTAATTTCTTACCTTACAATAGTTACGTTTTACATCTAGTAGGAAAGCTAATTCTTTTCTTGGATCATAAAATATTATGCTTCTTTTTTTATAGTTCTCTTTGTTGTTTTATTTATCTGTCGTACTAAGTTTGAGTTGTCAGCTTCTGCATGACATCTTGTTATTTTAATCTCAACAATATTTGCTATTTTTTGGTCCATTTCTCCGGCCAGAGTTTGTTAAATATTTGAACTTGCTGAAATCAATCTATTTTTGGAACTATGGATGAATCAGGTGGAACCATTTTGTTCAACTTGGAAAATGTTAGTGAACCGAAAAGGTTATTGTCACTGCTCAAAAAAAATGGTGGATAGCAACTGTGGCTGCAAAGGAAAATGATTGTTCGGGGAAAAAGTTTGCTACTAAAGAAGCCAATTTTTTATCACTTGAGAGAGTTTATTCACTTGGGCAGTGCACTCCGGATCTGTCTGAATCTTCTTGTGATAATTGTCTGAGAGTTGCTATTGGGAATTTACCGATTGATGGCAAGAAAGGCGGTAGAGTTATCTTCTCAAGCTGCAATGTTCGTTATGAGATGTACCCTTTTTATAACATTACTGTTGTCGCGCCACCACCTCCACCACCAGTTCTTTGTTCTCCTCCTCCTCTTTCTGTGTCCAATTCTACAAGCAGCGATAGAGGTAATGTCTTCACACATTAGTCTCTAATTGACTGGTTGAATCACTTGATTGAATTCAATTTGCATTTAGAACAGGACAGCAAAGAAGCCGACTAGTTTTTAGTGAGTTTCCTTGGTTGGATAATATTTTTGTTCTCATAGGTTATTTTTTTTAATCTACTAGGCGAGTCGAACTTCACTAAAGGTGTTTAAAATTTAATATATATCTATAAGAAGTACATAGTTAATCTATATACACAATATTATTTTCCGATGAAGTGAGTTCAACTAACCACGCTTCAATTTATGTAGCTATGCCACTGGCGAGTACCATATATCCACTACTTTTTGTCAAGAACGCATTTGTTATAAATTCATACACAAATATCTATTCAAATGGAAAGCAGTGAATATGCTGAAGACGTGGATCCACAGTTAATTTCACGGATATTCATCCAACTAGGGGTCTATTACAACAAATAAAACTAAATTTTGTAAACAAAAAATTACATCAACTATCCCTATATTTGCATAAAATGTAACTAGAAAATATATTCCCACTTTAAGTTTAATGTTTTTGAACAACACATTGTTCAATTGATGCAGGAAAAGGGGGAACTTCATCTGGTGTAATCGCTGCAATAGTCGTTCCAATTGTTGTTTCAATGCTACTCTTCATATTTGGTTTCTGTTGGCTAAGACGTAGAGCATCGTGAGACTTCGGTGAAGTGTCGTAACTATGACATCACTATATACACAGTATAATATTTCAGGGAATGATGTTCAACTGATCACCCTTCTCGGAGTTGTAAATCCGCCCCCGGGACTTATTGACTCTAACGGTCAGCTACTGAAACTTTCGGGCTTTCTTTGTTTGTATAAATGCAGATGAAATTTCAACAGCTGAATCCTCGCAATATGAACACTATTGGAGCTGCCAGAACTAACTTCTCAACCGACAACAAAATTAGTGAAGGCGGATTTGGTGCTGTCTACAAGGTGAAGTCAGTTTTTAGGACACACTTGGGCGTGTTTGGTATGCCGGAAATTATTTTCCAAGAAAACATTTTCTACGAGAAAGTCGTTTTCTATGTATTTTGGTTACCAGATAAAAAGGGGGGAAATGATTACCCTCACTTATTGGCAGAAGTAATTTTCTCTTACAACTATTTCATCTTGTTTTTCCTACTAACACTTAGACGTTATTATTAATATTTAGGACTCAAACATTTAATTAAAACACTCACAAAAATATTTTCCACTCACCAAGTACCAGAAACATTTCTTAGGGACATATGTTCTACTTTTTAAGAAAAACATTTTCCATGGAAAAGGACGCCCTCGTAGCAAATACACCCTTATGTTGCCAACTCACTCCATCTTCCAGTGTATTTTTTGCTTGTAATGGTGTCTAATTATGTACACTCAGGGTAAACTTCCTAATGGACAAGAGATAGATGTGAAGAGGCTAACGAGAAGTTCAGGACAACGCATAGAAGAATTTAAGAATGAGATCGTATTGATCGCCAATCTTCAGCACAAAAATTTAGTGAGACTACTGGGATATTGCTTTGAAGAAGAGGAAAAGTTACTTGTCTATGAATTTGTCCCCAACAAAAGCCTCGACTATTTCTTATTCGGTTGGTTTCAATCTTATAACTTTCATTTTTATATATTCTTCTTGTTGCTATAATTGCCTATGAGCCAAGGGTCTTTCGAAAATAACCTCCCTCCCTTCTAAGGTAGAGGTAAACTCTGCGGATACTCTACCCTCCCCAGATCCCACATTGTGGGATTTCACTGGGTATGTTGTTGTTGTTGCTGCTATAAATGCCTATATATGTGGAAACAACTTCTTAAAGAAATGCATGATAACGCTATATACAATAAACATATGGTATGCGTCTCCAATATTTTCACTAGAGGAGGTAAAACTATAAAGAAGTATATATACGCAGTGTCAAGGCAATTCAACATATAGTATTTATACATTAAAAAAGATGTTTTGACCTATATCTGTTGTGTAATTTTCCAGCGAAGTGGTGTCAATTGACTCCCACCGGACAAGGGTAGCTCCATCCTTTCTTGGACTGCTCGCATAGAGTGAACTTAGTACATCGCACTGCTTTATTTTCTTTTTAATCAAAGATGCATTTTCTTTTTCTAGTGAATCTAGCTTCTGCAACTTACATACTATATATAGTTTACCTAAAGTGATAAGACCGTTACCTCATTAGGATTGGTAATGTAAGGTCTAGCCTTTCTTGCTTGTTCTTCTCCTTTTTGAGTATTCTTCTTTGTTATTAACAAAAAAGGCCACTAGACGCACTGTCTAGTGGTATAAACTCGCTTAAAAGGAAAAAAAAGTTGTCATTGCATATTTTCTTTATTCCAACAGTAACACAGTTGGCTTATACATCATCTCGTGTTAGTGATCTAATTCAGTTGATTTTATATGACGCCCATAGCTCTCGTGATTCTATTCATCTAGGAGCGACTAAGATGTACTGTGACTTGAGACAGCACTATTTGTGGCGTCATATGAAGAGATGTATTTTGTGGCTAAGTGTGAAAATTGTCAACAGGTAAAATATGAATACCAACGACCCGGTGGGGTGCTTCAGAGGATGCCTATTCCCGAGTTGAAGTGGGAGAGGATTACCATGGATTTTGTCATCGGTCTTTTGAAGACCGTTGGCAAGTTTGATTCTATTTGAGTGATAGTGGATTGGTTGACTAAGTCCGCTCACTTTGTTCTGGTTCTGGTTTTCTATACTGCGGAGAAGTTAGCTAAGATGTATATCTGGGATATTGTGAGACTACATAGGATCCTTATTTCTGTTGTATCTGATCGGGTTACTATCTTCACTTCCCGATTCTTGAGGGCATTTAATTAGGAGTTAGGTGCCCGATTGGACATTAGTACAACTTTCCATCCCCAGACCGATGGCCAGTTCGAGCGGACCATTCAGGTGCTGGAAGACATGTTGAGAGCGTGTGTCATTGATTTTGTTGGCCATTGGGATCAGCAATTGCCCTTAGTAGAGTTTGCATACAATAACAATTATCATTCGAGCATTGGAATGGCGCCTTTTAAGGCCATATATGGTAGGAGATGTAGATCTCCGATTGGTTGGTTTGATGGGTTCAAGGCTCGACCTGGGAGCATGGATCTATTGAGAGAGTCCCTTGATAGGGTGACAGTTATTCAGGCCAAGTTTTTGGCAGCTCAGAGTCGGCAAAAGATGTATGCGGACCGGAAGGTTTGGGATTTGAAGTTTGCTATTAGTGACCAGGTTCAACTGAAGGTTTCACCCATGAAGGGTGTCATGAGGTTTGGTAAGAGGGGTAAGTTGAGCCCCAGGTACATTGGTCCATTTGAGATTGTGGATTGTATTGGTGATTTAGCTTATAAGTTAGCATTGCCGCCAGGCTTGGGGGAGTTCATCCGGTCTTTCATGTTTCGACGCTGAAGAAGTACCATGCCGACAGTACCTATATTGTCCGTTGGGATTCTACATTGCTTGATAAGAATTTGACTTATGAGGAGGAGTCTATCGCAATCTTGGATAGGCAAGTTCAAAAGTTGAGGTCAACGAAAATTGCTTCTGTGAAAGTGCAATGGAAGCACCGTCCTGTGGAAGAGGCCACTTGGGAGACCGAGTCTGAGACACGTAGCTGATATCCTAGCTGTTCACTGATTCAAGTATTTTCCTACTTTCCTTTTTTCTTCGCTCGAGGATGAGCAACCGGTTCAATTGGTATCTGATGTAACGACCCATTTGGTCGTTATAGTCTTTTAGGCATTTTCGTAATTCCCGAGCATTGATTAGCTCACTTTTGACCCGAAGGGACCGTTGCTACGCTTCCCGAGGTGTCTAGATTAGATTCGGGCAACTTTTGTGAAAATATAGGCTTAAAGTGAAAAATAGTTGATCCAAAGTTGACTTTTGGGCAAACGGACCTTTTTCAAAATTTCATAGATTTCGAGAGGTCCGGATGGTCGTTTAGAACTTGTGTGGGTGCTTGGTTCGGTTCCCAATGCACTGGGATGCATTTTAGGACTTGGGTTGGGAAATTAGAATTAAGGCATGAGAGTTGACTCGGTCAATGAGACCTCCGTTGAGAATTCTTAGGCCACGAGCGCGTTCGTAGCGCATTTTTTTGTGTGCAGATGGCCACGACAACTAGTCGGATAATCAGATCGAATTGTGAAACTTTAGGAGTCTTCTGGTATCTAGTGCCTGCTTTGGCAGCACCAGCACCAGCACCGCGGCAGTGGCACCGCTGGAGCGGTCAATGACGTTTAGTCATTACCGCTGAAGCGATCAGGTGACCACTGAAAGTCAGGATGGCTCGTCAATGCAAATTTCAGAAGTTGATTCACTTGCACAAGTGCTAGGGAAAGAGCACGCTAGTTGAGTTCGAGGAGTGGGTTATGGGCCGACACCTACTCAAGTATTTGGCCAAACAACCTATTATTTTCTGATGTTAAAAGATCACATCCTATAGTGGCTTCAGGGGTGCTTGTACCAAATGCTATGGAAGAGGTAATCAATCAGTTGTAAATCAACTTGAAATGAATAGTAGAAGCTAGAGAAGATCATGTTGTTTTGAGTTTGGCATGCAACTTTGAGCTTTCAAGTAAAGGCTTCATGTACAAACCAGTCACAAAAACATATTCTTGACTTCTCTAGCTCTGACTATATATGCAGAAGAGGCTTGTAAGTGCCAATTATTCTACTCTTTTATGGATCTTCATATACACATTTCTTCTAAGTCTTTTAAGGTAAGCCTGACCGTAATGAATATCATGCAATTACAACCACGCAAATGGAGATGTTCGCATTTGTTTGGAATGCAGATGGATGAAAAGGTGCTTGAGCCTCAACGAATGAAATTTGGGGAATCAAGAGTTAATTAGGCAATGATCTCAATGTAAAAGAATGTATAGCAAAACATAAGTTGGCAGAGCAATGATTTAGAAGAGGGAGTAAATGAAGTTTTGTATAAACAAACAAAAGAGCACGGGGTTAAAAGCACATTGCAAAAGGCTTCTTTAAGACTTCAAACATAAGCATAAAAAGATAGAGGAGGCATCTATCTCCTAAAGTCCACAGACACAAGCGAGAAATTAAGCATATTGGATTAAATTCATAAAACAATACAGAAATAAGCTTGCCATAGTAACATCTGAAACTTAAGGGGAAAAAAAGCTTTGATTAGTTGGTAAATCAGAATATGCATATTCAGATTCATAGCTACAATATGGTTCAAGAATTAAAGCTTAAAGAACCGATCAAATAATATGTAGCCTGTGTTTTCTTATCCTTGCTGTATTGAAGAAACCGCATCCACTGGTCAGGATCAATTCCACTGGGAAGTCTTGCAACATTTTCCTCCAACGTCAATGGCTCTTTATAAAGGCGATGATGGAGATTAAATCCGGTACCTTTCCATTTCTTTCTAATACTCTTCATGATCTAGTTTCTTTCCAAGAATCTTTTCTGCATAAGACAAGATAGCATAAAGTCAAGCTCATGTATCAAAATACCGAAAAATCAACTTTTAATTAAAACTACATAAATTACACTGCAATTTCAGATAATCAAAACTACAAATTACCGCATTGCAACACACGCATTAGCTAGGGTTCAACAAAATGAAAAAAAAAAAAAAAAAACTGGAATAGCAACCTCTACATACCAACATATACATATAAAATCGCAGAAAGTCCTATATAACCTTGCATCTATGTATACATCTCAAAAAATCCTAAATAACTTTGCATCTATTTATACAAATGAACATGTGCATGTACGAATTAGCAAGGAAAAAAAAAACTAAATGCAAAGCACCAAGCAAAAAATTCACTGAAAAAAAAGCATGAAATGAAAACTTAAGCAAACAATTAACTCAAACCAAAGCAGAAAATGAAAAATTAAGCAAAAAATTAACTCAAAACAAAGTACGAAATGAAAAATAAGCGAAAAAAATCACTCAAAACAAAACACGAAATGGAAAAATAGCAAAAAATTCACTCAAAACAAAACACGAAATGAAAAAATAAGCAAAAAAAATCACTCAAAACAAAACACGAAATGAAAAAATAAGCAAAAAAATCACTCAATTCAAAGCAAGAGATGAAAAATTAAGTAAAAAAAGTTAACTAAAAAACAAAAAGTACAAAATTACAAATTAAGCAAAAATTCACTCAGAACAAAGCAGGAAATGAAACATTAAGCAAAAAAAAAAAAAGACTCCAAACAATGCAAGAAATGAAAATTAAGTAAAAAAGTTAACTGAAAACAAAGCACAAAACAAAAAATTAACTAAAAACAAAGCACGAAATTAAAAATTAAGCAAAAAAAACTTACTAAAAGTAAAGCAAGAAGAAAACTTTGGGTGAAATTTGGAGGACAATTTGAGATTTGGGGAAACTATATATAATTTGGGTTAATGGAAGTGAAGGAGAAAATGATCAAAATGGTCCCTGATGTATTGGGGTTTCATTGGTTTAGTCCTTGATATTATCCACTTGATGGATATAGTCCTTAAAGTATGGATAAAAGTAATCAACTTGGTCCCTGATGTATTTGGGTTTGCATTGGTTTAGTCCTTGATATCAGTGTTTTAAGAGGTAGGGGCACGAGGCGAGACATAATCCCTGGGATCTATTACTAAAAAGAAGCGAAAGTAAAATTTTCATTTAAATTCTGCAAATAAATCACCAATAACATAAAAAAAAATATTATAATTATTATTTGAGAAAGATAACAACACAAAAAATAATAATAACGTAGATAACTTTAAAATGACACATCTTCATTCACTTCTTCATCAATCTCTCCAGATCTATTGGTCTTTCTCATCCTCAACTAATATTTGCACTGATTTTTATTTATATAATCAAAGAAGGAGTAAGACAAAAAGTGTAAGAGCAATGAAAAAAAAAAATATAAAGTTGATTCATGAACGTAGTGCTATGAGATCACTATCATATCAATTTCAGACATAATCATCTAAAATAACTATCTACGACAGTGTTATTTTCTATGAGAGTTGCTTTCTTTATATATATATTTTAAGAAAAATGACTACAACATGATAACTTAAAGTATAAATATCATTACACCAATAATAAATACTAAAAGCTCTCTTTCTCTCTCTTGAGCCGTCGGCGTAAGTAACGATACCATACGCTGACCGTGATTATGGCCGGAAAAGGGAAAGGCAAGCGTGGTAGGCCGCGTAAAATACCTATCATCACCATTGGAAGCTCAGTAAGCTCTAGATATTACAGCCAAACCCCACACCAGGAGGTTGTTACTCCTGCCTAACGAATGCAGATCTACAACCTGGCAAGGGTTTACAAGCGGAATCATCAAGAGGATTTGTGAAACGACTACAGATGTCGAATCCCCCTCAAATTCAAACTCCACCACCAACAGTGACGAGCACCAACAAGGGTTTTGTGGGCTCAACACCACTGATGGCCGGTGAGATTAAACAACTGGAGAATCAACAGGATGAAACCTAGGTAAACAATGCTACACCAATTCTTCAAGAAGAAAATACTCACCCGCTACCTCAAGCACCATGGACCAATTTATTTGCAGGTAACAGACCTGCTCAAAACGGTTTAGCCCTAAAATATATTCCACCTGAGGTTGTAGATGGTAAAATAGTGGCGAAATTGGATAAGCAAGAGGTCGAAACTGAAGCTAAAAAATGGGAATGCTCCTTAATTGCCTATGTAGTGGGAGACCCAGATATAAGCAGATTAACAGCTATATCAACCAGATGTGGCCTCCAGTTACTGAACCAGAATTATATCTTCATGAGGATGGGTGTTATACCCCATTTCAACCGGGTTAAAGTTGAGTACAACATATTGGAGATTCCTAAATTGCTTAGCTTTAAGGAGTCGCCACCTAATTAATTTAATGGTGAATTAGGACACCTATTTTATTAACTAGGGTAAAGCCTAACTAAACCTCCGTTAATGGTCTGCTTAATTTTCAATTCTAGGTAAAGGTTCTAATTATCCTAAAGGGAAGGGGTTAGGCATCCTCTAGGATCCGTTAACCACGGTTTACCGGCCAAACTTAGGTTAATTAATTAAGGTTAAATAAGGCGCTTAAACTTTAAGAAAATGATTTATAATACTACTAAGGTGAAAATATAGTAACGCTGTTTAAAATAAGACTTAGAAATATGCTAAGGCTTTTAAAAAAAATGATATTTTAAAACAAGACTTGTAAGATAATTTGCACCAAAAGAAACTTCAAATGCTATCTGAAATAAGCTATAAATATTGTTAAGGCTTTAAATAATGATGTTATTTAAAAAAATGAAACTTGCAAAGTATGATGATTTTCACATAATTAGAAGCTTTTGAAAAGAAGACTAACCAATTTAAACTTGAGATAAATTATATTATATGTGCATAGTGGTGTAGAAAATCTAGACTTATTTTTAAATGAAATGCAAACGGTAATGAGTTTTCTTTGTCTAACTTTATTTAGTTGTATTCGGCTAAAATATGTATGATTTGATAAACCTTGAAGAAGTTGTTTATAAAAATGTTCTTGAATTTATATTTGCGTATTAGTGACGTTTTGAAATTTTTATGATAGTAAAATAAATCCTAATTCCTTTGATTCAAAATATGTAATCATGCTACTTTGCAAATCAATTATTCGAAAAAAGATAAATGTTATAAGTATTATAAATAATTTATCGTAAAATATATATAAAAAAAAAAAATGAAACCTATGGAATTAATTGTTAGTTTCTCTTAAATTAACTGCCCATGACTAAAACTAAACCCCACTAAATTTACTAGAATTCATCTAAGTTAAGAAAACAAAAACAAAGTGATGGGTTAGTCAAATAATACAAGTTAAATGCATAAGATAAAATAGAGGCTGAAATGGAATTAAATGGGCTCTGCCCATTTTCCTGGACTGCTGCGGATCTGGACACTATTGGGCTTCGGCCCAGTAACAATTTTTATATGTTGCTGCTGTTGTCATGCCTATTGGGCTTTGGCCCAGAATTTATGTTTTCCATTTTGCTGTGGACGGAGGGTTGGACGGAGAGAGGAGTCATGTTGGGCTTTAGCCCAACGCCAAATGCGAAAGAAAACGAGTTACTCGGACTCGTATGCGATAATCATGCATAAAACGAAAAGAAAAGGATTAGTATCTAATCAATGAATAAGGTTTAAACATATAAAAAGTAAACATAAAAAAGATCAATAGATTGTATATATTGTGTATATCATATGTATATCACATAGCAGTAGCATAATAGCAAAGAGGAAGAAGGAGAGTAGAAGGGTTTCACATTAGTTCAATGTCAATATACCGGATATACACATGTATTGTCTTATAAACATTTATTGGACAAGAGACTTCTCCACAGTTCAAGAGTAAACACTCAGTAAAATAGCTAGTCCTACACATATAAATCACTGGTCACTTTAAAAAAACAGGATGGTCTTAAATTAAATATGAATGCGGCTCAATGAGAATATCATGTTTAAGCATTCTAGTGGTTTGCATTTAAAGAAATCTATATACGCAGAACAATGATCAAAGAAGGAACGAAATGGGGTCATGCTTCATGATGTACAGGGGCTATTTGACACTCAAACCAATTTGTGCAAAATCCAAGCAAGTTACGGTTCAATGAATACTCTACTCAAAGTCTATATGGGAGGTAGAAGGAAAACCCTCATACATGCATTTAGGGAAGCAGTATTTATGGAGATCACATTCTGAGAACCTAGATCTATTTAGACGATGTACATCAAGCCGCATAGAGGAGCAAACAGGAACAACATTTAACCCCTTTTTGTCTAGATATTCCAAAGCGTGACCATCTTCCTTTTACGATATCAAGACATATCATAGAAGGTACAGGATCAAAACAGAACCAAAAGATGAATCTAACAATGAATCATAGGGTTACCACTACTCATGCTTTAATTTGTTAAAGACGAACCAGTTTCGGATCAGTTTTCGCAAATATGCATGCAATGACAACTAAGCTCACGAAAGGGCCATTGAGGACTTAAACATACAAAGATTTAGGCATGGGTAGACGCACAGAACTCTCGATGTCAATAATAATTAATCATGACTAAATACTCGGATGGGTTATTTTAGGCAAACTTTAACATATACCTCTAATGCGAACTCATTTAGCCCAGTAATTAACGCACAAGTTATTATATGTTTATAAACAGACTAGTTTAGACCAATCCCTCCCATGAGCATATCACCAAAACTGTTCAAACTTAAACAAGGTTTATAGGCACGTAGGCGATAAACTCAACTCAAATCATAATATTCATTTTTTTTTAGACATTAACCAAGCCAGACCAGATCTTTAAAGGCCTCAATCATAACTTCAACAAATAACTAGATGGGCCTTTCTCAAAGTAGAAACAAACCCGAAACACGAATCTGAACCACAAGCAGTCATGTCTATCACAACAACAAACCAAACGTTCATTCAACTTATCTCAATCCAAGCAGTCCAGATTACTATGTCATTATTGATATTATATTAGGCGAGAATAACGTGATAGGAGGTATTGTAGGCTAATCTGCTCATAGACAGGTCAAGTCTGAAATCAGGTTACTATTAATCATGCTTGACTAAAATGATGCTTAATCATAACTGAACATTCCACCGACAGGGCATACAAACCACCATATTATCATATACTATATTAACTAACAAATACAAATCTGAATATACTAAACTGCTACTACTGATAACAAAAACAGGCTAATGGCACAAAACTTAAGCTAAGTCCGAACAGAGACAACGAATGATGAAATAAACGACCCGAAATAACTTAAAGGAATAAGGATTACCTTCTTCGGGTGCAGCGAACAGGGTGCGAGGTCTCCGATTCCACTCGAACACTACCGAATTCCGAGTTTTGCGTGCTCGGATTCACAGCAGCAACAAAGTAAACGGAAATAGAAAAAATTGATTAATGTTGTTGACCCGATACTCAGAATATTGAGACTAAAAATTAAGATATTTTTTAAGAAATTTGGTGGCTGAAAAGAAATCTTTTTTTTTTCAAGGGAATTTCTTTTGCGACTCAAGAACTTAATATTTTCGAGGATTCAAGGCTGCTAAAAACATATTTCAATTTTTTAGGGGGTTTCCGTCGCTCAAAGACCTCTCCTCACTGACCTCCAGAAGAGATTACTTATAAGAAATTTCTAGGGTTTGCTAGGGTTTCAAAAATGGGCGGGATTGACTCTTTTCAAACACAAACGTTAAAACCCTTCTCTCATCGACCAGAATACCCAGAAGAAGAAGACAAACTCCCATTAATTAGTACCACGAAAAATACAAGGGGGAACCGATTTCAAACCTGCAAGCGGATGAAACCTGTTATACCCCATTTTAAACGGGTTAAATTAGAGTACAACATATTGGAGATTCCTTTTTTGATTTATTTTAAGGAGTCGCCACCTAATTGATTTTAAGGTGAATTAGGGCACCTAATTATTAACTAAGGTAAAACTAACTATACATCCGTTAATGGTCTACTCAATCAGTGTGATTCTAGATAAAGGTTCTAAGTATCCTAAAGGGAAGGGGTTAGGCATCCTCTAGGATCCGTTAACTACGGTTATCCGGCCAAACTTAGGTTAATTAATTAATGCTAAATAGGGTGCTTAAATTTTAAGAAAAGGGGTTATAATGTTACTAAGGTTTTAAAGGGAAATATAATAACATTGTTTAAAATAAGACTTATAAATATTGCTAAGGCTTTAAATAAAAATGCTACTTAAAATAAGATTTGCAAAATATAATAATCGTAGGTTTTCCTTAAATTAACTACCCATTACACGAAACTAACTCTACTAATTCTCCTATAATTCATCTAAGCTAAGAGACAAAATAAAGTGTTAGTCATATAGGTAAATCAAGAATACACAACGAAAAATAAGATAGAGCGGAAAGAAGAGCGAACGGATCGGCCCATTCTTAGGACCACTGCTGCAATTTGTTTTGCTATTGGGCTTTGGCCCAGAATCTTTTTACACGGCTGATGGGGCTGACTCGAGAAGAATGTTCTGTTGGGCTTTAGCCCAATGCCGAGTATGGAAGAAGAACGAGTCCCTCGGACTCGTATGCGGTGGTCATGCAAAAATGAAAGGAAAAGGATTAGTATCTAAATAAAGGCTAAGGCTTAAATAGAGAAGCTAAGTGTACAGCCTGAATTAGCACATACACAATAAAAGGACACTTAGAGAAAATATTCAAACCCAAGACGAGAGCTGGCAGCCGAAATTTATGCTATATGAAATCAGATAAAATGGGCAAGTTTGCAAAGAAAGTACAGGAGAGACTATCTACAGGTGAAAGCAAAACTGAATGCATGTTGATCTCAAAATGGCAATGCGAGCATGACAGGAATAGAATGAGCAGTTTTAGTGAGAGTACAGAGACTACCAGATTCTTTCTAAGATTATGAGTTCAACTTTAAGCTAGTATAGGCATGCTTCGAATGTTAATATTAGTTTGCATATTAGTCTGAAGGAAAGGGGATTGAATATCCTAGCCATGCTATTAGAACCAAAAGGCCCACAGTCACAACATGGATATATAGATTCGAAATGACATAGGCTTAAATG
The DNA here is from genome assembly GCF_019175385.1 of Lycium barbarum. Taxonomy (NCBI): domain Eukaryota; kingdom Viridiplantae; phylum Streptophyta; class Magnoliopsida; order Solanales; family Solanaceae; genus Lycium; species Lycium barbarum. The sequence continues at coordinate 118,018,334 of NC_083347.1, forward strand.
CACGTGCTTGATCACATAAGTCGAGTCAACAGCCAAAGTCAGATTTACTTAAGACTATAAATAGCACATGAAACATAATCAACTGATTCACATCCGGTTAATAAGAAACATATAACATCATTCTTGATAACACAGAATCAGTCTATAAGAACCATGCTTTATTATGGGAATAGGACGGAATCAAACTAGTTCATGAAAACGTGCTTAATTAGAATTGATCGTGCCATTAAGTCGAGATTTAACTTATGCAACACATTCAGACCATATCGAACCGAACTGATTTAACCTAACAAATAAATTTAGTTACCAAAATATAAGAGCATTATTGACATGGTCAGTATGCTTAGTAACTAGTTAAATTAGCTTATATAGTCTTATATAACCCACACCTATAACCGGACTACTCTAGCACATTGTAGACATTAAACTACACCTATAAATTATACGAAAGCAGTAAACCAAACTAACACAGAACAGATAAACCTCCAATACAACAAAAAAAAAAAGGAAGGGAGAATTACGGCAGCACTATCATGTTTAACCAAGCGGAATCAAATCATGTCTAAACCTCAATACTAACACAGTGAAATTCTGGCAACATGTAAATCTCCCTAGCTAATCAGTTCCAACAAAACACATATAAATCATGATTAATTAGAGCAAACGAATATATAATACACATTCAGCGCAGACAGAATGGCCTGAAATAGATCCTAATGCATGTTTAACTAAACAGATTAAACTAATAGCTAAATCATGCTTAACTGAGATAGACATTGCTATAACAACACATAAGACCTGTTAGAACTAAGTTCGGCTAAACTAATGTAGAAAACAAAATAAGTCTAGCCAAAACTGACCTATAAATAGGCTTAACTATTAAACTAAACTAACACAGGGAAACATTATTTGGCTAACTAATTCATCACATAAACATTCTTAATCACAAAATGACAAAAAACTAAGCTAACACGTAGCAACTAAGAAACAGAAAAATGCAAAAAAAAACATAGAAGAAAAGGGGAATTACCTTCTTCGGGTGCAGCGAATCTGAGGTGTGGGGTTTCCAATCTACCTCGAAGACTCCAAATCCGAGCTTGCGATGCTCGGATACGAAGAAATACCAAGACAAACAAAACCAAAAAAAAATGACTTGTTATTTGACTCAATATTAAAACAAGATTATAACGGCTAAAAGGACTGATATTTCAGAGTATTCTTAGGCGGCTAAACTTATGCTTTGCGTGGGGGGGAATTTTGCGGCTGAAAACTTTAATATTTTTTTAGGGAATTTAGGTGATCAAAAGAACTCTCTAATGGATTAGCAGAAATGATTATTTATAGGGGGATTGCTAGGGTTTCTTGGGGTTTCATAGAATGGGCGGGATTTTGAATCAACAACGTTTGGATGACAACCAATCAGAGAAATGGACAAAGCTCATTAAAGCTTCGTACCCGAAAGTAAAAAGCATTGATACAGAAAATAATTTTTTATCTCACAAACAGACGATGCCCATTACAATCGTTTCAGATTGAAAGCAGAGTGCAGGGGAAAGAAAACAAAAATCCCAATTTCAACCGCTGACCTTCTGAAGGAAAAAGGCCAACTCATTAATTTCTTTCCCAAATTTGCCATGCAAGGCCTGTTGGGAATGAAAGGACCCTGATGATTTTGCTATTTGCATCGTTGATGAGAGAGAGAAGCGAAAGAGGAGAAGAGAGGAAGAAGAGAGAGAAAGGTGTATGCGGCGGATCTTAAAGGAGTAGAAACCCTACTTCTTTCATTTGTTTGAATGAGCCGGGTCGGGTCCGGGTTAAGTGAATAGTGGGCTGGGTCGGGTAGATGAATAGTGGGTTGGGTCAATTAAAATGTGGGTTGGGAATAAAATGTGGGCTGATGAATAAAATGTGAGCTAATTCGAAAATATTTATAAATTGATTGGGGCGGATTTGGGTTAGATGAATTAAAAATATGGGCTGAATGAAAGAAATAATTTAGGCTTTTAGTTTTAAATAAAAGACCTATTTCAATTAACATATGCTAACGTGTGCTAAAATATTATCTATTATAAAACATGTAATTATTAGTGCTCAGATAATAAATTATACGACGTCGTAATATCCATGCAATAATATTTTGAAAATCAACAGTAAATAAGTACTATTACTTAACTGTGGGAAAATAAATGTGATGCGTGTGCATAAGGCGATAGAAATGCTGAAATGATAAAAGTGCGGATTATCCTAATACCGGCAATAATAAAATAACAAAGATAGCTAGTGACTACAATAGGGTGGTGAAACGCGGATATTAATAAAAGTTAATAATTATAGTAAAATATGAATAATTAATTTTCGAAGTTGCCAAAATACTAGAAGCGTAAACAAATATTTTGGAAAAAATGGGACAAAATTAGGTGTCAACAAAACCCATTAACCATCTTGTACCCGAAAGTGAGAAAGAGCTGATAAATGAGATGGATTTCAACTCGCAAAGGGCCAAAGCCATTTAAAATAGTCTCAGATCAAGGACAGATGACGAATGAAAACGACGATTTATTACTAGTTGAGCACTGACGGGGGAGGGTACAAATCTTAATTGCCCTTCCGGATATGGCCATGCACGGCCTGGGAAGGTGAAAGGGGAGCTGCGATTTTGCTGTTTTTTGTTGAAGAGGAAGAGAGAGAGAGAGAGAGAGAGAGAGAGAGAGAGAGAGAGAGAGAGAGAGAGAGAGAGAGAGAGAGGAGAGAGGAAGAGGAAGTGCGGCTGAGTGAGAAAGAGATAGGGTTTGGTTTGTGAAATAAACCGAACGGGCCGGGGCGGGTCGGATTAATGGACCGGGTATTGGGTAGTAGGCTGAGTAGATTAAAAGGTGGGTTGGATCGTTTTGGGTTGGTTCGAAAAATTGGATTGATGAATTAAAATATGACGAGGTAAATTGAAAAATGTGGGCTGATTTTATGAATTGGTCCGAAAAATGATTATAAGTTTATTTGGGCGGATGGGCTAAAATATAGCTGAATGGAAGAAATGATTTGGGCTGCTAAATTTAAATACAAGACCTATTTTAATTGACTATATACTAACGTGTGCTAAAAATATTACCTAATATAAAATATGTAATTACTAGTGCTCAGATAATAAAATTATACGACGTCGTAATAGCCGTGCAATAATATTTTGAAAATCAACAGTAAATAAGCGCTATTATTTAATTGTGCGAAAATAAATGCGATGCGCGTGCATAAGCTGGTAAAATGCTGAAATGATAAGAATGCGAATTATACTGATACTGGTAACAAAATAATAATAATAATAATAATAATAATAATAATAATAATAATAATAATAATAATAATAATAATAATAATAATAATAATAATAGTGGTAGTAGTAACGGTAATAAAATAGAAGATAATAACAGTAGTGACTACAACAGGATAATAAAACGCCAGTATTAATAAAAGTTAATAATTATAGTAAAATACAAATAATTATTTTTTAAATTGCCAAAAATATTATGAGCATAAATAGATATTTTGGGGAAGACGGGACAAAATTGGGTGTCAACAATGGGTATTTTGTTGTAAAATTTCATGATATGGATGATTTGAATGAAGTACTAGTAGCTGGACCATATACCATATACAACAAACCTATTATCCTCAAAATGTGGAGCTCGTATTTTGATTTCACTGATGAATTTCTCACAGAGATACCTCTATGGATCAAATTTCCACATTTGCCAGTTAATTGTTGGAGTGATGATTCTTTGGGGAGAATAGCCAATGTCATTGGCAAAACCCTCTTTGCAGATGAGTGTACTGCAAAAAAGACTAGGATTTCCTTTGCAAGAATCTTAGTTGAGGTAAACACTACAAAACCTCTGCCTGATACGATAGGAATATTTGATCCATATGGGAGAGAGCTGGAACAAGATGTCATTTATGATTGGAAACCAACCTTCTATGCTAAATGTATGAAATTGGGGCATCAATGTCCACCAGAAGTAAGGCCACATCCTACACAACGCCGGCTTAGAAGAAGAAGGAGAAATCAACAACCTATATAAGCATAGATGACTAAACCAGTTCAGGGACAGCCTATTGTACCAGCGCCCCTCCCTCCGCTAATAGTAGCAATGATATGGAAACTTAAATAGAAGACAGTGCACTGATGACTAGCATTAATCCCTAACAATATCCAGAAGGGGAAATACAGTTAACTTTACCTGCTCCGCATCAGAGAAGAGCTGGGATTACTAATGTGCCACTAGGTGAGTCTCAGCAGCAGCAATCTACAGTAATGCAAGACCATTCCCATGGAAAAGAACAGGGGTTAATGCAACAAAATAGCAGCAACAAAGGTAAAGAGAAGGATATGAGTCTACCAGTGATAGCTAATCTACTTCCCTCTAGAAAAGGGGAAGGTTTCCAACTTTACCTATGAATTAGTTAGTGTGGAACATCAGGGGACTCAACAAAGTGTACAAGCAAAAAGAGTTGAGTATCTACCTGAAAGATTAAAGAATAAAACTTGCTGGAAGTGTGGAAACAAGAGTCAAGGAACATAAAGCTCCAAAAATTGTCAAGAAAGCAGCACCAATATGGAAAAGTCTCCATAACTACACTCATGCTAGCAATGGACGAATTTTGTCGTTGTGGGATGATTCCTGTTATCAAGTCACTCATTTGGAATCCTCACCTCAATTGATTCATGTTCAAGTGACTTGTAGACACACTGCTATGAAATGCTGCATGACAATTATATATGCTTTTAATACTGTGGATACAGGTAAGGTTAATGGCACCAACTATGTGATCTTGCCCAGCAGACAACCATACCTTGGCTCATATGGGGAGACTTTAATGCAATCCTAAATATTCAAGATAGACTATTTGGAACTCCTGTCACCAATGCAGAACTATAAGATTTCCAGGATTATGTCCAAGTTCTTAATCTAACTGAAGTGAAATGGAGAGGAGAATATTACACCTGGAAAAACAAACAAAGGGGAAGTGACAGGATCTACACCAGGTTAGATAGAGCTCTAGGTAACTCTAAATGGATGCTACATTAAGGTCACCTGGAGGTGGATTTCAAATAGCCTCATATCTCAGACTATTCTCCAATGGTCATGAGCATTAACTGGATAAAGAGACAACTAAGACTCCTTTCAAGTTTTTCAACATATGGGCTGAACATTCAAATTTTATGAAGCTAGTAGAACAAGGTTGAGGTAGACAAATCAATAGAGACAAAATGAGAAATGTGTAGATGAAGTTGAAGGCCTTAAGACCTGTTTTTAGAGAGCTGAATAATGAAGAAGTTAGAGGGATATCAGAGAAGATTACAACTGCCAGAACGAGATTGAAGGTATTTCAAGAAAACAGGGCTGTCAATTATTCAGATGCCTTAGCAGATCTTGAGCACCTTACTTTGCAACAATTAAAGCAATGGTCACTTATAAAGGAGCAAGTCCTGCAACAAAAGTCAAGAGCTACATGGATTAAACTGGGAGATACAACTAATAAGTATTTCTCAGCAATAATTAAGGAGAGGAAACAGAAAATACAGATCACTACTTTAACTAGCCTTGGAGGTACTATTCTCCATGATCCAACCCCTATCTAAAATGAGATTATATCTTTTATAAATCCTTGATGGGGACTGCTACTTAGCAGTTAGCTGTTGTCGACATAATCACCATGAAGAAGGGTCTAGTATTAAACCACCAATAGCAACTAGACTTATGTATGCCAATCAAAGCATCAGAAGTTTATACTGCTTTATGTGACATGGATGAAGACAAAGCTCCTGAGGTTGATGGTTATAATGTTGTGTTCTATAAAAAAGCCTGGCCAGTTATTCACACAGAAGTGACAGAAGCTGTGCTAGATTTCTTCAACACTGGTAACCTATTGAAAGCAGTCAACTGCACTGCCATCACCTTACTTCCTAAAGTTCTAAATCCTGCTAACATCAAAGAGTACAAGCCTATTGCTTGTTGTACTGTTCTGTATAAGTTAATACCAAAAATTCTAACAAGCAGACTCAAGAAGGTGATGCCAACTATTATTTCCAATGCTCAGTTAGGTTTCATTCCAGGTAGAAAAACAGCAGACAATATTATTATGGCCTATGAGTTGGTGAAATGTTACACAAGAAAACAAATCTCTCCAAGATGCATGATTAAAGTGGACCTTTAAAAAGCTTATGACTCTGTAGAATGGTCATATCTCAGACAAGTATTGGAAGGTCTTGGTTTCCCTGAGAAGTTCATGCAATGGATATTTGGTTGCATCACTACAGTCAACTATTCTATACTCATAAATGGAGAACCAACACCACACTTTGATGCAGCCAAAGGACTGATACAAGGTGATCCTATATCACCTTATCTCTTTGCAATAGCTATGGAGTACTTAAGCAGAAATCTTTTAGAGTTAAAAGAGGATAAGAGTTTCAAATTCCATCCCAAGTGTGAAAAACTAGGTGTTGACACCCAATTTTGTCCCGCCTCTCCTCCGGAATACCTATTTACGCTTCTAATATTTTTTGGCAAATTAAAAAAATATATTTATATTTTACTATAATTATTAGCCTCTTATCAATACCGGCGTTTCATTATTCTATTATAGTTACTAGCTGCTATTATTATTATTATTATTATTATTATTATTATTATTATTATTATTATTAGTAGTAGTATTATTATTATTATTATTATTATTATTATTATTATTACGATACCAGTACTATTATAATTCACATTTTTTTATCATTTCAGCACTTTTTTACCAGCACGCACACGCATCGCATTTATCTTTGCATAATTAAATAATAGTGTTTATTTATTGTGGATTTTCGAAATATTATTGCACGGCTATTACAACGCCATTTTTTATCTGAGCACTAATAATTGTATATTTTATATTAAGTAATATTTTAACACAAGTTATTTAAATAGGTCTTTTATTTAAATATAGTAGCCCAATCAACCCATACTATTTTCGGACCAATTCATAAATCAACCCACATTTTTAATTTACCTGGCCACATTTTAATTCACCCAGCCCAAATAATTAACCAACATTTCGGACCAGCCCATTCTTTTTAATTTTGCCCAGCCCATTACCCATTAAACCCGGTCCAGCCCACACCACCGACCCGACCCGGACGGCCCAATCTCTTTCCTAAACCTAAGTCCCCCCCCCCCCCCCCTTTTTTCTCTTTCTCTTCTCTTTCCCTTTCCTTCATCAGCCGCCCCATCCCTCCTCTTCTCTCCCTCTTTCATCGTCATCTCCCCCACGTTACCTCTGCCACCTCCACTTCTCCCTGTTCCCCACGCCACTGTCGCCTCCACCTTCTCTTGTCCCCCACGCCTCTGCCGCCTCCACTTCCCTCTGTCCCCGCTCCTCTTCTCCCTCTGTTCCCTTCATCATTTCCTTCGACCCAAAACCCTATAAAATGGGGTTGATCGTCTGAAAAAGAGAGGTTTTTGAACCCAAAAAGAATTCCCTTGCAAAAAAAGAAGATCATCGAAAGACACTGGAATCAGATCAAAAACCCGAATAAAAAAAAACAAGATCTTGAACCCCCAAATTCCCTAAAATATATTAATCCTCAATAGTTGCAATATTGCTGGATATCGAGTCAAAAAAATTAAACCATTTTTTCTGTTGTTTTTGCCCTCGGTATTTGTTTAGTTCGAGTGTATACGAATCCGGGATTCGTGGTGTTTTCGAGGTAGATCGAAGGATCCGAAGCCTCACTTCGCTGCACCCGAAGAAGGTGCGTCAATCCCCTTCTGTTTATTTTTCATCTTCTGCATTTTTAGCTTCTTAGTTTGTTATGTGTTAGTATTAGATATTGTCTTCATGATCTAGCAATTATTATGTTAATTCAGTTAGTGGTTTGTGAAGTATTTTATATGCTGATAGATTAAATAAATGCCTATATCTTAATCGCGCTTAGTAGTTGACAATGTCTATGTGTTTATCTCGGAATCGCGCTGTTTAGTTTCTATATGGTTGGTATATGTCCTGTTTTCTTTTGGTATGATGAGGTTATATCAGGTCTATAATGCTTTTACTGATATAAACTTGATTGCGTGAGTTGATTAATGGTGGTGTTACTCATATTAGGTGTGCATAAATAGAGTGTTTAGTCCTGTCCATACTTCAACTGTGTAGCCTTCACTCTGTTTGTTGGTGCCATGTTGTGATGACTGAATTCTTTAGCTTATGTATGGGTATAGCATCCTATGCTTCACAATCTCTAGCTTCCATTGAATATAACCAAGTGAATAAAGTTTCTTCCTATCTTTTGATGCAGAAATTACATTGTTAAACGTAAAAGAAGTGAATGTCATGCTCATTCCTGTTAAAGAAAGCTAAAAATGGTCTGAATGATTAAAATATTATGTGACTAATATCTCTCAGCTTTTAAATGCATACAGATTCTGCTTGGTGTTTTATTTATTCTCTCCCTTTAGATAGCTGCTGGTATGTTGATAAAAAGGAAAATGAGGCAGATCACCAGTTTGGTTTAAATTAAAAAAAAATGAATAGATCACATGTGTGCTTGTATGCTTCCCCCTTTTGCATCAGTTTGATCTGTCTTTCTTTGATTTAGAACTGGCTTAGATATCAGTAATCAGCCATGTGATTAGTTTATTGTTATTATTGCCAATTTGTTGCCATTGTTAGTAGTTTGTTATAGTGATTGGCTAAGCTATTAGGTTAGTGTCACTAATTTGTTTCAGCTAGTTAGCACGCTTGTCTCCTTATGGTAATCTGTTTTTCAGTGTTGATTAACTTAGTCTTTGTGTTTTCTAAATGTATGGATTGGAGTTGAGTTGTTGAAACTATTCTTACCTTACAAGGTTCCATATTGCTTCATGAATTATGTGAAAGTGTCTTTGGGGTTCTGGTGAATATCAAAGTAGGTCCCTTTTCTTTCCAGGCAGATGTTGTTCGTAGATTTTAAAACAGTAGCAAATAACTCTAAATCCAGAGTCTCTTTAATTTTCTATTTTGATAAGTCCATTGTTATAGCTTGTTATTTGGGTGGCTGAATCTAAAAAGAAGAGTTAGTCCAACAGAGATAGCATTTCAAAATAATGTGTGGCCTTAAGAAGTCTAAAATTTGTTGTATGTCGAACCCTGCAGCCAAAGTAGGAGTCATATAGGTTTGAAATACCTATGTGAGTAATTTAGTTCTATGTGGGTATCTGGTCAGTCTATTTAGTTGATCAAAGGTATAGCGTTTGTCATGTTTAACTACTGGTTATATTTAGCATACGAGCAGTTTATCAAATAGTGTGAAAGAGATCTGTTAAGAGTCTTAAGTTTAATATGGTATCCTTAATGCCTCTATCATAGTGTACAAAGTTGGTTCTGATAAGTTTTGGTGTTGGTTTAGTTCAGTTTGATTTCATTTCTTGTCCTGCTAAGCACCTTAACATAGCTGAATCACTTGTGGTCCAGTCCAGCTTGTGATGCATTTAATTCAGTTTGGGTGATTTGAAACTGCCTTGCATAAAGTTTGGACAGTTGAACTGAAAATGATAGCATGGTCTTTTGTCATGCATGTATGTTATGTGTCCTGTGCTGATGCATTTCTTGAATCAGATAAGAGCATGTCATTTAGTCTGCCATAACTGGAATGTTTATATTCTGTTATGAGATTAGCTTGGGGAATGCCAATGAACAAATGCTTTGGGTTCAAATTGATTGATTATTGACTGTTGTATTCTAGACATTTTGAATCTTAAGAACAGCCGACCTTGACTTAAATAATTCTGTATAAATTGTTGTGGCCTGTTATTTGAATTAGTTAATGAATGCTGGAAATGTCATGTTTTGGTTCAAAGATGTGTATGTCCCGTATGGTTTGTGCTTTTGTTGGAATATCCCATGATATATTAAATATTGTGTTCAAATAATGCATTACGTTGACTGAAATTGGAATTGGTACTGCTGGGCTGAAAATCTGTACTTTGGAGAGGAAAAGATAATTACCCTTTTGTAGTTAATCGAGCAGAATTGCTAGCTATTGGCAGGAATGATGTTGTGCTGCAATTATTAGTGCTTTGCCTTGTTAATACAAAGAATATGAACTGGAAACGTGACTGAATACCATGAATATCCCTCCTGAATTCAGTAGATATTTGTATGCCATGTTTAGGCTTGATATGTGTTGTACGTTGCCAATATACTTAATCTATATTCCGAGCATCTTCACGTGAATGAATATGTATTAGCAGGTCATGTGCGTAGTCTATATTATCATGTGGTGGTGTTTAAATTCTGTGTGTTGCTGCAAGTATATTTCAGTTGGTTATGTATATTTACGTATATTACTGGTATACCTCTATTTAAAACAGCTATGAATGTGTATCCATGAAGTATACTTAAATATACATAGAATATACACAATCTGCTGATTTGTTTTGAGTTTATATTTCATATGTTTAACATTATTCATTGATAATTTACTAATCTTTTCCTTCCGTTTTTATGCATGATTATCGCATACGAGTCCGAGAGACTCGTTCTCCTCCGCACTTGGCGTTGGGCTAAAAGCCCAACACGACTCCTCTTGTGTCCAGCCCTGTCCGCAGCCACATAGGAAAGCAAAAATCTGGGCTGAAGCCCAATAGGCGATGAACAGTTCTTAGCAACCTATTAAGGCTGTTGGGCCGAAGCCCAACAGTCAACAGACCGCAGTAACAGTCCAAGAAAATGGGCCTAACCCATTCACTCTTTACTCTCTTCCTTATTTTAATGTTGTGTATTTTATTCGCCTCATATGACTTAACAGTTTATTTTGTCTTATTAGATCAGATGAACCATAATGAAGTTAGTGGGGTTTAGTTTTTTTTTTAGTAATGGGTAGCTAATTTCAAGAAAACCAACAATTAATTGCATAAGTTTCCTTCTTATTTTCTGTTGAAATATTTATAATATCTAGAATATTTATCTTTCTTAGAATAATTGACATTAGTATGATTACACATTTTTTAGATAAAGGAATCATATTTTATCCTTACTATTTTAAAATTTCAAAACGTCATTAACACACAAAATATGAATCCGAGTATATTTTATAAACATTTTCAAGATTTACCCAATTATACATATTTTTAACGTTAAACAAAGCAAATAAAGAAAGAGAAAGAAAACTCATTTCTTTTGTATCCTATTTATAAAGATAAGTTTAGATTTTCTATGTCACCATATCCATATGACATAATTTTATCCAAAGATCCAAATTTGATAACCCCCTTTTTTTGAAAGCTATCACATTATATGCAAACTATTACATTTTATACAAATCTTATGTTAAACAGCATTTTATTTAAAAGTTTAGCCACATTTATAAGTCTTCTTTAAATGACATTTTTATCTTAACAATGCTTGTAAGTTTTATTTCATGCAAATTATCACATTTCCTATAAATCTTATTAAATAGTATCTTTCATTTAAGGCTTTATCAATATTTTCAAGTCTCATTTAATATTTAGAATCTTCTTTTACGCAAATTATTATGTTTTCTACAAGTATTATTTTAAACAACACTATTATACTTTCGTTTAAAACCTTAACAACATTCATAAGTCGTGTTTTTTCAAAATGGCATTTAAAGTCTCTTTTATACAAATTATTGTATTTTCTGTGAATCTTATTTTAACTAACATTATTTTCTTTTAAAACTTTAGCAATATTTTTAAGTCATTTTCTAAAATTTAAGCATTGTATTTAGCCTTAATTAATTAACCTAAGTTTGGCCGGATAACCGTAGTTAACGGATTCTAAAGGATGCCTAACCCCTTCCCTTTAGGATAATAAAGAACCCTTACCTAGAATCACATTGGTTAAGCAGACAATTAATGGAGATTTAGTTTTAACTTTACCTTAGTTAACATCTAGGTGTCCTAATTCACCGTTAAATTAATTAGGTGGCGACTCCTAAAAATAAAAATAAATAGGAATCACCAATATGTTGTACTCTAAATTAACCCGGTTAAAATGGGGTATAACACTAGGTATCTCTCATCTGTGCTTTGTAGATGACCTGCTTTTGTTTTCCATAGGAGATTATAATTCTATCACTAAGCTGCAAGACAAATTCCTCAGATTCACAAGAGCCTTAGGACTACAGTCGAACCTGGCCAAGAGTTTAGTTTATATGGGGGGTGTGCAGACAGATGAAGCACAAGAAATCATTGATCACTTGGGATATGGAAAGGGTGGTTGCCGTTCAAATACTTCGGTGTGCCACTAACTACTAAAAAACCGAGCATCTTACAATGGCAACCATTGATTGAGAAAGTGGTTGCAAGAATTTCATCATGGACAGCCAAACAACTTTCTTATGCCGGCAGGATTCAATTAGTTAAATCAGTCATTTTTGGGGTACAATCATACGGGGCACAACTATTTGTGTTACCCGCCAAAGTCATGAAAGCTATAAATGCCTATTGTAGGATCTTTATATGGTCAGAAGTCAATACTATAACCAAAAGAGCTCTAGTTTCATGGGAGAGAATGTGTCTTCCAAAATTAGCCGGGGGAATGAATCTAGTCAACTTGAAGACTTGGATCGAGGCAGCCATCACAAAGCTATGTTGTCAGATGTGTCACACTGTAAATAAACACAGAGATCACCTCTTTTTTTATTGTTGTTTTGCACAGGCGCTTTGGCAAAGTTGATGAGATGGTTGTGGATCCACTGGCCAGTGCAACAGAACTGGAACTTGCAATACCAGACAGTCCTAAATCTCTCCAAAGGCAAGACAACACAGGCGTAACTGATAAGAATGGTATATGCAAAATTTATACTTGCACTGTGGAAAGAGAGGACTAGCAGAATTTTTGATAAAAGGGAGACACAAGGGGAGCACATAGCAAAGGAAATAGCATGCGTATGTACTGCTAGAGCTACCTCACCAGTGAAAACAAGACTGCTACAATCCAGATTTTGAGAGACTATGAACTGAGTTTAGATATGTAGACTATTGCAAGAGATACGATTGTCTGATGTATAGCTACAGTTACCAGATGCTTTTAGTGTAGTTTAGAGGGGTGAACCCATCAGATTTAGCAAGTTGTGTTGTAGTTTGGCTGTTTTGTAATTATTCTCTTGGTATTAATACAAGTCTATTAGTTACCAAAAAAATCATAATTTATAGCAAAAATACTTTTAAAATAATAAAAATTAAATTTAACGTTCGGGACGTATGCTTTTGCGCTCGGGGCTTACGCTTTTGTGTCTGGGACTTACACCCCAAATTCTAGGGCGTACACCCTAAGAATCTATGCCTTTCATTTGCTCCCCAGAGACTTTTTGGTCTGCCCCGCTCGGGACTCGCCCCGAAAATGCTTTTGAAACACTACTTGATATATATCCACTTGATGGATAATCGTCCTTAAAACATTTATAAAAGTGATCAACCTGGTCCCTAATGTATTGGGGTTTCATTGGTTTTGTCCTTGTTATTATCCACTTGATGGATATTAGTCCTTAAAATATGAATAAAAGTGATCAATTTGGTCCCTGATGTATTGAGGTTGCATTAGTTTAGTCCTTGATATATCTATTTGATGGATAATAGTCTTTAAATTATGTATAAAGTGATCAATTTTGTCCCTGATGCATTTGGGGTTGCATTGATTTAATCCTTGATATATCCATTTGATGGATATAGTCCTTAAAGTATGTATAAATTGATCAATTTAGTCCTAATGTATTGGGGTTGCATTGGTTTAGTCCTTGATATTATCCACTTGATGGATATTAGTCCTAAAGTATGCATAAAAGAGATCAACTCGGTCCATAACCCTAAATATAACATAGTTATGGAGGAGAGAGAGGGACATCTTTGGAGTGACCGGCTAGAGTTTAAGCCACGTCCTTAAATTGAAAAGTTAGAAATTGCATTTCTCAATTTGCTGAAGGCATAATACATGAACAGTCCCTCAAACTTAGCCTCAACCGGCAAGTATGTCCTCCAATTCTTGGTGTGCACAAGTAGGCACCTTAACTTATATAAAGTTGAACAGGTAAATACAAATACTGACGTGGCATTGAGACGGCACATAAATTTTGAAAGTATCTAGATGATTATTCTGTGAGTTTGAATGTTCAACTGATAAAGTGGAGACAAGTTGAAATAGCCACCAATTAAATTTTGTGGGTTGGGTTGAAATAATTCAAATTGTGACCAGATTTTTTTTTTTTTAAAACAAATCCATGTAGGTATTGCGTAGGAAAACAAAGGTGCGACATAGCAATTTAATGAATAAGGGATAAATGTGACCTAAAAGTTGGATGGCAAGGGAAAATATATCAAAAAAGTATACAAATGGTAAATTTTTAACACTACAGGGATAAATCTGACTCTCTCAACTTCTCAATTCTATGGGCAGTTGGGCTCCATCTTGTTGGTATCATTTAAGTAGTAGACAAATTATAAAACTAGTCCGTTATATTTGCGTTTCATTTAGCATAGTTTTAAAATTCTAATTTTTACTGTTAGTAAATTTTAAAAAGACCAAATTGCCACAAAGTTCAAATAAATTGTCGGGAATAAATTCTCTCATGGAACCACTGTCAAGTTAAAATAAACCGCCGATACTCCACTATAAATCGATGCAGTTTTACGAAACCACCATAAAATGAAAAACCACTGACGTTAAATTATGCATATGGCTCTTACCTTACTGCTAAGTGAACCGGCGGGAGATCAATATCTAGTGGCAATTTGGCAAAACTGCCCCAGAGAGACTCAGCTAAGATCCTTTCTTTTTATAGTGGGCCTGACTTTTTATTATACTGGTAAAGCATTAGCGTGCAACCTATACAAGGACTTTGAAGGAAGGAGAAGGGAGAAAAGAAAACAAAGGGGGTCATTTCCTTATTTCCACGTCCAGACGAGTTGCTAGCCAAGAAAGTCATTGATCTTTCCAGAGTCAAAGTGACCTGATGAAGCTGACAAAGTTGATAGAAGAGGTCATTTCTTTGCCTGTATAGTAAAGTGATCTTTATTTTATTTTTTTAATTATTATAAAGGAAATATCAGGAGTTACATCTTATCCCTGAGGAGACATTTGATCTGCCTAATCTAGGGACTTCTTATCAAGTGGCTTATTCAATGTTGTGAAACTGTAGTTGCCCAAAAAATGAATGTACAAATCCTTTCATATTTGTTTTTTCTCGAGAATGTGAGACTGCTCAACCACAATAATCATATTATCCCCTCTTTTCGTTGATTGTACATCCTTCTCTAAACAAGAAATTTCTATAAAGTGATATTACTGAAGACTGACTTTTATTTTGATACCTAGAAATGTAAGGCTACTGTGACTCTAGCACAGGTTCCCACGGCCACGACGTGGAATTCTCACCACTAAACTAGACCGCTTCGTTGCCTTATCAACAAAGCTTTTCTTTGGAATATAGTAGTGGTTAAACAAATAAAGTCACAATTGTTGAGAAAATCACAAAACTGGTCCCTTATACTTGGGTTAAGTTCAAAATGATCTCTCAAATATTTAACAAACTCTGCTTGTTAATTAATATCATATGGGAACATCAGTTAAAAAAAAAAAAAAAAAAAAAAAAA
Organism: Lycium barbarum; assembly: GCF_019175385.1. Lineage (NCBI taxonomy): Eukaryota > Viridiplantae > Streptophyta > Magnoliopsida > Solanales > Solanaceae > Lycium > Lycium barbarum. The sequence goes on from NC_083347.1 coordinate 118,033,966, forward strand.
AAGCTTGAATGGAAAGGTTTTATTCTACATATTTACACTGTATAGAAGAGCCGGTTGGGCTTCCCTTTCGTCGTCCGTTTGTGGGCCCAACCGGACTCATATATATTAAATAAATAGTGGGCCCATATATTATTTATTATTAAAAAAATGGTGGGCTCATATATTATTTATTATTAAAAAAAACAACTCATATTAAAAAAAAAATTGTGACCATATATATTAAACAATAACTCATATTAAAAAAAAATTGTGGACCCCATATTAAACACCAACCAGTAATAAAAAAAAAAAAAAAAAAAAAAAAAAAAGTAGAACCCACCACATTCAAACTCATGGGGAAAAAAAAGTGGACCTCATATTAACAAAATCAAGCAATATTAAAAAAAAGTGAATCCCATATTAAAAAAACAAACAATGTTAAAAAAAAAGTGCTTAGAAAAACAAACAATTAAATCAATAATCAATAACTCATATTAAAAAAAAATTATGGGCCCCATATTAAACACCAACCATTAAGGAGAACCCACCACATTCAAACTCATGGGGGGAAAAAAAGTGGATCTCATATTAACAAAATCAAGCAATATTAAAAAAAAAAAAAAAAAAAAGTGAATTCCATATTAAAAAAACAAACAATGTTAAAAAAAAGTGCTTAGAAAATCAAACAATTAAATCAATAATGATGAATTTATTGTCATATGCGTATCAACCTATTAGCGGGAGTAAATGAAATTATTGTACAACAACATACAAAAAAAAAACTCATATTAAAAAAAAAAAAAGTAGAACCCGGCACATGCAAACTCATGGGAAAAAAAGTAGAACCCACCACATTCAAACTCATGGGGGTAAACAAAGTGGATCCCATATTAACAAAATCAAACAATATTAAAAAAAAAAAAGTGAATTCCATATTAAAAAAACAAATAATGTTAAAAAAAAAAGTGCTTAGAAAATCAAAAAATTAAATCCATAATGATGGATTCATTACCACATGCGTATCAACCCATTAGAGGGAGCAAATGAAATTATTGTACAGCAACATACTTAAAATATAAAAGTGCTTAGAAAATCAAACAATTAAATCAATAATGATGTATTTATTGCCACATGCGTATCAACCCATTAGTGAGAGCAAATGAAATTATTGTATAACAACATACTTAAAATACTTATATATTAAAATAAGATAAAATTTAATTACTTTTTCATTTTTTTCCTTACTCTAATAAATGTGAAAAGAGATTAATGTCATAAAAGGAAAAATAATATTAAATGGAGATCAAATAATAATAAGGTAAATTAGTGAAATTCTAATTTTAATTGACGTTTCCTTAAAAAATTGTGTAAAAAATAACGTGACAAGTAAAATGGTCCCATGCTTCGTCGTCCGTTAAGCATTTAAAAAAAAAGTGTGGTCCCCATATTAAACACCAACCAATATTAAAAAATAAAAAAAATACCAACCAATTAAGCATTAAAAAAAATTGTGGTCCCCATATTAAAGACCAACCAATATTAAAAAAAAAAAGGAAGTAAATTAAGTGGAACCCACCATCTCCAAACTCATGGGAAAAAAAAAGGTGGACTCCATATTAACAAAATCAAGCAATATAAAAAAAAGTGAACCCCTTATTAAAAAAAATATAATGTTAAAAAAAAAGTGCAAGCTTTGTATTCGGAGCAAACACTAATATAATAAAATTTTAGATACTGAGCACAAACTACAATATTATATTAATTGTGTTTTGAACATAGTATATGTATATATATTATATGCTTAAAAATAGTACAAACTAATAATGTTAAAAAAAAAGTGCACCCCTTAAAGGGTGGACCCCATATTAAACGACATCAAGCAATATAAAAAAAAAGTAAACCCCATATTAATAAAATCAAGCAAAATTAAAAAAAAAAAATGAACCCCATATTAAAAAAAAAATAATGTCAAAAAAAAAGTGCAGACTTTGTATTCGTAGTAAACACTAATATAATAAAATTTTAGATACGGAGTACAAACTACAATGTTATATTAATCCTGTTTTGAACATAGTGTGTGTATATATATATATATATGTGCAAAATAATAGTGCAAATTAATAATGTCCAAAAAACGATGCACTCCATATTAAAAAATCAAACAATATTCATGTAATTTCCAAAGTATCTTATTAAGTCAAATGAGCTAAAGTGAGAATATTTACATTCTTTTAAATAGAAAATCAATTTCTACTTTGTTTCGTTTTAAACATGTAAAGGTAATTTAATAATTTGAATTAAAATTATCCAAATCCAAATTTGATAAAAAATAATAAGTATTTTACACTTTTAAATTAATCAAATTAAAATTGAAAGTATCAACTGATGCTTAAATATTGCTATTATTTTATTTCAAAAAGAGGAAAATGGTTTCCTTTTAAACAACTCTTTTCTTTTAAAAAATATTAATAAATTTGCGGATTTTGTATTCGTAGCAAACATTAATATAATAAAATTTTAGATAGAAAGCACAAACTATAATGTTATATTAATCGTGTTTTGAACATAATATATATATATATATATATATATATATATATATATATATATATATATATATATATATATAATCACTATTTAAAGATAACTACATACACATAGATACACTATAATCCGAAGTGTTGGACCCGCGCGCAGCACGGGCATAGGTCATCTAGTTTCTACTATATAGCAGAGTAGGTTTGGTAGCCATGATAGTCGACCAAGGGCAATTTCGTCAATTTAGAAATAAGCCAGCTTAAAACATTTGTATGTTACGCAGTGGGAAGACAAGATTCACAAAAAACCCAAGCCTTATTAATTTAATTCTTGGGCCAGATATCCCCTGTTAGCAGTGATGGTCCCATTTTTTATGTCAGAGCAACAGGAATAGTGAGGGTCCATGTGTCCTATCTCGAAATGTTTTCAACCCAACCCAGATTTCAACTTTTCCACTGGTGAACTTACAGCCATTCTCATTGCCATTCAACTCTACCTTTTCTTTTCGGATCAACTTTATTTAAACTAAAAATAGGAATAAATCTCATATCATCTTTTAAGATATAAATGTATTTCTAACCCAAATTTCATTATCTTGTGATGGAAAAAAAATAAAAATATGAACTAGAATGTGATAAAATGTAACGTGATAGATTGTGTTTATCAATGGGGAGTGATGGTCAATGATGATGTCGAGTATTAAAGAAAATATATTATTCACATGTTAAAAAGCTAATAATATAAAATATAAAAATAGAGATGCCATATTGAAATAACGCAATGCTAATTTTTAATAAGCATATAGTAACTTTTTTTTAAGGGAGACACAAATAAAGTAATAAACACCAAAAGTAATTATATGCCAGCAAGAGAAATATATTTTATATTAGTTTTGAATAACATTATTCCAAAATTTCAACAATTAACCACTGTAAGATGTTCTGCTCCCCAACTTAAAAAAAAGACTTACTTCAATTTAAAAATGATATATTGTATGATTACTTCATGCTTTTGCTGAAGAATAAGAGCAGAGTATTTATTTAAGTTTAAAATACTATAATTTATTTTTATACATTCTTTCTTATTAGAAAATATTGAATGTCGTTACACAAGTGTACGTGAAAAAAAATTGAAATGAAATTTCTCTAACGTTTTGCATATGAAATGATGAATTAGTGAGAGGTTCGTTTAGAACACATTTGAAAATCTGAAGGAAAAAAAAAGGTTTTTTCTATTAATAAAAGATGTTAAAGTGGACGAATAAAAGTGAAAATTTATTTTTAGTGTAATAGACAAGTAAAAGTGAAAGATGAAGTAGATAAAAGTAAGATTAGTTGAAGTTAAAGTTAGACAAAAACAAGTAAAAGTGAACAGGGGAGTAAATAAAAGTAAGATTAGTTGAAGTTAAAGTTAGCCAAAAATTAAGAAAACAAGCTTTTTATTTAAGAAATAAATTTTTTAAAGTTCTGCTTGAATGTAGTGAGCATTTACTCTTTCAAAATTTGATGTGAAGAGTTGAGGAGGAGCTTGCAGCTGCAGGTATTCTAAAAATATTTGTTGTTTTAAAAACAATGAACAAACTAATTACGAGTTGAATTCAAATAAGAAAGATTTAAGTTTTATATAGATCGCTTTAAATTACATGGAGCAATTTGCAAAATTGCCCTTATTTCAGGGGTGGTCTTTAATTTTTTCCCTTCGCCTAATATCCCGAGGTTATGGGTTCAAACTCCAGCTCAGTAAAAAAAAAAAAAAAAATCGCAAGGCAGAGTTTCGTAGCAAAATTAGGCTTATCCGGGCAAAAGTTAGACCTTAAGGCAATTTGCCTTGCAATTTTTTTTTTTTTGACTGAGCGAAGTTCGAACTCAATATTTTCGGCCACCTTTTAAAGCAAATTTCAAAAATTAAATACCAATAATTTCAGGGGTAAAAATTAAAGACCAGTGCGTTTGAAGGGAAATATGCACAAAAAAAATGACTTACATGCATCATGAGTTGGGCCTGTGCTTATACCTAATCTAATCGTATAAGAACATCAGCCAAAAAATTGGGTTTTTACAATGACGAACATGTGGTCCATAGTGTGAACATAAGGAAAATTCAGAAATAAAAACATCGGAAGATTTTCATGGCGTGAATAATTGACCAGTGGAGAAAAGTAGAGTCCGGAATCAAAATAACCCAAAAAAAAAAGGATATGAACCAAATACCCCAGGAAAAAAAAAAAAGTACAAAAGTACCTTTAACGCATGATTTTCATGCGTTAAAGGTATGTCTTATTTTTTTTTTCTTTCATTCTTTCTTTCTTTCTTTCTTTCTTTCTTCCTTTCTTCCTTTCTTTCACACTTTTTTACATACTTTACTCATAGATTAATCATACTTCGAGACTCCAAAACTTAAATATTTTATATAGAACCCTATTTATTTTTGTGCGATTAATAAGGTAGGCTCAACACATCGAGGATACACAAAACTTCGGATTGTCATTTTAGTGGTTGAAAAGTGCTCGAAGTCCATTTTTGTTTGAAGACTTGTTGTCATTAGCTTTAAGTTATTTATGTTTTAGGGTTTCACGTTATTTTTATATTAATGCGTAACTTTATTTTTAGTGATTATAACTTTATTTTTATAATCAATTAACAAAATATCAATTCATGATCAATTATTTATGTGTAATTTTTTTTTTGCGTTATATCCTTCAACGCCCAACTAATTGGAGTCCACAACTTAAATAACCCAAAAAGTAGATTTGGGTACCAAAATAACCCATTAAAAAATCTTTTGCGCACTAATTTATTTGTAAGTTGGTGAAATTTTAAATAGTCATAATTTTGCGCTCGGATGTCCATTTGATGTGATTTTTTTTTTATTTTGGGTATTTTTTTCGAGATCTATGCGTCTAAACTGCCGCAAGGCTGTTCGCCCGCCCCAAATTTTCCAAAAACGTCCGTTGTCCCATTCAATTTCAAATTTTCCCCAAATTTGTGCGCAATTTTCATTTATTTCTTTTTTAAATCTAATGGCGAAAAATATATTTCAATTCCATAATCCCGTGATAATGATGTTTTCAAGGTTCCAAATTCAATTTAAGAAAACAAGTTAGATAGCATTAGTGAACATACAAAATAATAAAAAGTGTCTACATTGTTACTTTAACTAACTTGGCTTGGTGGTAAAGCCTTTGGCTTTTGACTTTTTTTTTATCTCATCCACCGGGGATCAAACCTCAGCGGGAGCGTTGAGAAGATATTATTAGTAAAAAAATGAACTAATTTATTTAACAATTAACATGCGATAATCAAATAATTAACATGGGAAAAACAATTTCAGAAATAAATATAGTAACAATGAAATAATTAACAAATATTAACAATGCCATAATAACAAATAATTAACGGAGATCCATGGAGGTGTCGTATTTGTAAATACTAAATTATTCGTTATTCTTGAAATTAACTAAAAAAAATTCTGTAATTAGAACTTTCTTAACTAGGATAAGTTATGGAGGATTTAATTAGTTATTTTGAATAATCCATGATATTTTATTGTTGATTATAATTTACTTAACTCATGTAGTTAAAGTAATAACGAACAAAATTTTATATTAACTAACTAATCCTTCGTCAAAAAATTATGTTAACTAACTAATCCTTTTCGGAAATTCTGTTAATGTTAGCTTATCGTTTGTTATTCAGGATTTAGTTTATCGTTCGTTATTCGAGATTTAGTTTATTATTCGTTATTCGGGATTTAGCTTATTGTTCGTTATTCGTTAATGGATTATTTTGGTACCCAAACCCACTTTTGAAGTTGTTTAAGTTGCGGAATCCAATTAGTTGGGCGTTGAAGGGTATAACGCCAAAAAAAAAAAATTACACAGAAATAATTTATTGTGAATTAATATTTTGTTAATTGATTATGAATTATTAATTTGTTAATTTTTTATTTATTGTTAATTTATTTATTTGTGAAATACTAAAAATAAAATTACGCATTAATATAAAAATAACGTGAAACCCTAAAACATAAATAACTTAAAACTAATGATAACAAGTCTTCAAACAAAAATGGAGTTCGAGCACTTTTCAACCACTAAAACGACAATCCAAAGTTTTGTGTATCCTCGATGTGTTGAGCCTACCTTATTAATCGCACAAAAATAAATAGGGTTCTATATAAAATATTTAAGTTTTAGAATCTCGAAGCATGATTAATCTATGGCTAAAGTATGTAAAAAAGTGTGAAAGAAAGGAAGGAAGGAAGAAAGAAAGAAAAAAAATAAAATAAGGCATACCTTTAACGCATGAAAATCATGCGTTAAAGGACTTAACGGGTCCATCTCGGTTAAGTCCTTTAATGCATGATTTTCATGCGTTAAAGATACTTGTGTACCCTTTTTTTTCCTGGGATATTTTAGTTCATACCTTTTTTTTTTTTTGGTTATTTTGGTTCCGGACTCAGAAAAGTACCGAAGAAAAGTTCCAAGTAATGAAAATTTTTATTATGTGTGAGGAATGACAAGTCATACTTGTGTGAGGCATTGTTTTATTGACAAATGGCTGATGTAGGTCCCACTTTCCTAGCAATCAAAGACCATGTCCTCTCTTTTCTCCCCAACTAACCTCCCTTTTTCCTTATTCTATTAATTTCCTTTTTCACTCCTCTTCCATAGTATCTTATTTCTCCATTTTATTGAATGCTTTCTAAAAATTCTACAAAAACTGTTCATGGATCATTTTTGCAACATAATTTAGAACATTTTCGTTCTTCAAAGGTTTATTATTGAAGAATGGTTTTTGAGGTTTTTAGTTAGCCAATCTAATTAGTTTTAGGCCTTTTTATTTGTTCTTGTAGTGAATTTTGGGTAGATTTTTTTGTGATCAATATATAAGTTTTGATTAGGGTTGTACATTGTTTGCTTTGGGTCGGTTTTTGGTTAAAATTAAAATCAAATTAATTTAGTCAATTTTTAATTATTAAAACCAAACCAAAGCAAATATATACACATTTATCGGGTTTGATTGTTGTTGGTTTGGGCCGATCTTTTTAATTTTTAAAAATCTAATGACATTAGTTAGTTTTATTCTTTTTCCTACAACTAGAAAACAATTTTTCATTATTTGCTAACAATAATCATTTACTGCCCTTTTATTATAGTAGCTATAATTTCCTTGGATTATGAAGAATGTCTTGAGATCAATGAGCATTTAATTAGGTGACTAATTTTTATAAGAAATATAAAAAAAGAATCTAAATAAAAATCTCATTTTTTTTTCATAAATTAATTTTGATTTATGTTTTTTCTTTTAAGAAATGGGCTTAAGGCCTAAAATCTATTAGTCTATTAGAGATAAAATTAATAGTAAAAATAAAATTTTGATGAAAATTTATAGTCTCTTTGTTTCAATTTATGTGAACCTGTTTCCTTTTTAGTCTGTGCCAAAATGAATGACCTCTTTCCTAATTTGGAAACAAATTCATTTTATGAAATGATTTACAGCCACACAAATATTCAACACTTATTTTGAACCACAAGTTTCAAAAGTCTTCACTCTTTATTAAATGTCGTGCTCATTCTGTCACGACCCGACTAGGGGCCGTGACGAGTACCCGATACTTGTACCGAGCACCCCTTATCTATCGTTTTACCTTTACTTCTCAGCGGGCCGTAGGAACTGTGCCATATATATATATATATATATATATATATATATATTTTTAACATTAACATTAGCAGCATCATTATGAACATAGACTAGTAAACTTCGTTATCACTTTATACAACAACATTAAAATGCCAACACACCATATATCTAACTGTACTTGACTGACTGGGCATATCTGTCTACGAGCCTCTAGACATAGTACACTTATACATAGAAAGGGCCGGGTACTGCCGTGCCCGAATATACATACACAAAATAGTACCGCGGAAGTGAGGCTCCGGAACAACTGGAGCACTGTAGAGTATCGCTGGTAGAGCTCCTAAGGATCAAGTCCACCTGTCTGCTGACCTGCGCGGCATGAAACGCAGCGTCCACAAGAAGGGACGTCAGTACGAATAGTGTACCGAGTATGTAAGGCATGGAAGACAATGCAAGCAATAACATAGAGTGCGATTAATAATATCATGGAGTCACAGGACATATAACGAGGCAAGAAAGTAACCTGTACATAGGAAGGCCCCTTTTTGGGCGGCTATCATGCATGGCTTGTCTTTCCCTTTTAAAAACGTTTCCCCTCCATGAACGTAGAAAATAGAACTTATATTATGTCGTATCTTGTCGTATCGTGTCCTATCGTGCCCTATCGTATCCTATCGTGGCATATCGGGTCGTATCCTATCGTGGCATATCAGGTCGTATCCTATCGTGTCTTATCATGGCATATTATATCGTGTAATGTCATGTCTTACTACAACATGTCGTGTCGGGTTATATCATGTCAATGTCATAGTATAGTGTGTCATAGTGTATCATGCCATAGCGTAACTTGTCATATCATAGCATAGCTTATCATATCATATCATAGCTTGTCGTAGCGTATCATATCATGGCATAGCGTATCATAGCGTATCATATCATAGCTTAGCTTTCCGTTGAAAATCTTTTCTTGTTCATATATATATAAAAATAGAACATGTCATATTGCCGAGGCGTCGGCAGCCGATCCATTTAGCCATAAATACACATCCCGCGTCCGGGCATCCCGCGTCCGGGACGATATCATGTCATGTAATGCCAACTGATCAGGTGGATATGCGTGTATAACGCTCTGCCCTTATTCCCATCTTCCCCGTATACATATGCATACATCATGTACATATATCAGCGTCTATAGCGCTCTGAATCTTTTATCATATACATATACTGGTATCATGTACGCATATCAGCGACTATAGCGCTCTGGATCTTTTATCATATACATATACGTGTATCATGTACATATTTTATAAACATATACATATTTCCATTAGAATGGTACAGTACTTATCGTTTGATAATCGGAACGAGGATCAAAAGTTTCCTTTGGATTCTACTCCAAAATAAGTCAAACGGAGCAATAGGGAAAATCCGGGAACAATGGGCCCACCTCGGGTCAAATGAGGCGGCGTACCAAATTTACGTACATTATATTTCATGACGTCACTTGTGAGGGTTTTAAGGTAGTCGGGTCATATTTATGCCAGTTCTAGATGTTTAGGAAGTTTCTCCAATATTTTACATAATTTCTAATTCAATTCTACTGAATGAAAAAGGGAAAACTTTAAGTGCGGATCCCGGGAAATAGAGTTGTCCCCGAGGCTCGTACCCAACTTATTACGTTTAAGACATGCCATAGAAGGAAGGGTGAAGCCTTACATACCTTTTCCGCTTCATACACGTCTCCAAAATCAAGTTTCAAGTTCGCCAAAATCTACAATTTGGTCACAATTACCAAATGTTAATTGTAAGGCTTTAAGATTTCAATCTTAACCAATACTTGTCTACAAAAATTTGGGCAACATCTCCCCTATAAATACACCATCCCCAAAATTCAACTTAGCCAATTTTTTTATCAACAACAATCCGGGAATTCAACCCGGCCAAACTATCAACACAATGACAACAACCATGACTACAAAACACAATATAACACAACTAGTCTTCTTTCCAACATAATGCAATAGCTTTCATTCCAACTTCACATTTCCAAAACCAATCTCAATGTTTTTACATTCATTACTAATCAAGATCATTACAATATAATTCGGAAGCATTTCATATCATTTCTACCAAATATTCACAAGATATACAAAATATACAAACTTTCCACCAAAATCATAATCCATCCAAAACTTCTAATCTTCAATCTACATATTCCTAACATATTTCCATCTTCCAATTTCATCAACCATAATCATAATTTGCACCTTAATAATTTCATTTTCATAATTACATAAATCTACCATAAAATCACAAAACTTCTCATAACCACTTAACAACCAATCTTTCATGCCAATATGGACTATTATCCTTCCAAATTCACCAACTAATATAATAATTCACATTTAAAACTCCACTTCTATAATTACATAAAAACTTCATTAAAATCATATAATTTCCTATAACTATTTCCAATAATTTTCCATGCCAACTTGAACCATTTTCTTCCATTTCTAATATAAATTTCACCATAACCACAACTAGAATACAACATAAAATTCAACTCATATTATTTATACAACAATATACATATATGTCCGCTTACATATATGCACACCCACTTTGTAAACTTCCATATTTCCATAAATTCTACTCATTTCTACATACTACAACATAAACCAACCTTCATAACATAATAAAAAGGGATTAATTCTTACCTTTTTCTACAATCTTCTTCACTTGACCAAGTTGTCAACTTGAAGAAACAAGTGTTCTTTCTTCCAAAATAATTACACCAAGTTGTAAAGGACCCTTGAATTAGTAGGAATACCACAAGAAAATAATTTTTGGGAGAAGATTTCAAAGGGACAAAAATTGGAGAGCATGGCCGTATGCCATGTCTCCTTTGCTCTTCATTTGTTTTGTTTTTCTCCTCTTCTAATGTTCTTGAAACTTCTATATGTTTCAAGACAACTAAATGACCCCTTTTATTTAATTATCACATGGAAATTAATTAGAATCCATGGGCTTGGGCCATTGTATGGCCGGCCACCCCTCTTTTGGGCCTAATTTTTTTTTTCTTCATTTTTTTGGGCCAACTCGGTTGATCCCGAGTTGGGCTTAGCCCACTGACCTTTCGACCTTAAAAAATCCATATCTCCTTGTACCGATGTCACCTGGGAACCCACAACCTATGGTTGGAAAGCTAATTCAATTATCTACAACTTCTATTTCTTGATATTTTTCCAAATTCCAAACTTATAATACCGTTTTTGCCCCTACAAGTCAGATCACCCGAAAACGTTTTCTTAAAAATATTCGTTTGGAGGACTTCCACTTTGATTTGGCCCAAGGGTCCTTCTTGAGTTGTGTTTAACTTCACATATGTGATTCATATGACTTTTCAGATGTCCAAAAAAAAATCTCGATGTGTGGGCCCCACCTCAGCTTACAAATAATCCGACGTAAAAAATATACGGGATATAACACATTCAAATGGGTTCACATAAATTGAAACGGAGGGAGTATAAAATACTTAAAATTATTTATAAAAATTACTGAAATATATTACATGTAAATAATTATAAAAATTATATATATAATAATTTGACAATTTAGTTTAATTTTTTATTCAGTTTGTTTTCAATAAAATGAGCCAAATCAAATATTCTCATTTTCAAAAATTAAAAGTCATCCAAATCAAACTGAAAAAAATATCACTTATTTAATCGATTTGATTCCATTTTCGATTTGAATCGGGTTTTAACCAAATCATGAAAGAATTAAAAAATTAGACAGTGACACTCAACAATATCTTAAACAATTATGATGCACCCAACTAGTAATAGTTGTGCCTCACTCAGGATAGAACCTCACCCAAGTAATGGTCACCATCTCACTTCAGTCATCATCAGTACATTAAAAAATATAGCCGCCTCATAATTCATAAATACAATCAACACACCAACAACCTTGTCATTACTGTATCTTCACATGGCTCTGTCAAATAATAAATAAATAAATAATCCGAGCTTGTCCCCTAATTATACTAACATATCATGATGATGAACTTCAATATTATCCGATTTCTTCTAGTACTATGTGGCAACATCTTCTTGATTTTCAGCCAAGTTATTAGTTCTGCTCCTCTTACATATGTCTGCCCGAACACAACTTCTTACAGTCCCAACAGCACCTACAGCTCTAATCTCAAAGTTCTCTTATCATCTTTGTCCTCTAATGCTTCTAGGCCTAGTGGATTTTACAACTTCACAGCTGGTCACACGGGGTCCGATATAGCTTATGGCTTGTTTTTATGCAGAGGAGATGTTTCACCTAATAATTGTCAAAATTGTGTATCAACAGCCTGTAAAGAAATCTTGGAAAAGTGTCCAAAAGAAAAAGTTGCTTCCATCTGGTACGACGAATGCTTGTTGCGTTACTCGAATCAATCCATCTTTGCCACAGAGGATCTATCAGGTGGATCCATTTTGCACAGTTTCGTTTTGCTATTATTTGTCTATTTCTGCCGTTTGGTGCAGTTTTTGTTGTCTATTGCCTATTTTTTTATGTCCGGCATAGCTTTTAGAGGTGCAATTTTTGTTATTTTTCGTGAATTTCCGGTGTCTATACATTTTTGATGTTGCAGTTTCTATGATTTGACGCGACTTTCTTGATGTTTTTGGTTAAATCTTTTTTTGGCCGTAGCTCTTACTAAATCCACCTGTCAGAGTTTGTTACATATTTAACCTTTCTGAAATTGATCTATTTCTTGCACTGTGGATGAATCAGGTGGACTCATTTTGTTCAATACGCAAAATGTTAGTGAACCGAAAAGGTTCTTGTCAGTACTCGGAAACACGATGAAAGAAATAGCAACTGTGGCTGCAAAGGAAAATGATCGGTCGGGGAAAAAGTTTGCTACTAAAGAAGCCAGTTTTTCATCACTTGAGACAGTTTATTCACTTGCGCAGTGCACCCCAGATCTGTCTGAATCTTCTTGTGGTAATTGCCTAAGCAATGCTATTGGGAAGATGCCGAGTGATGGCAAGAAAGGCGGTCAAGTTATTTTACCAAGCTGTTTCGTTAGGTATGAGACGTACTCTTTTTACAACGTTACTGCTGTTGCGCAACCACCTCCGGCACCAGTTAGCCGCTCTCCTCCTCCTCCTCCAGTGTCCAATGCTACAAGCAGCGATAGAGGTAATTTCTTCACACACTGTTCTTTAATTGACTGGTTGAGTTACTTGATTGAGCTCAATTTCCATTCGGAACAGGACAGCAAAGAAGGTAACTTGTTTTCAGTGAGTTCCCTTGGTTGGATAATAGTTTTGTTCTCATAGGTTGATTTTTTAAAATCTAATAGGCAAGTAGTGGCGAAGCCACGAACTTCGTTAAAGGTGTTCAAAATCTGATATATCTCTATAAACCGTAATTGTTAATCTGTATACGCAATATTGTTTTCTAATGAAAAGAGTTCAACTAACCACTCTTCAGTCTATGTAGCTATGCCACTGGCGAGTACCATATATCCACTACTTTTTTTCAACAACACATTTGTTATAAATTCATATGCAAATATGTATTCAAAGGGAAAGCAGTGAGTATGCTGAGGAACTGGATCCACAGTTAATTTCACGGATAGTCATCTAACTAGGGGTCTATTACAGCAAAATTATGAAACTAAATTTTGTAAACAAAAAATTATGTCAACTATCCCTATATTTGGATAAAATCAAAATAACTAGAAAATATATTCCCACTTTAAGTTTATTGTTTTTGAACAACACATTGTTCAACTGATGCAGGAAAAGGGGGAATTTCATCTGGAGTAATCATTGCCATAGTTGTTCCAATTGCTATTTTAATTCTACTATTCATTTTTGGTTTCTGTTGGATAAGAAGTAGAGCATCGCAAGAATTCAATGGTGTAGAAGAGATAACAGGTAGAGACTGTAAAGTTCCATAGGCTGAACAATATTCGAGTTGAATACTTATAAGTCATTGTTGAAACTTTCGGACTTTTCTTTGTTGTCTAGATGCAGATGACATTTCAACTGCTGAATCCTTGCAATATCACTTGAACACTATTCGAGTTGCCACAACTAACTTCTCAGCCGATAATAGAATTGGTGAAGGTGGATTTGGTGTTGTATACAAGGTAAAGTTTAATTTAAAAGAATGCAAGATGTTGCACATTTTTGTCCCCAGGACTTTGTCTAGCGGTAAGAGGGCAACAATGAGGTGTGCCGGTAAGCTGCATGTCACAGGTTCGAACCCTGCCACAGACAAAAGCCTAGTTTTAAGTGTGAAGGGTAGAAGGAGACTGTCGGACTGTTGAATATTGCATCTGTTACTGCTACCTTTTCTTGGATAATTAGTTGTTTAGTTGTAGGAGGAGTCTAATAGTTGATTTAGTAGAATATTTGTTTCTTAGTTTAAGTAAGCGTCTAATACTTTAGTTGCACGAGGATTCCAATATTTGGTTTATGTAGCTATATAAAGGCCTATAATAAATGAAATTTATGACGGATTTTCATTCATATTTCTACCCATTGCTTACATCTCTCTCAAAAAAATCATAACACGGATCAGTATCGATAGTTCTTAACCGTGCGCTACTGGTCACGGCATTTCTCAGTTGTCAAAAAAAAATTAAAAAAAATTGATGTTGTACATTTTTAGTCTTTACCATGTCTTGTTAACTTGCAAATATCTTATTACAATCTCAGGGTAAACTTCCTGATGGACAAGAAATAGCTGTGAAGAGGCTATCAGGGAGCTCAGGTCAAGGTGCAGAAGAATTTAAGAATGAGATCGTATTGATTGCGAAGCTTCAACACAGAAATTTAGTGAGACTTTTGGGATATTGCTTTGAAGGAGAGGAAAAGATACTTGTCTATGAATTTGTCCCCAACAAAAGCCTCGACTATTTCTTATTTGGTTGGTTTCAATCTGCTAAAATTAATTCATTTTATCGTTTGTGTTGCTACAATTGTCTATGTGGAAACAACCTCTTGCAGAAATGCAAGCTGTAAGGCTGAGTACAATAGAACCAATGTGGTCCGGCCCTTATTAGGAGCATGTGCATAATGCGAGTTTAGTACACCGGGCTGCATTTTTTTTGGGCCTATCAGAAAAATGCATTTTCTTAGGGTGTGTTTAGTATTGAGGAATACATTTTCCGGAAAATGCTTTTCAATTTTCCCATGTTTGGTTGGTCAAAATTTTTGGAATTTTCTCTAGGAAAAGGAGTTCTTTAAAAATGTGCAAAATAACTTCCCTAGTGGAAGTATGAAAAACAAATTCCACAAATGGCATTTCACAATCCTTGTAGCCCCCATTCCCACCACCCCCCACTCCTCCTCCCATAGTATTTGTCTAGATTATATATAATGTTATTGGAATAATATTTTCTGCTTACATAACAAACACAAGAATATAAGTAAGAAATCACTTATTTAGCGGGAAAACATTTTTCAAGAGAACATTTTCCTTCGTACCAAACACACCCTTAGTCTAAGTTGTCATTGGCTGTTTCTTAATTTTCATTTATACAGTTGGATTTTACATCCATTTTGCCTAAATAAAACTCTGTTGTTGATAAACTTTTAGATCCAGATATGCAGCAATTACTGGATTGGTCGAGACGTTACAAGATTATAGGAGGGATTGCACGCGGACTACTTTACCTTCATGAGGATTCTCGTCTAAGAATAATACACCGTGATCTCAAAGCAAGCAATATACTCTTAGATGAAGAAATGAACGCCAAAATATCAGATTTTGGAATGGCAAGAATATTTGGTGATCAAACTGCAGAAATTACTAACAGGATTGTTGGGACATAGTAAGTTTTGAATACATGTTGATATATCTTAGTTTCTTGTCTTAGTTGACCTTAGCTAGATAGATTGTGCTGATGTTTGTTGTCCCCCTTTTCCTCTTTCTTGTTCCACATTGTCACCTATACACATTTACGTTCTAATTGTGTATTAGTCTACGGACCATTGGGATGAACTTGACTGTGAAGCTACCCTAGGCAAACTCTACATCGGAATGGAAAGGGGAAGTTAGGGGCCACAAAAGAATGAGTTCAGGATTCAACTATCGAGACGCCTTTTGGGTTAAAGTCCCAGTGAGACAAAACCGTGAGACCTCAAATGTTGGATAGAGCAGACAGTACCTTGGTGGTTGGACCGAGACCATTACAAGTGGTAGCAGAGCCAGTATTTCCCCTAATCAAGAACGTTGAGTCCTTAAGGAAGGGTGAGTGTAACTGCTCACACAACATTAGCGATTGAACTTGAAAGGGAATTCTCTATGAAGCTTGCCTTAGGCGAATTTTACATCGAAAAGGGAGGAGAAAGTTAGGAGCTATAAGGGTAAGCTCAGTATTCAAAAGTTGAGGTGTCTTATAAGGTAAAAGTCGAAGGAAATAAAACTGAGACTTTAAATGTCAAGTCAGAGTGGACAATACCTTGATAGTTGCGCCTCCACTATTACAAATTGTCCATTGAATCACTCAATATGGTCACACTTGCGGCTTCTACTTAGAATCTGAAAGCGGTTAAATGTCATTTTCGTTAGAAGTTATCCTTTTTCTAGCTAACCTTCCTACTTGTTTGTTGTGCTATATATGTAGTGGTTACATGGCACCGGAGTATGCTATGCACGGACAATACTCTGTTAAATCCGATGTTTTCAGCTTTGGTGTTCTACTTCTGGAGATCATAAGTGGAAAGAAGAATAGTTCATTTTACCAATCAGATGGAGCTCAAGACCTTCTTAGCTATGTGAGTTCACATTCATAAATACAGCTACTATTTTTATCATATTAGTCCCACTAGTTTCTCGTCACGTGCATTGCATGTGTATCCTATGATAATAGTACAAATATTTTAAAATTATACAAGTAATATTGGAATATGTTTGTGATGAGATACACTACATTTGAAGGGAGAGATCTACAAGCTCGAATTGATTAATTGTGAGTTTATTCGACCAACTTAGTTGTTGAACGTAAAATGATTAGATATCGTTTGAACACCTAAAATTTGTTATCAAAATAAGATTGTTATAGCAAATACTTAACAATGTTCTTGCTTTTTTCTTTTAATGTTTCAACGACATATAATAGAAATTTATGATAAAAGTTCTTTTGTTTATTGTTCTTCCTGTCTTTTGCCCTCCACAAATTCCTTCTTGGCTGGCCAAGAGTGTTGAGCTTTGCTTCATTATCAAATAATTAAAGCTGCTCTCTGTGATGTATTAGTATATCAATCTCAATTAACTATTTATATCGAACTAAAAAAAGAATTTCAAAAAAAGTACCCACCTTTTCTTTAATATCCACTTATTTATCACATTTCTTTGTTTTGAGAAAATTTTTTGCATTTTATATCCCAAATGAAAGAAAAATTATTTTCCCTCCCCAAAATATTTTATATCCCTTCTTGCTTTTACTCTTCTCTTTGAGGTTTGTTTTTATTGATTAATAAAAATTAGCCCTAGGCACTGCCTAGTGGATTGATTTAAAAAAAAAAAAAAAAAAAAAAAAAAAAGGTAAAATTAAAAAAGTAAGGTAAAGATTACATGAACTTAAAAAACCACGTATTATATTTTGAAAGTAGTGTTGAGTATATTCATTAATTCTTACCCTTAACACAAAGATACAACGTAACCAGAAATCATAAAAAAACGCCCAACAAAAGATGGGAAAAAAAGGGAAGAAAATAGCAATTTAATTAAAGTTTAAACTACTCAAGATGAAATATTTAAATGGGGTTTGAGCATATATATATACTAGTTCTCGGCACGTGCGTTGCACGTGTATCTTAGATTATTTAGTACGATGTTTTATATAACCATATAAGATCATTAGAACATATTTTTGAGTGACAAAAGATAAACAAACGAGTAGAGTATAAACTCATGAAAATGATGAATGTTACATATACTTTATCAGAAACTTGGTAGTTGAGTTCAACATGATTGAATATTGTCCAAAGTATGTATAATTGGACAATAAAATTTAGTTAATTACATGATTTAATTAATCTATATATAAAATGCTTAAAAGCTGAAGAAAAAAGAAAGAGATTAGAACTGCCTATATTAAAATTCTTTTTTCTAAATCTCTTATGGCAATGATCCGATTGAGATCTTTTAATAGAACAGTAAGATGGTAAACATCTTAGAGTTTAGGCAAATTCAAATTTTTCCCAAAGATTAAAACTTGTAAGTCGCAAAAATTAATCTCATTGCAAATTCTGATGGTCCCACGTGAATCAGAATGGTTTGACATAAATGGTTGTGCAAACTGAGCTGTAATGAGACGACGAAAATATATGTCGAAGTACTTTTTAAGAAACAAATATTATTAAACCGAACTGGTGGTAATTTTAATTCGGTAGCATGCAAAAATTGAGATTATCAAAGATTAAACAACATACTTTAGATTTCATGCAAATAAGTAGGAGCAATACTTATTTGTGCGCCCATTCACACAGTGGAGGATTCAAGATTTTCACTTAGGGTGTTCGAAAAATAAAAATGTATGTGTCTCGGAATTAAATATGAAACCTCAAGGTAAATTTTGAATCCGAAAACATAGAACCAACCTTTAGTCTTGTGTTTAGGGAATTTAAAATCTATATATGTGCATATTACCTTATATATACAGTACAATTTTTTTGCCGAAGGGTTCAGGTGAATACCCCTGACCACCCTAGATGCAGCTGCCCCTGCATTCACACGAAAGACTGCCGAAAGAAAGCTGCTCTTCAAGGCGTATATAAATAGTGCAATCTTAATTCTTTTAATTTAAAAACTACATATTGACAGTACTGCTCAGCCAATAATTAAAAATAGGGTTCAGGTGAATACCCCTGACCACCCTAGATGCAGCTGCCCCTGCATTCACACGAAAGACTGCCGAAAGAAAGCTGCTCTTCAAGGCGTATATAAATAGTGCAATCTTAATTCTTTTAATTTAAAAACTACATATTGACAGTACTGCTCAGCCAATAATTAAAAATTAGATTCAACTACAACAAATCCAGTAACAATATATGAAAACTGAACTTACAGGTTGCGGGAAGTACAAAGATCACAATCTCTATATCCTGAAAAAAATATAGCAATCAGTTAGCAGGAGTACTTTTTTTTATAAAGTAAATGTAATTTATAGCTGAAAGCATCCAGAATAAGCAGATACTCTTTTTTTGTTTAAAGAAAACAATATCATTGTCAGGAATAAAGAACTGTAAAAAAAGCTTTAAGAAAAACATGGGAAAAAATAACTTCATGACAAAAATTGAGATTATCAAGATTAAAAAACATACTTTAGATTTCATGCAAATAAGTAGTAGCAACATTTATCTGTGCGCCCATTCACACCGTGGCGGATTCAAGGTTTTCACTTAGGGTGTTCGAAAAATAAAAATGTTTGTGTCTAGGAATTAAACATGAAACCTCAAGGTGAATTTTGAACCCGAAAACATTGAACCAACCTTTAGTCTTGTGTTTAGGGGGTTCAAAAGCTATAAATGTACATATTACCATATATATACAGTGCAATTTTTTTGCCGAGGGGGTTCAGGTGAACACCCTCGGTCCCCCTAGATCCGCCCCTGCATTCACACAAAAGACTACCGAAAGAAAGCTGCTCTTCACGGCGTATATAAACAGTGCAATCTTAATTCTTTTAATTTAAAAACAACATATTGACAGTACTGCTCAGCCAGTAATTAAAAATTAGATTCAACTACAACAAAACCAGTAACAATATATGAAAACTGAACTTACAGGTTGCGGGAAGTACAAAGATCACAATCTCTATATCCTGAAAAAAATATAGTAATCAAACAACAACATTGTCAGGAATAAAGAACTGTAAGAAAAGCTTTAAGAAAAACATGGGAAAAAAGAACTTCATGAACTAAAAAGATGAGATTGTGAGAATATTATTCGGGTATATTCATCAATTTTCCCCTGAAAACAAAGATGCAATATAACCAATATATAAGAATCCTAAGAAAAAGTAGGAATGGAAGAAATCAGCAATATAAGGGGACGCGTCTTCATCCCAACATCTAGCTTTAAAATTGTACATAAACGTTCGGTGGAACTATAAAATAGAAGGGTCAGAATTCCAAGCATCACTAAGGTTTGCAGTAGTCTTAATACGATGTATTTACTTTATTGAATTAATTCAAGGAAGTCATTTACTGTTTTGAATTCTTTTCTACTTAGAATAATGGATAGGTATACAAAATTTATGTAGGAGAAAAACTGGTTCATGTACCAAATTATGAAGGGATAATGTAGTTTTCTAAAGGGAATTAAATTAAGTCCATCAAAATTAAGCTAGGAGGTGAATAGGCTGTGAAATAATTCAAGGAACACGTTCGATTGTATTAATAACTCATCATTTAATATGACCCAATGTAACCAGAGTCTCTATTGCTAATTAGAGTACTTAATCAGATTTTGATTTGCTGCATTAAAATTTTACTATTTGATTATAAATTTAATTAGATTTTAATTTACTACAGGGGCGAAATGGTAATCCAACTTTACACTAAGGAGCTTCCCACTTTTAATAATATATGATATGTAGACCTTCAAAATTCTTAGAGATGTAATACAGGATTTAGGGGACATACCTAGCATAGAAATATTTGGTGTAGATCAGTACCTCTGTACAAAATAAAAGGATAAGATCTCAAAAAGGTAAACTGAAAGTTTTGAATCATGGAGTTCATCATTAATTGTTGTTCCCTTCAAATATTGCAGTGACTACATCCGATTCTTATTATTTTAGTGCAACCAATTATTTTTGCTACCTCCGTTAAATTGGACTCCCAAAACGTACGCTCATTTACTTAGAATTCTAAGCATCATCACTAAATAACATTAGCTTAATTTGTCTTAATACACTGTATCTAGACTTTCTTGGGTTTTAACTTCTAACTGGTCATTTACCTATTTGTATTCTTTTCAGTTTTCATTGGAAAAAAAAAAAGCATGACTATACAATTAAGGTCGTGTAGGAATTAGATTTAATTATAGAGCAATGTTTGATAAAGGGCGTGCTGGTTATGATTCCTAATACTATATTTATTGTGAAGCCTTTTTACGACTTTTTACATTAGTCTAATAGGAATAGTGTTTGATTGAAGGGTAAAAAGGTTGTTTAACATTCTATGGGCATTATGGTAATCTGACTTTTCACTTAAGAGCTTTCCACTTTTAATAATATATGATGATTATCAAAGCCCTCATCGCTAATTTTGTCTCATATTTGTCCCTCCCTCTAACGGTTGTCTTGCTTGGCTCTGGTACTTGTCATGGGGGAGCCACGCAAACAGACAAAAGATCTAAATTTACCCATAAATTGTCTACTTGTTCTATATATACTCTCAACAATAATTTGAGGTTCATATATACCCCTAAAATATTGAATAAAGTCCAAATATACCCCTATATGACTTTCACAATACTAGCCAAATCAACAAGGACGGAGCTAGAGTATCGGCTACAGGTTCGGTCGTACCCATTAACTTTGGTTCAAACCTTTGTATCCTATCTTAAAAATTTACTGAATATGTACAGATTATTAATTTAGAACCCAATAACTTTATAAGATCAGAATCCAAAATTCATAAACTTTAAATTCTGGTTGCGCTTCAGCAGCTCATGTCAATCTCTCCACAATGGAAAATTGTTACTAGGAGGGGCATATTTGAGACAAAAGTAATGGTGCGACTCTTATGAGTCCAAAGTTAAATGGAGGGCATATATAGGATAAGACGTATACTTGGACCTTTCCCTCATTATAAATGCAACTCTTGCTGATGCTAATTTTGAATCATTAATGGATAAATCTTGTAGGTTTGGAAGAATTGGAGGGACGGGACGCCATTGAACATAATGGATCCAACATTTGGAGGCTCATATTCAAGAAATGAAGTCGTACAATGTATACATATTGGGTTGTTATGTGTTCAAGAAGATGTTGATGAAAGACCTACAATGGCATCTGTGGTGATCATGCTTAATAGTTACTCTGTCACCAAGCCGGCACCTCAACAACCTGCATTCTTTTTTCATAGTCGATCAGAGATGTTTCCAAAGGAGCTAGAGTCGGATCAATATTCAACTAGCAAATCGATACCATTATTGTCCACGAATGATTTATCCATTACAGAATTGGAGCCAAGATAGATGGATACAATGATGAACGAACACCTGCCCGTTACAAGTCAGCTTAACCTGATGGTGTAAAAAAATCTATGTACTATCATAAAACTTTATATGTTATATTGAGGAATAAGGGGGTAAACTATGTTACAACTTAAAAGTGTATTTCATCATTTCAGGTGTACCATGTTATGTGGTATGGACTTTAATTTTGGTCCCTATTCATACAGAATCCTTTTTCAAATTCATAGTTGTATCTAAACCTTTGGTACTTTTTTTCCTGACTTTATAAGAAGATGAAAATTTAAGATATCAATTCGACTCAGTTAAATCTGAATGTGAAATTGTTGGCTGCATTGATCTAATTAGACTCCTATAAAAATTAAATCTTCATATTTGCTGGCAAAGAATGATATCTGGATATTTGTTCTTTCAACTTGATGGCCTGCCATAATTGAAGTGCTAAAACTTAAATCTATGTTAGTTGTTCAAAGCATACTGATATTGTCTCAGAATTAGATGTTTAATTAGGGTCAGTTTGGATAGCCACCTGGTAATTGGAATTGGTGTAATTACTGCCCTAGTAATTACACAGTCTAGTAATTACACAGTATTGTAATTACAGTGACATGTTTGTTTGTTATAATGTAATTACAGTGTAATTACAACCGTGCTATTTGGTTGCACAAGTGTAATTACACAGTTAGTTTAATTTAAAAATAAAACTTAACTATAAAAAATTTAAAATTAATATTTAAAAAATATGTGCCTTTATAAATGATATTAAATTAGCTGTTTAATAACACATTATTTCTTGAAAATATGTTAATTAATAATCATATATTTGTAACTAATATTGTAAAAAATAGTTGATATATAATTTCAAATTAATAATATTTTTATTTTAATTGATTATAAAACTTAAAAGCATACTTTTTTTGTGAGAACATCATGGGATTTGATGTTTGAAAAAAAAAATATTTATAAATATAATGTCACAATATTATTCAAATGTTTAACAAAAATTACATCAACTATAAGTGAAAAATAAACAACAAGCAATGTGAAATAACAAGTCAATAGTACTAAAGCAAAAAAATTAAAGTCGAAAATATAACTTAAATTCAAAATCCAAAAGAATTTTTTTAACATAATACTCTTATGCCAAATTCCAATATTACATAAGTAAGTTCCAACGTAGCATAAGTAAATACTCCTATAATTCAAAAAGAAAGGGAAAATATAAGTCTATAACCACATTCACAACAAAATTCTACTTTAATAACGTCACTCATTATATGCCAAATTTGTTAATAACTCATTCTTTCTAATATTAAGAGATGTAGTTTCCAAAATTAGAATAATAATAATACGGTTATGCTAAATGAATAAAATAAATAAAATAAAAAATACGAGCAATTACATGGAACCACATGAAGTAAAAGTTGGGAATGAGAAGAAAGGAAATGAAATATAAAAAGAAAATACATTTTTAAAAAATAAAAATAATTAAAAAGTAAAAATAAAAAATAATTAATTAATAGAAATAAAAAAATAAATTAGAAAAGCAAAGAAAAATAAATTAGAAAAGCAAAGAAATTAAAATAAAATAAAATAAAAAATAAATTAAATAATATAAATTAAAAAAGAAAAGAAATAAAATTAAAAAAAAGAAATAAACTAAAAAGTAACTCTGTAATTACAGGGTGTAATTACACCAAATTCTCAGCCCCCCCCCCCCCCCCCCCCCCCCCCTTGAGAATTGGAGAGTGTAATTACACTCTGTCAATTACACTAAATTTTCACCTAACCACTAAACTACAATCACTTTGTGGTTATTTGTATTGTTAGAACACATACATAAAGAGTTAAATGTTCAAAATCACATCTAAACTATTACATTTTTGCGAGTTTCATACCTCAACTATCTATTATTCCATTTACCTACCTAAAGTATCACACTTTTGTATTAAAACTCATCTCGATGCTGCGTTGGCCTTTATGCGCTTGTTGTCGATTGATTTAAAATATTTGACCAACTCGACTGTATTTTCACAAAACGGGAGTGATAGTTAGGCCTTCACGCGCTTGAGTGTTGCCTTTCTCCCCTGTTTTGTTTATACTTTTTTTGAGTCGAGAGTGAGTCCATCAAAAACAAACTCTCTACGCCATAAAAGTAGGGGTAAGGTCTGCGTACAGCTTACCCTCTCCAGACTCCACGTTGTGAGATTACGCTGAGTATATTGTTGTTGTAGTTTAGATAGATAAAAGGAACAAAGGATATAATTTAGATAGGTAAAGAGAATAAAAGATAATTAAGATATGAAGTTCGCGAAAAGATATAGTTTAGATGTGTTCTTCTACCATTAACTCTAAATATAATAAAATAATCATCAAAGCAAAGAAGAAAGCTAGAAGCCTCTTGGAAGGATAATCAATGTACCAAAACAAGAAATCAAATCAATTCCCGACATTTACACGGGAAACCCTCCTTAAATTCTTGCATGTTAATTCAGACATGTCAATTCAAATGGAAGACTATTATGGCAAAGAAAAATATTATCTCAATTATGTGATGTTTCATTAGTCCCTCTTTATTAATTGATATATTGTGGTAGATTGTAGTTTAAGATAAATATTGAACATTGAATACCCTTGAAACAACTGAATGAATGCTGAAACTCAGTGGCGAAGGACGTTCAAAAGCGAACCTTGTTAGCTTCCAACTCTTTTTTTCTTTATTGGTGTTTCTTTGCCAGACACCCTTGCAGTGACTTTGTTTGTTCAACTAAAATTTTCAATAGAAACCCAAAAATACATTTCAAATTTAGTGCTGCTTGGATAATGTTTTGGTTACAAACTATAAAGTGTCAAAACTAAATATTTATATGACACTTGTTTTTAGTCAGTCCAAAAAATAATGACACATTTCTATATTTAGTAACAATGTAAATTTAGATATCAAATTTTACCCTTAATGAAATGGTTTGTAGCCACAGATTTCTCAATGTCTTATTTTAGATCACAAAGTTCAAAAATCTTCCTTCTTTCTTAAAATCTGTGTCCAGTCAAACACCTTCTTATAAAATTGGACGGAGGGAGTATACAGTTTTGCTTTAAAAAATTTGATGCATCCACTCATTAAAAAATATTTATTTTTAAAATTTGAACACTCGTGATCAGATTCAGATTCCTGGCTTCGTCATTGACTATGTAGCTCAAAGTGTGATCAATCATGGAGGTAAATGCGCACCAAGAATGGCTTATAAAGGCCAATGTTATTTTCGCCTTTATCTCATTTTCGTTCTTTTCATTCTCTGCACTATGTATGTGCCTAATTCTCCCAACTTTGACATCGAAATATACCAACTTATTGGACTCATGTGGCCTAGTAATATCTTCAACAAGATAACAAAAATGACATAGATTATTCTTGAAATTTCCATAAATTCGTGAACCCAATTGAAGGAGGACCTGATGCTTCAAAATGACTTCATTTCAGAAAAAGAATAATGTCACAGATGACCATCCAACTTTGAGTTGTTACATCACAATCATAAACTTAATATTTGTAACGATAAAATAATTCAATTATGTCTATGCATCGCAAAAATAGAAAATATGGAAAAATGATGAATCTAGTCTCGGAAACGATAAGTAGACCTCCACGTGTATAAAATTGTCATGTAAGTATATATAGTTACTTTAATTTAACAACTGACCTTATCCACGTGAACAACAACAATAACCAGCCGTGGATTCAGGATTTGGAGGTTGTGGGTGTCACTATTTTATATAGGCAATACATACCACTAACCATAAAAGTAGGAGGACAGGTCGTTAAATTAATTTGGGTTAATTCGGTTGAGTCTTTTATTCGCAAATAAGTTCGGCTAAGTTCAATTTTTTCACACTTGATTTAAAATTTAAAATTTTAGTCTAGAAGAAAATGATAAAAACAAAAACAAATAAACTCTTGAACGAGCGCACCCAATTAGATAATTTGTTGAATATGTAGCATAATATTATTATATTCTTTATTTGACTACATTAATTTACCTCATATTTTTGAGTTAGTTTTTCCGTCTCAATTATCAAGTTTTATTGCAATTGTTTGCATAACAAAATATTCAAATTTTCAATATATCAAATAAAGGAAGCTTTCATTATAGAAACAAAATAATGGTTATTGTAAATAAATTGGAGGAAAAAAATGCTGATGAAGGAGGAGGATGAGGGAGAATTTCTTTTTTTTTTAGCAACAATGAAGAGTATAAATAAAGAAAAAAAGAAAAGAAAAGGAATCGAACTCGGGCACATAGAGAATTTAAGAACTTAAGTGGCCCGCACAGAGTATTGGCACCAGAGGCTGTTTGTTTAGTCATTTAATTGATTTATAGGTTCTTCACAGTTATTTGCATACATATTCGGAATTCCGCCGAAGTGTGCGGATGGCATGGCACTCCTACCTCATAAGGTAGATCCGCCCTTGACAACAACATACTCCTATAATCCAATAAAGTGGGACCTGGGAAGGATAGAATGTATGCAGATCTAACTCTAGGGGTGGGCACAGTTTGGGCCAACCCGAAATCCAAACTGAAATCTGAACTTTTTAAATATTTGGTTTGGATATTTGGATTATGAATTGGACTTCGAATTTTATTTTAAAATTTATGGATTTTGGATTGGATATGGATTTAGTACTACAGATTTTTGGATATTCGAAAATCCGAAATTTTTATACCTTATATCTAGCCTTACCTGTATCATATGTGCCCAGTACTAATAGGTCTAGTTTCTAAAGGTCCAATAGATTAGTACCTAAGGCCCGACCCATTAAAATATTAAGTCCAATATACAATTTTTTACTAAATCAAATATAATATAGGGTTTTCTTACTTCTCAAGACTCAAAAGTCTCACGTTTGTGTCACTCACGACAAAGTTCTTTGTTAATTTGCCAAATGACTACTTATATTTTATTTTGTTCATTTCCACTTTTCCAGAATGGTTTTATTTGGTATGGATTTATTACTATGTTGGATATGACTTGGATTTGTTAATCCTAATTTGAACTAGAAGGGTTTTTTATTGAGCAATTAAGATTTAGATTTACCTCTGTGGAACTAACACATGAATTTTGTTCCTAATAAGTTTGCCTTAAGTCTCAAGAGTCGAATCCGAAATCCAAAGTATCCAGACCGAATAATCTGAAACAGAACTTAAAATATCCAATCCAATCCGAACTTATTGGATTGGATTTGGATTGTAATTTCTTCAATCCGAACCGAATATCCAAACCGAAAATTCCATATTCAATCCGATAACCCGAACGCTCACCCCGATTCTATAGGGGTAACAAAGTGGTCTAACCTTCTTATTTGTTCAATTATAGAAAGAAGTGTCACTTGAAATTTATCTAAAATATAATATTATGAGGCTGCGATTATTCTATTTATTTGGAAAATGTATCTCAAACGTGCTAAAGAAAAAATTGCACACAAGTGAAATAACTAATCACTTGGATGATAGTAAGAAATGGTCAATTTTATTCCAGGGGATTACAGCAAATTTCTTTCTCTTCTTGATGCACTGAGACAAAAATTATAATGCCGAGGTTCCATCTCTTTAAAATCAAACTAAATGGTTTATTACTCTGATGTATGGTTTTTGGTATGGATTGTCAAAGAAAGAAAAAGAAAATAGTTGCACAAATTTTTAAAAGTTTTTCTTGATTTGACATTTGGTGCATAGATTATTATTCTGATATAATTTCTAATTTATTTTCATTTGGATGATTCAACACACAAATTGGAAAAGCATTTGGATGATTTACAAACAAAAGTGAAAAAAGGTTAGTAAGAATTTATATAATGTTCTTCACATGCATGGTTGCTTTAGTATATTTTTATACATTTGCCTTGGTCTTATAATATTTTTATATGTATGTTTATTTTTAATTACATTTTTTTAATCCCTTTATATCAAGACAATTTACAAAAGAATGTATAAATGTATCTAACAGCGCGAAGCGCGGACAAATTAACTAGTATTGAACTATGAACCCATAACTCAAATAAGAGACTAACTCCTACCTTGGAAGGTAGAGAAACTGTTTCCAATCGATAGAGCATCGGCTCAGGAAAAACAATTCAAAGCAATTCGGAAAAAAGATGAAGCAATATCAAAGTGGGTCAAAAAGAAAAAGAAACAATAACTACAATAAAATAAAATGTTAAGTGAACAAGACAAAGCAATGGTCGGTAACATAAATCGACGGATAAGGAACTCCAGGAGAAATACTACGACTACCTCCTTATCTACGTGACACAACTTGAAAAAACAAAAAACCTCATTTTTTATTCAATATTGGGAAAAAACAATTATCAGCTGGCCCAATGATACAATTTACTTGTTTTAGCCCTAGACTGCGTGTAGCCATAAACTTTGTTAGCAAGGGTTTTTTTTTTTTTTGTAGGTAGCAAGGACTTGCAAACAAGAATAGAAAGGAATTACCATGCCTGCCGTTTGCTCAAATCACAGAAGTGTGATTTTATTGACAATTTCCCAACAAAAGATCTCACGAGTTTCTCTAACAAATGAATCGATCATTATTCCAGTTCTATTCAAGTGTACAGTTATTAAAAAAATATAAACCAATAATAAATCTGCAATTTTTATTGGATATACAGCAGTAGCATTTATACATGAGTTCACATTATACATGAGTTATATACATTTATACACACATTATACATGAAATGAAAATTTATACCTGAGCTATATACATTTACACACACACTATACATGAAAGAAAAGAATCATACACAATTATATCATTACTGTATATTGTTTATACACACATTATATATGAAACGAAAAACATCAGTTTCATAAATTATACACATGTTACGTACTTGATATACAATAATTATACATACTTTGTGGAAATAAGAAACTAGACAATATAATAAAAAGATCAACGCATATGTATGGAAAAATTATTGGTAGGGAGTGTTCCCTCCGAATGGGGCCCTACGGGGTGTGAATCTGGATATAGTCGGGCTGTAATGCGGATACCGGATACTGGGTGGAAAACCAAAAAAGAAATATCAACAGATATAATATTCAACATCATATACACAAATGAAATGTAACAATATGTATATTAGTATTATGCTCAGTTATAAACCCTTAATACAAAAATTATACATATTGAAACCAAGTTAGAAGGCTCTATAGATCGATTTAGTGGAGGTTCAATGAAAAATCATAAAAATGCAGGTCATTACAGAGAAATAGAAACAAAACCACTGGAGTAAAAATGGTACTTGTTGACACCCAATTTTGTCCCTCTTTTATTTAATTTACTCGGGTTTCTAAATTTACTGACGAGCTAAATACTTTATTTTTTTCACAATATTTTATTGCTACTACTATTAATATCACTACTTTTATTTTCAACATTATGAGCATTACTTTATCACAAACTTTAACGATTCGTCATCGTTTCATTTTTTGGGTTCGGATTCGTTAAATTTAATTACAAAAACAACACTTTGTAAAATCCTTACTTTTCTACATGTTAATTACTATTTGTCTTCACCTAATATATTTTAGTTATTAAATTATAAGCCCAACAATAATTAAATAAAGGAGGAAGGATCAACAATTTTCAGCCAAATTAATGACCCGAAATACAAATACAATATTATTTCCCTACCCAAATAAACAACCCACATTTTTAACCCACATTTTCAGCCCAAATTATAGCCCACAACGCCCAGCCCAATCCCATTTTTTACCCGACCCGGTCCGGCCCAATCCCCCATTTTTCCCCCTAAATCCAATCCCTTTCTCTTTCTCTTTCTTTTTCCCTTTCTCCGCCTCCCTCACCTCCCTCTCTCTACCCACCTCTCCTTCATCGTCATCTTCACACTCCCACTCACCATCGTCTCCACCACGCCTCTGCACCTCCACTCACTGTTGTCTCCCCACGCACCTGCCACTTCCACTCGCCACTGTCCCCTCACGCCTGTCCGTTTCGTCTCTCTCATACGCTCCTCCCCTTTATTTAATACAAACAAAACCCTATAAATGGGATTGGGAAGTCGAATCGAAAAGGGGGGATTCTTCACCTTTCCACTACGTTTTAGTCTTATCTTTGTGCTATCTCTACTGATTTTTTTTAGTTTTGGGAAAGGGGGAATACCATTTTTCGTTTTTCTTGACCTCAGTTTGTAATCTCAAAACATTATTTCTGTTTGGTTTCTTTTATTTCGAGTTCGAGTATAAAGGGGATTTTTTGGAGTTTAGGGATTGATTCAGTGTTTAGGGACACTCACCACTTTCCAACCATAGTTTTCACTTTTCCGGTGAACTTTAGCCGGATTACTCTAAATCACCATATTTTCACACAATCAATTCTGGGTTTTAATCGAAAGCATCGTTTATTTCGTTCGAGTTCGAGCGTAGATTCGACGACGTCGACGCCCCACTTCACTGTACCCACAAAAGGTCGGTAAATCTCCCTTCGTTATCTGTTTATTAGCAGCTTCAGTACTTTCTGTTTGTTTCATATGTCGAAGTGTTTCGTTGGTTCGATAGTTAGCTGTTAGGTTGGTTTGATATTTGTTAATATTAATAGATGATTGTGTCAGTTTTTTTTTAGTTAGTGAAGCAGTGGTGTTTGCAAATTTGTTTAGTTTGAGTATTGTTTGATTATGTGTTTGTAGATGTTGTCCAGCATCTTACTTGAATGATATTCGTGTTTTAATATAGTTTAGTTTCCAGCTTAGCTACCAGTAGAATCTGTCTACTCATTCCTTAATTCAGTTCAGCTAATTTTAAGTTTTTATTAGCATGTTTATGCCTGTATGTAGTGCATTTAAGTATATTGAATGTTCCCGCCTCTGTATAATTGAACCTTTGTGTGGTGTGGTTCTATGCCTAATCTGCTATTTAGTTTAACATGCCACTAGGACGCGCTTAAGTGCTTATGTGACGTAGTTTCACTGTCTTACAGAGCTGTTTGTTGTTAGTTTGCCTTCATCATGTTTAGTTTCAGGTTGAGTCACGATTGAATGATCTGGATCAATATGCTTAATTCGCTGTTTACTTTTCCCCCTTTTGTCGTGTGATCAAATGAGAAATGCTTTACTTTGATAAAGGTTTTACTTTGCTTTACCTTGCTGTTTATAAGTGAACAAATGAGCACATTTCCAAAACATTCTCTTTAATCTCTACTTTGCTGTTTCATTTGAATCTTTCTAGCCTTCATTTTTTTAGTCAAGTGACTGCAATATGCTCATTTGTCGTCTTCTCCTTACCCTTCTGTTCAAAGAAATAAATGATAGTTCGTGTGATCTTTTAAAGACATTAGATGATTCACTTTTTTGACATTTGTGATGGGTTAGTTTGGAATAGAATAGGACTCTTCCTTCCTAGTTTATAGTCTAAATGTGTTCTCAGATGCACTCTATGATGAATTATGCTTAAAGCCTGCCTTATTTTCCACTTATAGTTTGATTCAAGATCTCATTCTCTTTGTTCTGTTGCGAAACTGATATGATACAATATCATGCTTAAAAATTATTTAAGTTAACTTTCATAAGGACCAATAGGAGTTATCTGTAATCTTGTTGCTTGATTGTTACAGTTTATATTTAACCTTAAGATCATGTTATACTCGCAAATTTCTGCCAATTCACATGTTATAATTGCTATTTGTGCCTTGCCCTGCTAACAGCCCAAATTTATCAACCCCCCTGCACTAATTCTGTCACTGCTGTTTGTTACCTCTTCCCTTTTGCTTTGCCTACAGCTGCTGTTACTACTCTTCTTTGCCCTTCAAAGGAGTATGTGTTTGATTTGGTTATTATTGTTTGGTGTCATTAAGGTCTTTGATATGAATTTCATATGTATGCACTTATGCATTTCCTCCTGCATCTCTCTTGCATACTTAGGCCTGCTCATGTGCTAGTAAGCTCATTTGCATATGTCACTCTAATTGATCTTTGTGTTTAAATTCGTATGATGAATCAGTCCCCTATGGTTGAAACACATGTCATTTTCCCTTTGTGTTGTATCCAAGTCCTTTGATAATGTGAAATCTTTTCATTTGGTATTACTTTATATGACAGCTGTTTCTGTTGAGTCCGAAAAGGGTAAGCTGGTCATCAAGTTGTTTAATTCATGATTATGCCTGTTTGGATTTATGTGAGCTCATGTAAAGTATAGAAGGGTATGTTATTTACACTCCTGCACTAGCAGGAATCTGTGTACTTGTGTGAGTGATTAGTTTGATTACATTGCGCTGGTTGGATATCTTGTTTAGTCAGAGCTGCCGAGAACACTTAGGCAGCATGCTTGATGGGTTAACTAGCACCTGGAGAGGTTGTTTGACTGTCTAGATTCTGTACTTAAGACCCATCCATAGTAGTTCAATCTGTTTGCCTTACTGTCTAAATGTTATATAGAACTGCTATGTCCTTCTACAATTGGTATTTGCTTTCTTGCATCCTGAAAGTGCTTCCACAAATGTCTACGATTTCTCTAAGAGCTTGCTTTTTCTTGCTATATGCTTAATCAGATTCATAATGCTCTACTTGATCCATGTTGTTGTTCGTTGACTATGTCCGCTGAACATTAAGTGCTTTCCTTAAAATTGGTCAAGGCGGTTTGGGCATATGACTGAATGTATATTCATGTGCTTTCCTTAATCTTTTCTTCATGAATGTGTATACATGAGATATACTCGACTATACACAGTGTATACATAATCTATCGATTTGTTTTGAGTTATATTTTACATGTTTAAACCTTGTTTATTGATTGTATACTAATCATTTTTCTTTCGTGTTTATGCATGACTATCGCATACGAGTCCCTCGGACTCGTCTTCCTCCGTGTTTGGTGTTGGGATAAAAGCCCAACATGGCCTCTTCTTGTCCAGCCTGCCCACAACAACAACAACAACAAAAAAGGGACTTTCTGGGCTGAAGCCCAATAGCAAAATA
The DNA here is from genome assembly GCF_019175385.1 of Lycium barbarum. Classification (NCBI taxonomy): domain Eukaryota; kingdom Viridiplantae; phylum Streptophyta; class Magnoliopsida; order Solanales; family Solanaceae; genus Lycium; species Lycium barbarum. The sequence continues at coordinate 118,067,353 of NC_083347.1, forward strand.
GGCTGCAGCAGCAGTCCATAAATGGACTGTTCCATTTGCTCTTCTTTCCTCCTATCTTATTTTGTTGTATTTCTTGTTTACCTTGTATGACTAACATTTTGTTGTTTGTTAATTTAGATAAACCTTAGTGACATTAAGGGTTTTAGTTTAGTTATGGGTAGTTAATTCCACAAATTACATTCACTTCTATTTTAAAACTACTTATACAGTGTCTATAACATTTATTTAGAGTAACTAATTTTTAAATAGCATGACTATATATTTGAGTTAAAAGAATCAACATTTACTCTTTTTATCTTAGAACACTTAGAAATACACATTGAAACACATATTTATCTAGAACAACTTTTAAAACTTTATTAAATGACTCTTTTAAATTTTAGTCATTTCCTCCACATATAAATATTACACGACCCGCTTTCTTTTTATTCTTGACTAAACCCTTTTATGCAATTGCTATTTTCTACAAGTATTACTTTAAACAATGCTATTATACTTTCGTTTTAAAATCTTAATAACATTTATAAGTCGTATTTCAAAATAGCATTAAAAGTACTCTTTTATACAAATTATTATTTTCTACAAGTTCTATTTTAAATGACATTCTTATATGTCTATCTATAACTTCAGTCATATTTACAAAACTACTTTCTTTTTCTATAATACTATATTTACACTTAGCCTAATTAAATTTTAGTCCGGTCGGTTAACCATTGTTAATGGGTCTTAAAGGATGCCTAATACCTTCCCTTTAGACTAATTGAACCCTTACCTAGAATTTTAAGTTTCGCAGATCTTAAACAGAGTTAACTTTAAACATGACTTTAATAAACTTTAGGTGTCCTAATTCACCGTAAATAATTAGGTGGCGACTCCTTAAAAACAACAAAAAACAGGAATCTCCAATACGTCATACTTCTACTTTAACTCTCCGCGGGTAAAAATGGGGTGTGACAGTACTTATTGCAATTCCTTCAAAATAGAGATTAGGTAGTTGGTATAGAATATTATCGAAGAGAGAATGAAAGATATTTGCTTAATTTGGGTAACTGAATAGAAAATTCCTAAATTGTAGTCTTATTCCCACGACCAACCCGGACCAAATATATTGGTTAGCGGGCTAAAACAGAAAATATGAATTCTAATTTATATCTATACTATTTTAAAAGCATTAATATAAATGTTAGTTGACCAAAATATCCTTCACATATTGAACGAACTTTATACCCTTTTAAGTTGAAATTTTATCTAAAAGATAATTTCATATAGGATAATATTGTAATATTAATCTTTTTTGTAATATACTAGGACTTCAAATTCAATTGAAATCCTAATCACAACTCTTCAATAATTAAAGTATTTCTTCAAAAGAGATAATTGTATTCTGATACCTACCTGGACTCATATTCTTTTATTAAAGTTAATTTCCATTAGGATTCATAATATTTGTAGGCTTTAGAAGTCTGTTAAATATCATAGTTAAAAGAAATTTAAGTACTATTCATGGGGTGAGCACAAATACATGCTAGACGAGCATATCAATGCAAAGCACCAAATTACGTCCGACTAGGTAGGATTCCAGTACTTCCTTCTTCTCTATTGAATGTCAGGTTGCATTTTTCTTCTAAATTATTACTACTGTTTTTCAATTAAGTTGGATAACTTTAGTCCTAACATATTCTCCTGACCCCGTTAAAGTCGGATGTTTGTACACTCGACTGCCCTTTTTTTTTTTTAAAGGATATATATATCCACATAGATAAAAATATAAAGGATATGTACCAAAATTATGATTAACAGGTAATAACATGCGAGACATGTTCATAAAGACTAGTTGTTTAAAATGAGTTGAAAAAATAAAGCAAGTTTATTTTGAGTTTATAGCTAATATGGGTTGCCAATCCAGTTAATTATTCAATATATCGGATGTCCTTCATCATGTGATGGCAACAGAAATTTCTGTAAGTGGTGATAAAAATAATGTTTGTAACAGAAAAATAGCTCAATTATAATTTTTGTAAGTGATTTATTTGTATATTTTACCTTTTTTTTGGGGGGGGGGGGGGGGGGGGGGGGGGGGCGGTTGCGGTGGGAAAAGGACATTCTGACAAAATGGGGTTGTTCATTTTGTTTATTTCAAAAATATAATATTTATCTAGCAATTTGATCAACTTGTCATTTTAGGTGTCGTGTATAGCATATCCTATCCTATAATTATTTAATGAGGGAGGAAGAAGAGATCAAGGAACGAGAAGAGAGTGAATTAATGAACCCATTATATGGGTGAATCAAATTAAATCTTAGCTGCAGTTTAAGGTTAAATGATCATAGTAATATTACTATTTTTTAAGAGAGATGAATGACCAAAGTAAACCTTACAAGAAGAAAAATGATGATTATTAGGGATGTAAGATGGGCATGTTGATTTTGGGCGGGTTAAAATACGATACACTGCGTTAATAAATGATGGTGGACATTGAATTAAAATGAGCTATTAATTATTTTTTTGTTATTTTATTATTTTTTAAGTAGTTAATAAAACTTTTTTCTTCTTTATTAAGGCTATATAACATATCAAACAAGAAAATTATCTTTTTGAAAATATTTTGATAAGGTTTCTCATGGGTTAATTTGAAATACGTATCAGCCCAATATTTAAATGATTCAAATTGAATGAATCAAAGTAAAGGGATCATATTTTTATGAGCTAATTTTATTGCCCCCAATCGTAATACATCAACTAACACATAAAAAATTTGGCAGCTATGAGAAAATTGAAGCAATGTTGGTCCAATGTCTTTAACTCGTCCTTTCGATTGTACGAATATATATCACGATTTTAAATATGAAACTCATTTAAGCAAATAGAATTGGTTCAATCTCTCACCAAGTTCTTTTCAATTATTAAGCTTTTATATTTGTTTTTTCAAGGCTTGCTATTGACATCAAGATTATCTGATCGATAATGTTACATATAGTATTAGCATTATTAATTTGCCCAGTTTTTTATTTTATTTATTTATTTAAATATTTTTTTAATTTCCCCAGTTCAAGTCAGTCATTCACATCTTCTGCATTTAAGTTATTTCCTGACATTGACGATGGTTGAAACTTGAAACGTATATTCATTTCAAGAAGCAACCATGCGTGGATGTTGACCTGCATAGTGGTTGAAAGATAGACGATAACAACAAAAAGTAAATATTCCCTTTTTTTTTTAGGGCCCAATTAAATTCGGATTTAACATTGCAGGGTCCACTTTTTGGGGCGCCGCTCCCAACAAGATTTTTTCCATTCTTATGTGCTCAAACCCGAGACTTCTGGTTAAAAATAGAGTGATCCCAACCAGTTCACTACAACCCATGTTGATAAGTTTTTCAATTTTATTCAATTTTATGTTTTAAACTGAAGATGTGTCATGTACGAAAATTATTTTTGAATTTTTTTGTCTTAAACATGCCATGTAAAATTTGGGAACTGGAGAGTTATTGAGTATAGAAGAAACACAATTGTAATTATGGTTATAGTATCATAATAGAGTTACCGCATTAGACTAGGAGAAGAAAAAACTTACTTTTATATAATGAGAGAATTCTTTATGCTTTGTATTCATCATAATGACCTCCGATCCTTATATAGAAGTAAGGCGCAATTAAAAAAGAAAGTAAGATACTTAAATTAAATTGAAAGGAGTAATATATTCTAGTGTATTTTAACTCATTGATACCTTAAATTTGAAGGTAACTCTGTTTTCGTCCCTATTGTATTATATTAAGCATATATGATATTCTAAGTTTGTAAAAATTAAGCTTTTCTGCGGGTCCAAAAAGAGGCCATGGACTTTTCACGTGACTATAGTAAAATAAGATCCTAATAAAATCTTCTTTCCCACTAGCATTTCTTTTTCCTCCAATTATACCACTAGTCATAAAAAAATAAAAAGGTCCAGACATGAGAATCACTATTATAAGCAGAATGTTTGTCAAGACCGAAATCGCAATTTGTAAAAAAATGAATATATTAAATTTTCGTTACTCTTAAGTGATCCATTTGAGAGTGCCGTCAATTGGACAAAAAATGCTCAAAATTAACTTGTAAACTTAAGAAAACATATCTACTCATGGTAATACAATAAAGTCAAAAATAGACTTAGTCTCAAACTTATGGATAACTTGAGTTAAAAAGTAATCCAATGTACTTTCTCCTCTCTGTATTGTACTTTTGCCGCACCAAAAAAATCATTAGTTACGAACTTAATCATTAATCTGGTTAAATCGTTTACAATCATAGCTAACAAAAAATTTCATAATTTGTCGCTAATCCATTTTTAAATGGAATACTATGAAGAAATTTTACTTTTTAACTACAGAATTTATCTATCGCTAATTTCCGTTTTTTTTAATACTGTTCATAAAGTACCATATTTAAAAAACACTTTTCTTCCTCCTCTTTCCACTTATCATCTTATATATATATATACATATATATATATATATATATATATATATATATCCTCTCCAAAATCATACTGTATTCTATAGTTTCAAGAAAATGAATTGCCACAACAGCTACCTACTATGTTTGTTCTTCCTTGTCATTCTAACAACCTTTGGATTTTCCTTTGCAAAACAAGCAAACCCCACCTCAAAAAACCTTAATTTTCATCAATTCTTGAATTCAATATATGAATGGAGAAGTCAGCAACAAAAACAATTAATAGATGCCAATAATAATCTGAAACTTGGAACACCCACTGTGTTAGCAGGAATTTTTTGTTTTATTGCAGCTTCTATTTCCAGTGCTGGTGGAATTGGAGGTGGTGGACTATATGTACCTATTTTAACCATTGTTGCTGGTGTTGACCTTAAAACAGCCTCAAGTTTCTCTGCTTTCATGGTAATGTTGAATTGCATGATTATTTCATTTCAAATTTTGATATGTTTATTGAGTGTATTTTTATTTACTTAATTATGTTTTAACACACCTTTACATGTCGTTTGATTCCTCTTCATATGCCAAACTCATCCAAATATTTCTATCCTTTTTCTAGGTAGCAAAGAGATATATTGCCCTTTGGCCAAGTTTCTGAGCCAAAAGTGCTGATAGTAATAATTATTTTAGAAAAGTTAAAGATGCTTGATCAATAATTTAGAAAAAAATAGTGTAAGTGTTTTTAAGTAATAGCAGAAATAGAAAATGTAAATTTTCCCAAAGCACTTTTTGGCTTTAGTCTATCATAAATTGTCACTCTAATGTTGATGAAAGTATTTTTTAAATTGACTATTTAAATACAAACTACTACTCTTTAAAAGTATTTTTTAAAAAAGAAAAGAGAAGAAAAGAAAACCATCTAAAACCGTTTTTCAAAATAAGCAAATCTTGGAAGTTTGGTCAAACAAGCTATTAAACTTATTAATTCTTGTATTATCTGATACCATATTGAACTGTCTGTTCATTTCATTTAAAAGTTTAATCTGCTCTAAAGAGCACAATTTTAATTACTTAATTATAGTATCTCTCGAAATGTCCCTTCACTTGTGAGCTGCTACCTTTACAAATGGCAAACACATCAAAATGTTCTTCTTTTATAGCGGCAAGATTTGAACCCAGAATTTCTTGCATATTCCAAAATCATATTGAAATTTGTGACATTTCATCCAAAATTCAAGTTATCAGAAATAGATTACTTTTTAAATTTATTTAATTAAATTATGTCTCAACAGGTAACGGGAGGCTCGATAGCCAACGTTGTTTGCAGCATGTTCTTACCAAGTCCCAAACATGATGGAAGAATATTGGTTGATTTTGACATAGCTTTACTCTCACAGCCAAGTATTCTGTTAGGAGTCAGTATTGGAGTAATTTGCAATCTTGTTTTCCCAGAATGGCTCATCACTATTCTTTTTGCAATATTTCTTGCTTGGTGCACTTTCAAGACATTTAAATCAGGAGTTTATTATTGGAAAACTGAATCCGAAGAAGTGATGAGAAAAAGTTTGGGTGAAATTGAGAATTTTGAAGGAATTGAGGGGCCTTTGTTGAAAAAAGAAGAAAAGGGAATAAGGAGTATACCATGGATGAAAATGGGAGTATTGATTATGATTTGGTTTTCTTTCTTTTTCCTGTATCTTCTTCGTGGAAATCAATATGGACAAGTACGTCTCCTTTGTCTTGTCTTTATTAATTGCTTTTTACTTTTAACATTTTTCATATTTTTTTAAAGTTGATTTGGACTCTTGTGAGTGAGATTGAATGAGACGTAAATCAAGTTAAAAACTTATTAGCATTATTAAGGTGTTGAAATTAAGTTATGCTCCCTCCGTTTCAAAATGTCTATCGTACTTTACTTTTTGGTCCGCTTAAAAAAAACGTTTCTTTCTTTTTTTGGTATGTTTAACATTTAAGATCACAAGATTAAAGAAAATTTTGTTATATGCTACATATCTTTAGTAAATAATGACAAGATTTAAAAATCTTCTTTACTTTTTTAAACTCCATGCCGAGTAAAAAATCAGACAAACATTTTGAAACGGAGGGAGTAATAATTTAGTATTTTTATGTAATTTAATAAAGTGAGAATATATATTGATTGATCATGTATAGTTATGTAATTTAACAAAGTGAGAATGTAAATTTTATTTTATGAAATTTGAAAAATTTATGCCCTAATTCACACCGAGAATAGGTACTTTGATTCCCGTCATCCGTATCTCTCCACATAAATTGGGCAGAGGGAGTAAATTCTATATACTCATAGTGTATTACACACGGCCAGGTAATTTAAAAGGTTATTATAATTAGTCATAACAGTAGAATTAGTAACATGAAAAATAGACAGATTAAACTAAATAATGTGAAAAGTTTATTACAGTATCCATGAATTTTAGGTAATAATCCAAATCCTATGAATATTTAGGATGCAACGGAACCTGTTTTTCCATTGTTAATTGGAACTATTAAATCTTGTGCAGGGCATGATTCAAATGGAGGCATGTGGTTTGGTATACTGGATCATTTCATCAGTTCAATTTCCTCTGGCGATAATTTTCACATCATGGATCTTATACAAGAGAGAAAATAAGCAGAATTTGCCTTCCAATCAGAAGGTATTAACAAGAAGATAATATTCTAATTTTCTACCTATCATATGTGAAGTTAATTAACTTTTTATTCTTTTTTTCTCACCGGTGACCGGTATCCGAATTGGGGCCCGGCTAAATGCGGATCGCGCACTGCAAGGCCCATCTCTGGGGCCAACGCTCCCAACAGATTTTTTCCATTCCCAGAGGCTCGAATCCGAGACCTCTGGTTAAGGGTGGAGGGACCCCAATCATCCCACCACAACTCATGTTTGTGTAGTTAATTAACTTCTAAGTACAATTTTTATTGATTAATTTCTTAATTAACATTTTAAATTGCCTTATTTATGAAGGACGTAGCCTGTGAAACTAAGAATGGACCTTCAGGAATGTTCATATTCCCCTTAATGGCATTGCTAGCAGGAATTTTGGGTGGTGTATTTGGAATTGGTGGTGGAATGCTTATTAGTCCTCTTCTAATTCAAGTTGGAATAACACCTGAAGTAATTATCCATTACTCTTCTATTTTGTTATTTTTCCATTTTAGAACTTCCTCTGATTTCACATTAAGGTGTGTTTGGTCAGACAAAAGCTAGTTTTTAGAAAAATATTTTTTATTTTCGGGTATATCCTTACCATTTCACGGATGGCCACTTGATTTTTATTTTATTGCACCAAAGTTACTAAATTATTTTTTTGTACAAAATTATCACTCAATTTTGCTTAAGTATGACCGGAAGTCCAAAAACTATTTTTCACAACCAAATAAAAGAAAAATACTAAACTTTGCCTGAGTATCATATAAGGTCACTAAACAATTTCTTTCTAACCAAAATATCATTCAACTTTGTTAAGTAATTTCCTCCTAATGACTTTTTGTAATTCTTAAGCAAAGTTGAATGACCTTGGCTCTACAAAAAACAGTTTATTGACATATGTTACACTTAGGTAAAGTTGAATAATTTTTTTATTACAAAAAATAATTAGTGACTTTAATACATAAAGTGAAAGTTGAGTGGTCATCTATGAAATTAACTCATGATTTCTCTCACTTATCAGAGGAGTCATATTCCTTACAACTATCCCAACTTAATAACTTCAAGTTATACTTGGACACTATTATTTACTTATTTCAACTTTCAACTAATACTTGGACACACTATTATTTACTTTTGGTACTCAAGAGTTCCATCAAAACACTCTCTGATTTGCTAAAATTCTTATCAATTTTTAATAAATATCTTAATTTGTCAAAAGATATTTTCTATTCAACCAATCAAACACCGAAAAGTACTTTTCAGAAAAATGACTTCAGTCATACCTGACATATACTTAATCCGCTATTTACTTTTCTTAGCCGGTATACATAGAGTACATATTAGTTATACAGGATTATACACATATTATACATGGATCATATTACATATATTAAAAGTCATCCGGCTACTTTTAGTTTAAGCAATTGGGTTTAGCATCTATTTAGGTTAATTTTTTTTTCTCTTAGTAGGACTAATGACTTTTTCTTTTCTAACAGATAACAGCAGCAACTTGTTCATTCATGGTATTTTTCTCCTCTACTATGTCAGCAGTACAATACTTATTTCTAGGCATGGAACATGTCAATACTGCCCTCATCTTTGCACTTGTTTGTTTAATTGCCTCACTTATTGGATTGGTGGTGGTACAAAGAGCCATAGAACATCATGGGAGAGCATCACTTATTGTTTTCTCTGTTGGTATTGTCATGGCTTTAAGTACTGTTCTTATTACAAGTTTTGGAGCTGTAGATGTTTGGAGGGATTACACTAGTGGCAAGTACATGGGGTTCAAGTCCCCTTGTTGAAAATAAGAAGAAAAATATTGAGAGTTGTACTCGTTTGAAGCGTTCCCTGATTTTGCATATTTGTGCTCCAATTAATGAATATCAGTAGACGACATATGGAGAATATTTTTGGTTGAATTGAAAAAGAGTATTTGGAAGTAAGTGTGTTTGAACATGATTTTGATTCGGAAAAAGAGTTTGTAGAAATTGAAGATTCGTAAGTGTTAGAGTTGTGCTAGTTGAAGCGTGCGCACTCCAGGATTTGCGTATTTGTGCTCTAATTAATTAACGAATATCAATAGGCGTTGGACAATATTTGGTTGAATTGGAAGAAAAAAATGTATTAGAAGTTGAAGTCGGAAAAAAGTATTTGGAGTATTGACTATGTTTGGACATGATCTTCTTGGTAAAAGAGTTTATAGAAATTGGAGATTTGTGAGTAAAAAATACTATTTCTCTTGAAATGCTACTCATATACTTTCTTGAAATATCACACAAGTGGGAAATACATGGGATTAAAGCCTCTTGTTGAAGTATGCAGGGAAATAATATTGAGAGTTGTGCTAGTTGAAGCGTGTTTCAGGTTTTGCATATTTGTGTTAGAATTGACGAATTTCGGTATAGACGATGATTGGATAGTATTTGGTTGAATTGAGGAAAAAGAGTACTTGAAGCTGAAGTTAAAAAAGAGTGTTTAGAGGTACTGACTATGTTTGGACATTATATTTACTTGAAAAAAGAATTTGTAGAATTGAAAATATGTGAGCGAGAACTATTATTTCTCTTGAAATGTTGTTGTAAATCATTTACTCTCTTAAGAATTTACTCAAGTCACCGGGGTCCTGTTGAAATAAATTAATGACTCCAAATCTTTTATGGAGTTGTTAGTTGAGAAGAAATTGGATCAAGAAATGAAGGATCACAATTGAAAAATCAAGAAAGCATGTCACTAGATTATGCTTAATTAAATGAGGACGTTAAACATGATGACCATTTCTTTTAAATTTTAATCCTTAATGTGAATTGCATGTTAGCAAATAGATATAAAGAAATAGTCAGTGGAGAATATGATTAAGAACTTTCTAATAGGGATTGGAGCGGTTACTTTTTTTAATGAACCTATCTTAAGTGAATTCAGATCTATCGTCTCAATGGATTTCTAAAAAAAGAAGTTATTTCCTTATTTAAATTAAAAAACAATAAATAGCAGAGTGATTTAAAAAACGGAACGTATAATCACTATAGAGATTGCCCAAAATTTTAAAATAACTGGTGCCGAATAACATTGCATTGTATATTTTTCAATGAAATTTTTAACTACATATATAGAGATAGTGTGAATGTTACTATCTTACTTGAATTTACCTAGAAGATTGTCAAAATAGAATCATCAATGGCATAATAAAAATAAAAATAGACTCAACGTAGCAAATGCCAAGAACCTAAATACAGTATCAACATAGAGAAACTTGAATTAAGTTGCTAATTGCCGTCAATAGCTATAAATTGAAGAATTTTTTACTGGTTGTAGCTTCTCTTAAGACATATTTATTAATAAAAACTATCCTTTAATTTAATTATAAATAATAACTAAAATACTTTTTATATTTACCACACATAGCTATATCAGTAACTTTTAGTTACTGAGGCCAAATACACACGTAAAACCCTCCCTCATATCCCCAAATCCCACGTTTAACGGTTAGTCAATTAAATTCGCCAGATTCTCTCTCTAGCAATATTAATCCTTGCCTTTTTTTTCTCCACTACCTTTCTTCACGTTTCATCATCTTCTAACCATTGTTGCGAAAATTGGGGAAGTTGTATTTGGATAGATTTTTACATTCTATTAGTGTATTTTTGTTCGTAATAACTTCCTGTTTTCAAAGATTTTGAAGTGTATTCAACTTCCAATCATTTCCTTTTTCTTCTCCAATATCTTCCTTCATGATTCTTCATCTTCAAATCATTGTTGCAGAAATTGGGGAAAGTTGTGTTTGGGTAAGTTTTTTACATTCTATTAGTGTAGTTTGTTCATAATTACTTCATATTTTTCAGATTTTGAAGCGTATTCAACTTCCATTTGTTAGGTTTTTGAAGAACATCCATTAATGGCAGATGGAACAACACCTAATAGGGCTACTCGAGGTATACCATTTACGGTTCAAAATATAGATTTTCCTTCTTTTGATTTGGGGATTTCTCAACAACAACATGATGTTGTTGTAGCAAAATATGTATAAAATGGCTGCTGAAAGGCGTTCCAAGAATATTCATGATCCTCGAAGAGTTCAAAATCCCCCAATTGCAAAATCTTCAAAGAAAATAGATTCGGCTACAGTCATGAAGAGGAGAAAAACTACTGATATTGTTCCGGGCAGCAAGGGAAAACAAGTTGTAGAGGCTGAACCGGAAGAAAAGCAATTACCTGCGAAGAAACAGGTATTTCTTTGAATATATGTAGTTTTTTATGTTAATAAATGTATGTGTAGCTAAAATGTATTTCAATCTCTACTATTACTGATGTTCAATTCCTGGGACTTTGATCTTTTAACGAATCATGTGTTTTGACACATGTATAGATGTGTTCTTGAACAAGCGAGGACTGCTAATCATGTATTTGAACACATGTGTTATATATATTTTGATTTTTTTTTTGTATGTTCTGTTACACCTAACTGTGTATTTGAACAAATGATTAACTAATTATCATGTATTTGAACATATGAATTATATGTATTTGCACACTCTTGTATGTTTCTGTTACAACTAACTGTGTATTTGAACAAATGAAGAACTGATTATTATGTATTTGAACACTTTTTTGTATGTTTTGTTACACCTAACTGTGTATTTTAACAAATGGTTAACTGATTATCATGTATTTGAATATACGAATTATATGTATTTGCACACACTTGTATGTTTATTCCTACATCTGGCTGGATTCTATGTAAATCAAAAAAGCATAGATTTGGTGAAAGACCCATCATATGCGGATAAGGGACAGATCGATATCCTTGAAGTTGTCTATGTTGAAAATCTGCCGCATCAAACTGCTGGTAGCACGTAAGTAGTAAACATATATTTTTAAAAATATCATAGTGTATCAAATACATGATATATCCTATCAATTTATTATTCTTCTAAAATACATGAGTTGTTTGAACTTGAAATACTTTATTTAGAACTTGAAACATATATTTTCTAATATAAGTTCTTATCTGTTTTTTTTTTTTTTTAGGGATTATGGTGTCTTCGTGGCAGTGTATGCTAAGTATTTGAAATCGGGTGAAAGGATTCCAGATGTCATTGATGCACACATGTAGCGTATGAGATACGGTGCACTCTTATGGGACTACGCTGAACGCAAGGTTGCTGACAAAGCCGAAAGTGATAATGAAGTTCCACCAAGACCGATCAGGCCAGCAATCGATTACGACAATGTAGATGCAATTGATGTTTGATAAATACTATTCGTGCATTCGATATTTTTTGTCCTTTTTTTCATTAGAGCAAACAATCTGATGTTTTTAGATGTATTTTGACTGATGTTGGATAATTATCATTTAACCAAAGAAATCTCAGGGGGTTTATGTTCCATATGTTTGATGTACTTAGTTCCATATATTGTCAAATATATCTGAAGTTTGGAAAAATACAGTAAAATGTGACATCATGAATCTACAAATACATTTATTCACCAGGTTCACAAAATATGTATGTTTAATTTACCAGGTTCACAAAATACGTATGTTTTAGTAAAGTTTATTTATTTTTGTTTTAGTTTAATAAACACATCTTGCGTATTTGACATGACCAACACAACTATATGATTTCAATAAAAAAAAATACAAAACATAAACCAACTTCATCAGTTTCAGAAACAATACGTACGTTTTTATACAACATATGCAGTGTTATGAGGTTGAATAGACAACACCATTTTCTAACCGGAACATGGGTTGCCTTTTTTTGTGTTAAAAATACATGAACACCAGGCGGTCTCTTGTATGGGTAGGCCTCTTCTTTGGCCTACCAGGCGGTCTTTTGTATTTTGGTGGAAAAATCACATCCTTCAAGATGTTTTTGGGAATGTTCCATTCACGCTCGTCTGGTAAAGAATCCACAGGTACATCATATGTCTTCAACGCGGTCTCCGATTTGAACAAATCAGAGCAATAATCATTAGCAACCAGATTTTCCTTTTTAATGACAGCCCATGCATGCGGGCAGGGGATTTCATCTGGTTGAAACATACGACAACTGCAAGTTTTGCAATTCAAATTAAGAATGAATCGCCTTCCTCTATCATGTACTGTGTACACGAATTCGGTTGACGGTTCTACCTGAAAAAGTAAATATTACATGTATTTGTTATTGAACCAATCAGAATTTTAAAATAAATGAACAAACCATTAAACAAATACATATCAATTTTCAAAGAATCATATAATTTACATTAATACTAATTGTTCATGGATACCAAACACACATCTATATAATGTGTAGAAACACCAGATTAGTACAAGTACAAGTACAAGTTTGTCAAATAAATTATAATAAGCATTAAATTGAAACATACCGTCATTCGTAGACATAGATACTCGTTGATTGATAGCATCTCCTGAAACTTTTTACCGAGTGTAGTGAATGTGTAAGTTCCATTTCTCCGGTTATTTTAATTCCATCTCCCTGACATCCTTCTAACTTCTTCGAGAAAGTCATGTATCTGAGATAGCTTATGAAAACACTATCTCAGATACATAAATACACACAGATGTATATCTGAAACATATTTCAAGCAGAAATTGTGTTTATCAAATACGCACATACTTTCAAATATACTAGTACACATGATAATGAACACATGAAACAGTCTACCAAATACATAAATACCTACAGAATTATATATACAGCAATCCATTCTATACAGTATGCCAAATACATTAACATTTATGTATCTGAGATAGCTTATGAAAACACTATCTCAGATACATAAATACACACAGACATATATGTATATATCTGAAACATATTTCAAGCTGAAAATGTGTTCATCAAATACGCACATACTTTCAAATACACTAGTACATATGATAATGAACACATGAAACAGTCTACCAAATACATAAATACCTATAGAATTATATATATAGCAATCCATTCTATATAGTATGCCAAATACATTAATATTTATGTATCTGAGATAGGTTATGAAAACACTATCTCAGATACATAAATACACACAGACATATATGTATATATCTGAAACATATTTCAAGCAGAAAATGTGTTCATCAAATACGCACATACTTTCAAATACACTAGTACATATGATAATGAACACATGAAATAGTCTACCAAATACATAAATACCTACAGAATTATATATACAACAATCCATTCTATATAGTATGCCAAATATATTAACACTCGTGACAAACATAAGAGATATACAATACACTGTCTCAAATACAAAAATACATATAGAGATATCGTATGTATTCATATATTTGGGATGGGAAAACAACAACACAACAAATAGCATGAGTGATGAGGAAGAAGATGATGAGGAACCACAGGGTGATGGCGATGCAGAAAAATCGGAAGGTGATGACGATGCAGAAAAATCCGAAGGTGATGACAGTGATGCTTGATTTACGAGTCAAGTAGAAAGATTTGCTACCGATACAAGCTTGTTAATTGTTCTGATTTGCACGTTGTCCTCTGTATAGACATGTAAGTGAGAAGGTATACTGTTAGCTGAAGGTATGCAGATAGTGGCCTCAATAGGATAGTTGTAAGATAGGCATTTCTGTATTAGCTAATCTGTAGATGTAACCTTAGGATTTCCTTACTCCCGTTGCTTGCTGATAATTATGGGTTTTGAGCTTCTTGTATTTTTTTATTTTTAGAACAATTGCAGATTGCCAGATATTAGATATTGATTTTTACGTTGCATTTGAAAAAGAAGGGTGGAGAGAAGGAGAATCGTGAAGAATATGGAAATGGAAGCTAAATTTGTGGAGCAGATTATGAAAGATATTATTATGAATTATATTTTCCCATTTAAGACCAAATTAAATGCCTATTCTTAAGGGATCTGTTTTTAAAGATACAGCTTCTGAGCCTATTTACTACACCGTAACTACACGCAATACATATGGTAATTAACTAAAAAGGTAGCTACGAAATGTAATAAATAAAATGATAGTTACTAATGGTAAGCACCTATAATAAGGTAGTCATTCCTGTAAGTTTGCCTAAATTGAAAGAGGAATTGGTTAAATTGATAGACCTGAGACTATTTGGACCCAAGAAAGCACAAGTATAGTGTCTTATAGTGAAGTATGGAAGAACTTGGGCTTTCGACAATATTAGCCCATTTTCAGAAAGGCCCAACTTCTTATTTATTTTCAGAAAGTACAAAAATAGAAAGTTATCAGGAAATTACACGCAATAACCTTGAAAATGATGTGAATTTTTTTTTCCGATAAAATCTTTCTTTGGAATTGTCCTCCGTCGTACCAACTACCTCACAACTTTTGTTTAAAACCATAAAATTCAAAAGATTTTTTTTATTTTCTTAAACTTCGTGTCCAGTCAAACTAAGACACATATATTGAAACAGAGGAGAAATATGTATATATAACATTATATTTGAAGTTGCATTCTCACACACTCATAAGTCATAAGCCTCACTCATGAGCTTTAGCTCACTCTATTTTTCCT
This sequence comes from Lycium barbarum, assembly GCF_019175385.1. Lineage (NCBI taxonomy): Eukaryota > Viridiplantae > Streptophyta > Magnoliopsida > Solanales > Solanaceae > Lycium > Lycium barbarum. The sequence goes on from NC_083347.1 coordinate 118,082,989, forward strand.
GTATGCATGGCGAGCTTGCTGTAGGTTATATATATATATATAGAGTATGTTTGTGCTAACTGATTAAATGTAGCTGAAAAGTACTTTCTGGTGTTCAAGTTGAAGTTGTTTGAATAAACAATTATGTGTTTGCATAGAATTGCTGAAACTGATAATAAGTTATTAGTGATTTTAGAATTGATAATCACTTTTTCTATTAAAATGATTGTAATATCTTTAAAACTATTGATCTTTCTTTTGATATCGGGTCGGTGAGACTCGAATCAGAACCTCTATCTGCTTGTTACCAAGTTAAAAAGTGTGACTGAATAGTATAAAAGTTTAAGTTGTTTAAGAAAGCACACATTTGTTTACTTACTTATCTTTTCAACAATATCTTTTGTATGAAAATATCGAGTTGAGTTAAAACATTAGCCATTAGCCAAATACTGTGATCTCTGTTCCCTCCAACTATAATAGAGCTAGCAAATAGAGAAAATATATTTCACAATAAATTACATAAAGGATGATCACAACCTCAAGAAACACTGCAAACATTTAAGTTGTAACCTATTATAGTAGTTTTCCAAAAGGAAAACTTGGTTATTTATTTTCTTACACAAACTTGGACGAGTACTAAGAAATTGGACGAGTAATAAGAAAAACAACATTATTTAAAATGCTTGAATAAACACGAAGATATATAAAGCATTTAATAGTTCATTCATTGAAGCAACATTCAGAGCAATCTATATTTTGCAGCAAGATTTGTCGGTGGATTTAATTTCACGATGTTATTACATTAGACTTTTTATACCTATTAGCTGAATATATTCCTCAAAAACTTAGTTAGGCCTTTATTGATATGGTAACTCGGTAGTGATTTTCAGCCAGTAAAAACAGGGTCTACTCAACAGATAATGCAGGTTGAGTGTCATTTACTTTACGTCTCACTCCAGTTTGGGCGCGTGACATATACAGTAAAAATGTCTCGCATTTTAGTTTCACACCACTTTAATAGAGAAAATATATTTCACAATGAATTACATAAAGGATGACAACATCAAGATACACTGCATGCAATCATTTAAGTTGTAACCTAGTATAATAGTTCCCAAAAGGAAGTTACTCATTTACTTTCTTACACAAACTTGGACAACTAGTAGGTAACACAATATTATTTATATCAAGCATTTAAATAGTACATTTCATTCAATAATGATCTATATTCATTTCATTCAATAATGATCTATATTTTGTTTCGCTTCGCTCGAAGGAGAGTTCCAAAATAACCTTCACCAGTAACAGTGTGTTTGTCACATTGAGATCCAACCCTTCAACCGCAGATGGAACACAGTTTGAACAGAGCCAACCATATGTGATTCCTGTTAATCAAATTATAATCTGTTTATAGAAACTAAAGAAATGTTTATTTCGAGCCCACAGAAAATTGTGTTTCCTTAAAGAATTTAATCCCCCCACAGTTGGCGAAGGTTTGGATTAATTCTTTCTAGGATAGAACGAAATTCTATTCTGCAATACCAGCAATGGAAATTGCAGAATTTCAGCGAACTCAACAAATGGTAGCAATCACACGACACTTATTGATTTCTGGTTTTGAAGAAAATGCAACATGAGGGGGAAGAATATCTGTTTTTTTTTTTTTTTTTTTTTTTTTTTTTTCAGAAAGCAAAAATTTCTCAGTTTTTCGTTTCAGTGTTTGAAAAATGAGGCGAAGCCTTTGAAAATTTATAGCCTGCTATTTTGATCTGAACAGGTGTGAAAGTGCCTGTTCGGTGAAGGAGATGACCGTTGGTCATCGTTATGTCTGTTGGGAAATAATTCCGTTGGAAAAAAAAATTAATTCCGTTGGAAAAATTACTTCCACGAATTTAATTAATTAAGATAAATTCCGCGTGAATTAATTAATGTCAGGATTGAAAATATTAAATAACAAAAATGGAAATAAAATAAATTTGGTCAAAAAAGATTATCAATCAATCAGATCATTTGACCAAATCCAAATCCGAAGCCGAGCGACGACGACGGCGCGAGGGGTGGTCCTCTTCTCAACCCTTTATGAGCTAGAGAATGTGTTGCTTAATATAAGCACACACATAACAATTTCAACCACTAATGTGGGAGAAGTGCTCACTTGAAAAGTTATTTTTCAACCTTTCATTTCCCTCCACTTTTGTTTCCCTCCATTTCCCAATTCATACTTCAACTTTAAAGTCCCTCACTTAATGCATTGTGGACTTGAATGGGGAATGGCTATACATAAAACATGCATGAAAAAAAATCTTGTGTGATTACAAGTAAGGATTAACCGCATCTGGGTAAGTAGGTTTCCCTTTGAACTTTCCGTAGTGAACATACATCAGATATACTTGATCAATTGATAGATTTGATATCTTTGAACCGTCGAGCTTTAATGTATATCTAGACAACATATGTCACACACTTAACCCTTAACCATTCTGGGTTCTCATTGTTGTGTCATTGTTGTGTTCGTTTCAGCCTTAAGCACCGCCTGCTTTCATGAGTGTGTAGAGAACTGGCCTTACTCTAATTCGCCTTAAAGCGGCTTCCACTTCACACTCACATAGGTGATTCCTAAATGTGTCATCTTGTAGATACAAGATTTGATATACTCCATATCAAACTTAGAAACCATCAAAAAGCCTTTGAGCTTTATCCTTGTTCCTGAACATTGTCTTATTATGAGAATGGATTGAGCTTGACGACAATGTTGAACCGTCATTCATGACTTTGTTTGATCTCCTTGAACCTATATCTTGGGATTTCCAGTGACCTAGGTGGAGTTACCATTATCATTACTTGTTCTTGGCTATAATCCCATTCCCTTTGATGATTTATCAACGCCTCTCTAGTTAGGCCTTTCGTAAGTGGATCCGACATATTGTCCTTTAACTTTACATAGTTAATTGTGATAATTCCACTAAAGAGTAATTGTCTAACGGTGTTATGTCTTCGTCATAACTTACGAGATTTTCCGTTGTACATAACGCTTCCAGCCCTTCCTATTGCAGCTTGATTATCACAATGTATGCATATAGGTGCCGCTGGTTTAGGCCAAAACGGAATATCTTCCATTTTGAAGTGTATTGAAAGTTTGGGTTTAGTTGTTCTAATCTTTCGTATAAGATAGATGACAGTTTGTTAAGTGTGATCCATAGTTCAGAAAAGATAGTATATAACCATAGAATAGCGTCACATGATGAGGGAGAGTTAGAAATAACTTAGGTTATTCAGAGCAAAATAAGAAAATATGAAGCTAGCAGGTGATTAACAGAAAAATAGTAAGTAAGTTTTGAGTAGATACAATGCATTAGCAATATCAGCAGAACTAGTAGAAGTATGATTTGATTTCCATAATTAGATGAACATCTTAAGTGGGTGACAGTTCGGATACATCCGAATGTGTGTTAGAAACCAATGGCTTAAGTTAAGTTCAGAGTAGAGTGATTAGTGGAAGAAGAAATCAGTTAAGCCGTAAGAGAGCAAACTACAGAAGAATAGCCTTTAAGAGTTGTCAAAAGGGGTTGTCCTAAGATTTACAGTGTGAGTAGAGTTAAGTCGTTAAGATGGAGTATGCCAGTTATGAATACAGTAGCAACCCGTTCATGTAAGTAAATTTAGTTTTTCCCCATGAGAAATTGCTCAGATGTGAGTAAAAAAAAAGTCATCAGTGTTGTAGAGTACAAAGGAATTACAAAAGATAAAGAAAGTTAATTGGATCCTAACAAAATAGAAGAATTTGCAAGTATAAGACATTAGCCTTGGTCAAAGGGGGAGATGCATAAAGAGTCAGTAAGTCCAGTGAGATAACTGAAGACCCAAAGGGTTAGCATGAGATATGAAGAACCTCAGTTCAGTTAGGTTGGCATAATGAGATAGTCTTCACAAACAATATACCTTAATTTAGAAGAAACCCGAAGTGAGTAGAATGATTGTCGATTGAATTGTGTCAATTTCAATTACTATCGATTAGCCGATCACAGAAAAGCTATAAGATCATGCCCAGTAATGTGTCACAATGGTAGTGCCATTGCATGAGACTCTAATCTTTAAGGTGCTAGTCAAAGACTTAGCGCACAACAGTACTATGAGTATTTTAGGAAGTATCTCAGAAAAAAGAAATCAAGTATGGGAAATACAGCTCATGATTTAGGCAAACAAGAGAACTATAGTGAAAAAAGTTCACCGCTTATCCAAGCTAGGAATTCGACTTTCGGACTCCGAAGTGGGTGGAGTTGTTGCCCAGGACGTGGCTTATTCCTCCTTAGTCATCATAATTAGAGAGAAGCAGTTTGGTGATTCCTACTTGCTGCAGATGAAAAAGGGGATTCACGAACATAAAACGTCAGCTTTTGAACAAGGGGGAGATGGCGGTACCATGAGATACCGAGGCAAATTATACATTCTAGATGTAGATGGACTCAGAGAGCGGATTATGTCAGAGGATTATAATTCCAAAATGTGGCAGGGGTTTGTGGCTAAGTGGCCCAAATTTTTGCAAGTGAAAGCTGAATCCTAGAGGCCCTGCGACTTGTCTCAGAATATAAATATTCCTGTTTTGAGAATGGGCGATGATAAATATGGACTTTATAATGGGTTACCTCATTCAATCGGGAGACACGTTCCGATTTGGGTGATTATGGACAGACTTATGAAGTCGACACACTTTTTGCCCGTTAAGATGACAGATTCAGCACCAAACTATGCCAAGTTGTTATTCGAGAAATTTTTCGACTTCATGGGACCCAGCGTCCATCATTTCAGATTGTGGTGCCCAGTTCATAACAAACTTCTAGAGATCATTTCAGAAAGGATTGGGTACGAGGGTTAAACTCAGCACAACTTTTCAACCGCAGACCAATGATCAGACAGATACGCTATTCAGATCTCATGTTATAATATTCATGTCAACTTAGTACTCAGATGTCAGTCCAGTACTCATGCATTCATGCCAGTCCAGTACTCAGTTAGTGTGCTAGTTCTATATTCAGTTAATCCAGTATTCAGTCAGCTCAGTATTCAGTTAATCCAGTATTCAGTCAGCTCAGTATTCAGTTAATCCAGTATTCAGTTAGCTCAGTATTCAGTCAGCTAAGTCTCCAGTCAGTTCAATAGACATTCAGTTTAGTATCTCAACAGTTTAGTAATCTTGTATTCATTCAGTTCAGTAAGCTTGTGTCCTTGATTTCAAGGTAATTGGGATGGCACCGTTTGAAACCCTTTTTGAGCGAAGGTGTAGATCACCGATTGATTAGTTTAAAGTTGGGAAAGCAGAGTTGTTAGGACCAGATTTGGTCTATCAGGCTATAGAGAAGGTCAAGTTGATTTAGAAGCGTTTGAAAATGGCTCAGAATTGCCAGAAGTTTTACACAAATGTGAGATAGAGAGATTTAGAGGTTGAAGTTAATGACTGGGTATTTCTTAAGCTCTCACCTATGAAGGGTGGCATGAGAGAAGGGGAAGCATAGTCCCTCCATAATGGACCATACAGAATCCAACGAAAGGTTGGTCAATTGGCTTATGAGCTTGAGTTTCCACATGACTTGATTATTGTGCATCTAGTGTTTCATGTGTCCATGTTGAGAAAGTGTGTAGGAGACCCGTCATTGGTTGTCCCGACTGATAGCATAACAGTCAATAATAATTTGACTTATGAAGAAGTACCAGTGAAAATCCTTGATCGCCATGTCGCAAGTTAAGGACTGAGGAGGTAGCCCTAGTAAAGGTTTTGTGGCGAAGTTAGAAAGATGAAAAGGCTACATGGGAAACAGAAGAAGCCATGAAGTCCAGCTATCCCTATCTCTTTGAAGAATCAGCAGAAACTGGTGAAGGTATTGTACCTTCCCCTCTCAGATCGTTCCTTCTACATTTTCTACATTATCAGTATTCAGCATGTTAGACAGTCAGCTTAGTAGTTGTCCAGTTCAACAGATAATTCAGTTCATACCCTTTTCATTCCAGTTTTCATGTGCTCATGTCAGTTAGTGTGCACATGTCTCGGCAGTCACTCTTTATCAGAATCCATCATTCGAGGACGAATGATCCCAAGGGGGAGATAATGTAACACCCTGTATCTTGGAACTAAGGTTAGACTCATATCATTAGATTTTTAGTGGAAAAACTAAAGATTTGAACGTTTTGCGAAAATGGTTGATAGGCCTACTTCGGGCAGTGATAACTCCTTGATTAGTTGGGAATTTGGGAAAGTACCCTTAATGAAAGTTGTAGTATGTAGAAATACCTTTCTAACAATATAAGGACCAATCCAATCAGAGATCGGAGCAAGGAGATATGATCGTCTCAATATGGCTAATAGTAAGGCACTTAAAATTCGATAGAATCAACTAAATTTTCGTTATGTCTGTCTTTCAGTCAAATTTGGTGAACATCCGTTGGGAATTTGAGGAAACTTAAAACATGAAAGTTGTATCCCTTTGAAATATCTTTCCAACAGTATATTGTGGAGCCCAAACAGAGCTCTGTACAAGAAGTTATGTCCATTTTACCGAACACTGTGCAGAACCGACACCTGTCACTATTTATGGCGCGTGGGGTGCGTGTGATGTCCCCGCATCGCGGGCCGATCGCGCAAGTCTGAGTATTGAGCTGCAGAACATTGAGCAATGGTCCCGCATCATGGACCCAGCGAGAATCTGGTCCGATTCGGGTCAAAAAGTCGGTATTATTTTTATGGTTTGGGGTTTATTTCCCCAGCACCCCATTCACGAAATATTACCCTAAAGTCAATAAGAACAAGTCCCAAGACTCAAGAACCATACAAGGTAAGTGTTATCATGATTCTAGGTTGACTTCAAGTCCCTAATCTCTTTCTAACTTGAGTAAACCCTTTTAATCAATAGAGTTGTGAGTGGAACATTATTGTTGGGTGTGGAAACCCTAGAACTTGAATTCAAGAGGATTGAACGTCAAAAAGGTAATGTTTCTATACTCTAATCATTCATAATAGTGAATTGATGAGTTCTTGGGAGAATAGTAAATGAGTTTAGTAAAGAGAATTACACGAATTATAGTAGGGTTTTGAATTATTGACTTGAGATTGTTATAATGATATGGGTGATGGAGAATGATGTTAATTACATCTAATTGAGATTGTAGAATCACCTAGAAGTAATAGAATGGGAATTGGGTGAAGAAACACCATTAATGGAGATTGTGGAGCTTTATGCCCACTAAGTGTTTGATAAAATGCTTAGATGACCAAAGCATGAATATTATTGCTAATATAGAATCCCTTTGACTTGTGTTGTTATGGATCAAAGTTGAAAGGGTTGACGAACATTGTATTACGCTCAAAGGCTAGAATTAAGGTATGTGAGGCTAACTATCTACGTTAGGGAATGTTCATGATTCTCCCTACGTCTCATTCTTCATACTTGTCAGTAATTTGACTCAGAATACAGTTTAGCCCTAGTTTTCATGATATGATATAGAATTGTTATCTTCTAGGGTTGCAGTTACAGAATTCGTTCATGGTTGTCACTTTGAACATCATGAACTCAGCATGTAATCTTTACACACTTATGCATTGTTATCACATGAGTCTCAGTCAGTGTATAACCAGTTATTTGCATGAGTCCCATAATCAGAAACAGTTATCATGCTATCAGCTATAGCAAGTCTCAGTTTTGTAAATTGTTAATGTTGAACACCTGTATCTGTATTTTTGGGCCCTAGGCCACAGTTTATGCATACGTATTGCTTGGGCCAGAGGCCACAGTGTTTGTGCACATTATTTGGGCCCTAGGACACAGTTATATTTACAGTTTTACAGGTGATTCTTCATCCAGAACAGGGAGTACTTCAGCTTCTTGCTTTCCTGTTTAGTTCAATTTCAGTTTCAGTTCCAGTATTTTATTGCTTCAGTTGCTTTACGTACTAGTACAATTCAAATGTACTGATGTCCCTTTTTATTGCTTGGGGGCCTGCATCTTGCGATGCAGGCAACGATATACAGGTTGACGACTCAGCTATTTAGGAGTGCACGTATCAGCTACTGGTGAGCCCCAAATTCCTTCGGGGCGTTGTCAGCTATCCAGTTATTTCAGTTTATAGACAGCTCTATTATTCAGTACTCTTAGAGGCTTCATAGACACAGTTCAGATAGTCAGATATTTGTTATGTTAGCCTTGTAGACAGTTATACTTAGTCGTTCAGTTGTTTTGGTTTAGCTATGTTGGCTACTTTCAGATATATTTCAGATTGTCTAAGTATTTCTGCATTATGATTTCAGTCATACCTTTAGTATATCAGCATGTGTTTAGTTATTTCCTCATTCAGTTATGTTTTTGATATCACATGTTGATTTAGCCAGCTAGTTGGTTCGCTCGGTCACATGCAGTCAGGCATCGGGTGTCGTGTTACGTCCAGGCCCAGGTTCGGCGCGTGACAGTACAATTCATTATATACATCAAACTTCGCAACGCTCGAGCATAGTCCAACTGGGATTTGATTTGACCTTGATTCTTTATAAAAGCAAGGTTTATGTCAATCGGAGTTTTTGCTACTTTAAACTCCAATTACTTGATTTTTTCAAGTACCTTCTTTGACAACGAGTCTTGCCTTATATTTATCAATCGTGCCATCATCTTTCATTTTCTTCTTGAAAATCCATTTGGAGCCTAAAGATTTGTTTCCCGGAGGAAGATCAACTAATTCCCAAGTATTCCAAAGTTTGGGGCTCATTCTCTACTAAGAATGTCAAAAAATCTAGACTAAAGGAAGTCGATGTTCTTTGACGTTTGCTACGTCTTGGATTCTCTTCGTTAGGCATATTTTCCTTTGTTTCTTCCTGAGGTCATTTAGGTCTTTCACCAGATGACTCACATTCTATTTTATACGAATAAATATTCTAAAAAAATTCATCATTATCAGATTCCATTACCGCATTAACATGAATGTCGGGGTTTTCTGATTTATGATCCAGAAAACGATACGCTTTATTGTTAGTGGTGTATCCTATAAAAACACAATCAATGGTTTTTAGTCCAATTTTTACCCTTTTGGGCTTAGGAACTTGCACCTTGGCTAAACACCCCCACACTTTGAAATATTTTAAGCTAGACTTTCTACTTTTCCATTTTTCATATGGAATGGACTTTGTTTTGCTATGGGGCACTCGGTTGAGTATTCGGCTTACTGTAAGGATAGCTTCCCCCCACAACTTTTGCGGTAAACCAAAACTTATCAATAAGGCATTCATCATTTCCTTCAATGTTCGATTCTTTCTTTCCCAATTCCATTGGATTGTGGGGTGTATGGGGCAGTAGTTTGATGAATAATTTCATATTCTAAGCATATTTCTTCAAAGGGAGATTCATATTCTCCACCCCTATCACTTCTAATCATTTTGATTTTCTTGTTCAATTGTGTTTCGACTTCATTTTTGTATTGTTTAAATGCATTAATAGCTTTATCTTTGCTATTAAGTAAATACACATAGCAATATTGAGTGCTATCGTCAATAAAAGCTATAAAGTACTTTTTCCCACCGCGTGATGGTGTTGACTTCATGTCACAAATGTCGGTACAAATTAAGTCTAAAGGACTGGAATTCCTTTCAATAGACTTATAAGGATGCTTAGCATACTTGGATTCAACACATACTTGACATTTGGACTTATTGCATTCAAACTTAGGAAGCATTTCCAAGTTAATCATTTTTCGCAAGGTTTTATAATTAACATGTCCCGAACGCGCATGCCATAAACTATTTGACTCAAGTAAATAAGATGAAGGAGAAATTTTATTCATATCAACTGAGATTACATTGAGTTTGAAAAGGCCCTTTGTGAGGTAGCCCTTTCCAACATACATATCGTTTTTACTAACAACAACCTTATCAAAAATAAAAATACATTTAAAGGCAATGAAGGACATTCTTGAGCGTCACAATCTTTCCAGACGTCATCTTCAAGGCAATGTTGCATGTTACCTCAATTTTGGGAGTAGCAGAATTGGCCATGAAGATCGTCTCGTTGGGGCCAGCTGCATCATAAGAAGAAAAGAATTCCTTGTTAGAACATACGTGGAGATCAGCGCTCGAGTCTATCCACCACTCTCGCAGGTTACCTACCAAGTTGCATTCTGACAACATGGCACATAAATTGTCCATTTCTTCATTCTTTTTTGCCATGTTGGCTTGACCTTTTTTCTTCTCCTTATCATTTTCCGGAGCACCACAGTCTGAAGCCATGTGTCCAAATTTGCCGCAATTGTAGTAACTTCCTTTGAATTTCTTTTTGCTTGGAACCTTCTTCCCTTCAGAAGCCCGCTTCCTTTTCTTTGAACTTGTAGGAGCAATTTCAACGATATTTTCCCCCATTATTGCTTGTTTGCCATTCTCCTTCTTCTCAGCAGATCTGTTGTCTTCCTCAATTCTAAGCCGGACAATTAGATCTTCTAATGTCATTTCCTTATGTTTGTGCTTTAAGTAGTTTTTAAAATCTTCCACAAAGGAGGTAATTTTTCAATAAAGGCCGCAACCTGAAAAGCTTCATTGACTACCATTCATTCCGCAAGCAGATCATGTGTAATCACTTGTAGTTCCTGCACCTGCGACATGGCAGATTTATTATCTACCATTTTAAAGTCCAAGAACTTCGCAGTAACAAACTTCTTCAACCCAGCATCCTCGGTCTTATATTTCTTGTCCAAAGCATTCCATAATTCCTTAGACGTCTTATAGCCACTATAGACATTATATAGACCATCATCTAGCCCATTGAGAATATAGTTTTTACACAAAAATTTAGAATGATTCCATGCCTCCGTCACGATAAAACGCTCGTTGTTCGGAGTCTTTTCTGGTAGAACAGGAACTTCCTCAGTAATAATTTTTTGCAAACTGAGAGTTGTTAAGTAGAAGAACATTTTCTGTTGCCAGCGTTTAAAGTCGATGCCAGAAAAATTTCCAAGCTTCTCTGCCGCAGCCATTGCAGGGACAATTGTGCTGCGACTGGAAGAGGCGACGGTCGTTGCACCAGAACCAGTAGCGTTATCGGCAGTGATATCAACCATTTTCTGTTTGACAACAAAACAGAAAAAAAATCAATAAATAGAACGCACAAAGTAATAATGTCGATGAAGTTTTTATATTCTTCTAATCGAACACACAAAGTAATAATCTCGATGAAGTTTTTATATCTTCAAATCGAGTAGATTACTGGAGTAGAAAATCCGAGGATTTTAGCCTCCAACCAGAACAGAATATTAGATGAAACAGAAATATAATTATTAAATTCTTTAAGTTTGTGATTCCTGTTAATCAAATTATAATCTGTTTACAGAAACTAAAGAACAATATGTTTATTACGAGCCCACAGAAAACTGTGTTTCCTTAAAAAATTTAATCCCCTCACAATTGCTGATGTTTTGGATTTTATTCTTCCCAGGATAGAACGAAATTCTATTCTGTAATACTGGCAATGAAAATTGTAGAATTTCAGCGAACTCAACGAATGGTAGCAATCACACGACAATTACTGATTTCTAGTTTTAAAAACAATGCAGTATGAGGGGGAAAATCTATTTTTTCCTTTTAGAAAGCAAAAAAATCTCAGTTTTTCGTTTCAGTATTTGAAAAATGAGGCGAATCCTCTGAAAATTTATAGCCTGCTATTTTGATTTGAACATGTGTGAAATTGCCTGTTCGGTGAAGGAGATGATCGTTGGTCATCGTTATGTCTGTTGGGAAATAATTCCGTTGGAAAAAAAAATTAATATTGTTGGAAAAATTAATTCCGCGAATTTAATTAATTAAGTTAAATTCCGCGTGAATTAATTAATGTCAGGATTGGAAATATTAAATAACGAAAATGGAAATAAAATAAATTTGGTCCAAAAACATTATCAATCAAATCCGAATCCGAGCGACGACAGCGCAAGTGGTCCTCATCTCAACCCTTTATGAGCTAGAGAATGTGTTGCTTAATATAAGCACACAGATAACACTTTCAACCATCAATGTGGGAGAAGTGCTTACTTGAGTGGTTATTTTTCAACTTTTCATTTCCCTCCACTTTTGTTTCCATCCATTTCCCAATTCATACTTCACCTTTAAAGTCCCTCACTTAATGCATTTGTGGACTTTAAACTCAACACCATCACCGCAATCACTTTCGACATTGCAATATTTAAAGCAAGTTATAATGTCACCAAGTGGAAGTAATTTTTCTTTCATCTCTGCAACATCAACTGGTAACTCTCGTAATGCCATTACTTGAGAGAGATTAACTGCACATTGCAAAACATTATGAGTATTAGAATAATAATTTTATATTAAAATATTTTATAGTGGCCAAAAGGTTAGTATTGCTACCGTAACTTTTAACAATGTCGCAAAAAACTTATCATTATGCTATGGAGTTCCATTGCAATATTTTTGTAGTTGTTTTGATAACTACTGCCACGACACTTGGCAACTATAGGAACAATGAGGAATTAATTAGCTTCACTCATTATTTAGTTTTTGGGGCTAAGAAATTTTACAGAACTGTGGGATATCTCATGATTAAGTTTAGAAGTAAATTTATAATTTGTTTGGTTTATAACTAATCCCAGGATAAATTTATACCTTCAACTAAACAAAATACAAATTTTACCCAAACTTAATCCTGCGATATCCTACCTTATCCCATCAAACTTGGTGTTATTTTATCTCACCTAGAAGGTGGAATAAATTAGTCCAAGGATATATTATAATCTCAGGACTATAATCTCGGGATAACTTAGTCCGCGAATCAAACACCCCTAAGTAGCCATGGAGTTGTAATTTTTGTGGCTTCAAGTATTCGCTAGCCACAAATTTTACATCTGTAGCTAAGAATTCATAACTATATACAATTAAACATCTCTATAAGGGCGTCATTTGTTCTTGACTGCTATAACGAAATGCTGCTAGAGAGAACATATAATATAACACAACATGAAAATCAGTTCCAAAAAAGAATTTGAATATTATAGTGAAATGTATAAAGGATGACCAGAGGTTGTTTGACTGTATGCATATTGTTGTATTGATAGATATCTCTTGCATGCATAATTTTTACTACTATAAAAGGAGAGAAGAGTGATAATGTTTTGAACCTGAAATTGCAACAAAGAGAGCAATCAAGAGAAAAGCTTTGCTTAAATGAGGCCATCTTAATGCTACTTTAATTTGGCTCAAAGATGTAAAATAGAAGAATTTGTGTAAATATTGATGCTTTCCTTCCTTCATGGAAGGTTGTATTTATAGGCCTAAATTAGCAAGTATTGAGACTTGTTGATAACTTTGTGAATGGTTGGCTATTCCCCATTCTATTGAATATAATGTCGTGGGACATAAAAAAATTTAGAAGTTATGCCATCTAAGATGATAATGTATAATCAAAGTACATATCATTGTGCACTACAAGAAAGTATAGAAATCGCAACAAAATTTTTTATATTCGGCAACAACTTAGTTTTATTGTTGGCAAATGATTTTTTTGTTGCCATAGTATTGATTATTGTTGTAAAAAGTACTTTTGGCAACAAACAAAAAATAAGTTGTTGCACGTTGTTGCAATAACAGCCGTTGGGAGAAGTTTATGCAACATTTTTTTTTTTTTTGCCAAAAGTACTTTTTGCAACAATAATCAATTTATGGTTTGTTGCCAAATATAGTTTTTCTTGTAGTGGTGGGGCAGCTCTAATTAAATTGCATGTGGATGAAAGATATATTGAACTTTATTCAGAATTCGTTCACCATAATATGTAATTAACATAAATAATTGAGATTAATTTAGAAGAATCGAGAAGGGAGATAAGGAGAAAAGGATACAGATATAGACACATGACAAACAAGAATTGTTCTAACAACTTCAGCTTACTCTCTATTATTGCTTTACGGGTGAAATGGGTAATAGAATAGCCACTATTATACCAATAATAAAAATTTAGTCGATCATCTCAAAAGTGATTGGACAAAAATGTCCTTCTTAAAACACAACAAAATTCCAAGATAATCTATTAGAATTCGAAGCTTTTACAAGTGAAACTTCATCACATTATACAGAGTTCAAAATTCCCTACAATTAAGACTCCATTTAAGAGTCTGAAGTTCGAAATTTTTTAAAGTGAAACTCTAGCTACTGTCGTAACTCGTAAATACTTCTTTATGAAGGATATCACAAGGGAGTGCTCAACTGAGAATGACCTTTGTTGTCTTCATCTAATTTATTATAAGGTGAAAATGCATAGCTAGAATTTTAAGTTTTTCGATTTTACAAAGTGTAGCTTGTTGGGTTTTGAATATATTATTTATATATATTAAAATATTTTTACATACAAATTGAAACCATGGATCAAATTGTTAGACTTCACTGCAAAAAAAAAAGAATAATTTACAGAGATTGAAGATTGCAATTCGCTGGATTTTAGAGTTCGTGATCAATAAGGGGTCCTAATTGTGTGTAATAGTCTGCTGGATTTTGTGGGGGCCATGGAAAGCTTTGGAAAGGAGATCGGTGTTTATCGTTTTATCACTAATGAATATGAAGAGTACTTGCACAACGTGATTCATTATTTTTGTGTAATTATTGGAAATTGCAATTTGTAAACTTGTTATTTATGTTATTAGTTTATAAATCGGCCAGCATAGAAACTATTTCTTCATAAGTTAGTTATCTAACAATATATTGATCGACTTGTTGAATTTTTATGTGCCTTTTGAATTGTTAAGAAATGGATGAAGATAAATTTTCGTTTCGAGTAAGAGCTCAGAGTGTAATTATTCAAGAGTAAATGTCCAAATTTACATATGAACTATATGAAATAGTTTAAACTTGTCCTCCCTTGATAGATAGGGTGAGATCTACTCTTGTCGTCTTGCGTCGTAAGAATGAGATAAATCTGTCCTTATTGACTGATAGGAATAATATATGATGAATGGAGACATCTGATCGATGCATGTAAGATATGCATATCACAGCGAACTATTTAGCATGCATGAGAGTTAGCACGGTACCACTATTACTAAAATATACTAGTGTCTTTTCCAGTAAGACATGTTTAGCCCAGGATAGTCTCAATGCCAAGGTAATTAAAGCCCTTGTTTTAGGCCCCAAAAAAATAGGCCTCAACACATACTAGTGAATATGCTCGCACTTCACGTTGTTATGATTTTTTTTGTTGAACTCACTACTATAAAATCTAAAATGAAAGCAAATGTCACTAACAACGTGAAGTGCGAGCATATTCTCTTTAATTTCTCTATAATCTATCTCCTACAACATCCAGTCATCAATATGAAGCTTTTAGCTTCATCGTCAGTATATTTACCACCCTTTGAATTTTAGTTTGCATTTGATCAAGGATCAATTTGTTTAAAAAGAATCTAGACTTGCAATCAAACAAATTCCAGAAAGCACAGATGGTGATAACATTAGCATGGTACAGTGGGAAGAAAAGTAATTAAGCCGCATCAATCACGGAATGTTGCAGGCCCTTCTGGTCACCAAGTTTAATGTATTTCTCATACAAAATTACAGTTCATACTCACAAAGCATGTTAGTGCTTAGAATGATGACATAAAAAATAAGCACTTTTAACTAATTCTAAGAAGACAAGTAGTATAAATACTTCCTACTTTAATAAATAAAAAATGATGATATATAACTTTTTTTTGTTCTGGTTCGTTATGCATTAGGTATGAGTAATTATGTTGGAACATAATATCATGTACCTTTTCTTACATAACTATTAAAAAAATTATTTTCTACATTAATAATAATGATTTATTTTACTAGACTTGTTACTTGTTAGTGTGTTATCTCACTCAACTTCGACAGCGATGCAGTACCAAGAAGAACCTGTCAGTTCGGGGTCACACCACATCTGCATCACCGTCCATGTCACTCCATTTAATATTATATAAAATAAAATTGAAGATAAGAATAAAGAGCACCAGAGTTCTCTATATTTTGTACTGGCATTTAAGTCTCTCTAACAGGAAAATTTCAAAATGTTTAACATCAATCAAACAAATTCAGAATAGTTAAAAGAAACTCACAAATACAGTCATATCAACGGTGCTTTGTTTGTATTATCTCTGTCTTCATGCCCATCCTGCAAGAAGATCCAAATGCAAAAGTAGAGAGGTATGAAACTGATTTTCCAACACAAAAGTTACCGTGGACATCCTTCCATATGTAAATCAAAATTTGGCTATAGTGGATCTTAACAAAGCATGTTTATGATGTCAATTGAGGTTACTATTTGATTTCATACTAATCTGCAATTATTGGTCTATTCAGGTTAAAAGTCACCACCATTTTCTAAGTTATTGCAACTCGAATTAAATACCTGAAATAACTCCATGCATGGTTGTAGGCTCTATGAGACCTTCAACAATGTTAGGATTGGAAAAGTCTTCTATTCATAACCGGAACAGAATTACAATAGGAGGAGCAACTCTCACACTCAACTATTACAAAAAACCAATCCTAAACTTAATACCTATATCTCACTCAAGTGTTTTCCTTACTGTTTTTCTCTCTTGCTCTTGGTGATGCTACAAATGATAGAAGGTTTCCCTATTTATAGGGATGAAATGAACCTATTGATGTCATTTGTGACTCAAGCAAGCACTTGACAATTTGCCACATACAAGGAAGATGTTTTCTTCCTTAAAACAAGGAATATGTTTTCTCCTCAAAAGAAGGGAAATGCTTTCTTCCTTGTTTTCTTTCTTAAAATGAGGGAGATGTTTCCTTCCTCAAATTATGGGATGGACCCAACAAATCTCCCTCTCCAGTCCCATACACCTGAAGGAGGGTACACTGGCTTTTAGTTTGAGTGTATGCCGACAAGTTCTTTGCACAATTCGAACTTGTCTCTCGGTACCACCTTGGTCAGCATGTCTGCAGGATTGTCGTTTGTGTTGATCTTGGAGAGCTTCAGTTCATGTTGCTCGACTGCTTCTCTGAGCCAGTGATATCGAACGTCAATATGTTTTGTGCGTGAGTGGTACCTCGAGTTTTTGCTGAGATCCATAGCGCTTTGACTATCACAATGAATTGTGTATTCTTCTTGTTGGAAACCCAGTTCTTGAAGGAAACGTTTCAGCCACATAAGCTCTTTCCCAGCTTCAACTGCGACAATGTATTCGGCTTCTGTGGTTGATAGTGCTACACACTTTTGTAACTTGGATTTCCATGACACAGCTCCCCCTGCAAATGTGAATATATAACTCGAAGTTGATTTCCTGCTATCATAATCTCCTGCCATGTCATCATCAGTGTAACCTTCCAAAATCGGCTTAGCTCCCCCATAGCACAAACATAGTCTGGATGTACCCTTCAGGTATCGTAGTATCCACTTGACAGCTTCCCAATGTTTTCTTCCTGGATTTGATAGGTCTGCTCACAACACCGACAACATGAGCAATGTCTGGCCTTGTGCACACCATTGCATACATCAAACTTCCAACTGCTGAAGAGTAGGGCACTGCTTTCATCTTCTTCTTTTCTTCTTTGGAAGAAGGACAACTTTCCTTGCTCAACTTGAAGTGATTTGCTAGTGGAGTACCAACAGGCTTGGTATTTTTCATGTTGAACCTTTTGATCACGCGTTCAACGTATTCCTCTTGTGACAAGAACAACTTCTTTGCCTTTCGATCACGAATGATTTTCATGCCCAAGATATGTTGTGCAGGGCCTAAGTCGTTCATATCAAAGAACTTATACAAATCTTTCTTCAAGTTGTTGATCATAGTTGCATCCTGGCCTACTATCAGCATATCATCCACATAGAGCAGAAAGATGATAAATTTTCCATCGGGGAACTTCTTCAAGTACACACAATGATTTGCAGTTGTTCTTTTGTATTGATGTTTCAGCATGAATGAGTCGAACTTTTTGTACCATTGCCTTGGGGCTTGTTTGAGACCGTAGAGACTCTTCCTTAACTTGCAAACAAGATGCTCTTTCTTTGGGATTCGGAAACCATCGGGCTGCTCCATGTATATTTATTCCTCCAAATCACCATGCAGAAAAGCTGTTTTCACGTCCATCTGCTCAAGTTCAAGATCCATACTTGCCACCAATCCGAGAACCACTCGGATAGACATCATCTTCACAACCGTCAAAAAAATCTCATCAAAGTCGATTCCATCCTTCTGTTGGAAACCTTTGACTACGAGCCTTGCCTTGTACTTCACGATATTTCCGCTAGCATCTTTCTTGAGCTTGAAAACCCATTTGTTCTTCAAGGCCTTCTTTCCCGGAGGAAGTTTCACCAACTCATATGTTTTATTCTTTTGTAAAGAATTCATTTCTTCCTCCATGGCCTGTCACCAATTGGATTTTTTCACGATGAGATTGAGCTTCTTGAAAGCTCTCTGGCTCCCCCTCGCTGGTAAGAAGGATCCATTCTGTTGGCGAGTATGACCTTTGAGGGATTAACCCTCGTGCAGAATGTCGAACTTGATTATTTCCAGCTGCGTCTTGGGGTGAAGGCTCCCCCTGCTCAAGAATTTCTTCGTTTTGATCATCATCAACATCTGCCGGATCAATGTTTTCTTGTTCATCATGGACATTATCATGAAGTTCCTCGTTGTTGAGAGGAATGTGTGGTGATTCAGGGACATCATCTGGAGCATGATAACTTCATTGCTTGTTGACTGTTGGAGCACACTCATGAAACTGGTTTTCATAGAACACGACGTCTCTACTTCGAATCACTTTCTTCATTTCGGGATCCCACAGCCTGTATCCGAACTCTTGATCTCTATAGCCGATAAAGATACACGGAGTTGATCTGAGATCAAGCTTCTGCCTCAACTCCTTGGATACATGCACAAATGCCTTGCAGCCGAACACTTTCAAGTGAGAATATGAAATATCTTTCCCAGACCATATCTTTTCTGGAACTTCAAAGTTTAATGGGACTGAAGGTGACCTGTTTATAAGATAACAAGCTGTCAGAACAGCTTCGCCCCAGAATGGCTTTGGCAGTTTAGCCATACTGAGCATGCATCGGATTTTCTCAACAATAGTGCGGTTCATTCTTTCAACTACACCGTTATGTTGTGGTGTTCGTGGCACCGTTTTCTCATGTCTGATCCCATGTTCAGCACAATATGCCAAAAACTCCCGGGAAGTGTACTCGCCTCCATTGTCGGATTGGAGGCATTTCAGCTTCTTTCCAGTCTCCCTTTCTACCATAGCATGGAATGTATTGAAACGATCGAATACTTGATCCTTCGATTTGAGACAATAAGCCCAAACCTTCCGTGATGCATCGTCGATGAATGTCACGAAGTATTTGCTACCACCAAGAGATTCTTCTTCAATGGGTCCACACACGTCAGAGTGGACAAGGCTCAGCAACTCGGAACTATTCTTTCTGGTGGAACTGAAAGAAACTCTATGTTGTTTCCTGAATAAACAGTGATCACAGGGATCCAAAGTTACGTCTTATCTATTGAGATGGCTTCTTTCTTTGCAAGAGTCGTCAATCCCTTCAGACTCATGTGGCCCAATCGTCTATGCCACAAATTTGGCGATGTCTCTTCTTCAACTGCATTGAGACTCGGTCGATACAACTTTACATTGGTTTTGTAAAGAGTACCACAAATATGTCCTCTAGCAATAACCATAGAGCCTTTGGACAGCTTCCACGTACCATCCTTGAACAGATTTCCATACCCCTGTCGATCCAGAGCTACTCCTGAGATCAGATTCAATCTCAGATCCGGAACATGACGAACCTCTTTTAACACAAGTGAGCTTCCATTGCTGGTTTTTATGTGCACATCACCAATGCCAACAATGCTCGAGAAACTGGTGTTGCCCATCTTCACAACGCCGTGGTCTCCAGATTTATAAGTACTGAACAAATCCCGGTGTGGAGTGGCATGGAATGATGCAGCAGTATCAATCACCCACTCAATATCATTTGTGCCCACGTGTAGGCATGCTTCCTCTCCGCATGTAACAAGTGCAATGTCTGGTGACACGGTGACCATGGTCTCACCATCTTCCTTGCTCGAACTCTGGTTAGTTTGAGGCTGCTCCCGTTTAAGCTTTCGACACTCCACCTTCTTGTGTCCATAGTTGCCACAATAGTTACAATAGCCCTCGAACCAAGTGTTGGTATCGACGGACTTTCCCCGCTCTCGTGATCTCCCTCGAACTTGAGATCTTCCTCTACTTTGACCTCGACCTCTACCTTTGCCTCGGCCTCTTCCTCTACCTCCGTTGCGTCCACTATTTTCAGAAACAAGGGCATATGATTGATCTACCCCGGCTTCTTTTCTTCGCGATTCCTCGTTTATTAAGGCGTCCGTGACCATCTGCGTGGTCACCTTACCATTGGGGGCGGAATTACTGAGAGTGACGACAAGAGTCTCCCAGCTATTAGGTAGAGAACTTAGGAGCAAGATTGCTTGCTCCTCATCTTTGAGAACCCATTCGGCTGCACTTAGCTGGTTCACGAGATCTTGGAACTGACTTGTGTGTTCTGTGACAGAGGTACCGCTACGTAGCTTGTGATTTACCAATCGCCTCATCAACAATGTTTTATTTCGAGCCGTTTTTGCTTGGTACATGCTCCCAAGCTTTTCCCAGCACTCGTTTCCTGCGCGACATGATGGAATACACTATGGTCAATCCACTGTCGAATTTGTGTGACCGTTTTCCTATTCATTCTTGCCCATTCTTCGTCTGTCTTCTTGTCGGTTTTGGCACCTTTATTTTTGAGCGGCTCGGCTAAATCCTTCAAATTTAACAAGTCCTCCATACGAGGTTTCCACATGTTATAATTTGAGGATGTTAGCGGAATCATGGTATCCGATGATGATTTCTCCATGATAAAGTGCACCTAATCTGCTTGTACTGGACTGTGGAAGCAGAATCAGGAAAAACGGGACTCAACGTTGAATCCGGAATGGTCGAAAACCTAGGGCACTGGTCTGACCAATCTGAAAACCGGACAAAAACAGAGTGAACCGGGCTGCGCTAATTCAAACCGAACCGGGCCGGTTTAACCACTGGCTAGTTGAGAAAGTCAACAAAAGGATGATGTGGCAATTGGACTTTGACCAGATCTGGTTCTGGTCAAACGGGTTGGTCTGGACAAAACGGGTTGTTCGTATCGGGTTTCTCCGGTCGTCTTCTTCGGCGAGCTGGTGCCGGAGCAGCGGCGGCGATGGTGGACAGAGAAACTTTGACTGGACTTTTGGAGGCCTTCCGATGGTCGAAATATTTCGAAAAATATATATTCAGAATCCTCGGAACGAGATCTTTCTAATGGTATACTCAGAGCACAATTTTGGGACAAAATATTTTTGACTGAAAATTTTACGAAACTTTAAAAGATTGGCCTGGAAGATTAACCAAGCTCTTGATACCACTTGTTAAGATTGGAAAAGTCTTCTATTCATAACCGGAACAGAATTACAATAGGAGGAGCAACTCTCACACTCAACTATTACAAAAAACCAATCCTAAACTTAATACCTATATGTCACTCAAGTGTTTTCCTTACTGTTTTTCTCTCTTGCTCTTGGTGATGCTACAAATGATAGAAGGCTTCCCTATTTATAGGGATGAAATGAACCTATTGATGTCATTTGTGACTCAAGCAAGCACTTGACAATTTTCCAAATACAAGGAAGATGTTTTCTTCCTTAAAACAAGGAATATGTTTTCTTCCTCAAAACAAGGGAAATGTTTTCTTCCTTAAAATGAGGGAGATGATTCCTTACTCAAATTATGGGATGGACCCAACAACCAATTGGTTTAGCTTTTTCTTTTGGTATCGGCATTCCTAGGAAATCTCGATCTCCTAGATCTTGGCCATCGAGCTCGAGCATGTTCAAATGAACAATTTCTTGAGTACTGGGATCGTAGACCCAATGGTGACGGAAGATCAACGGTGTCTGTTTGAACTTTTGTAAATAATTTGCTGGAACATTAGTTTCACTGTTCTTCAAGTGATCAACGGCCTGTAAACAAGCAGTCATAAGCTGAGCAAGCAAACTTTGGCAGAATTTGCATACAAATCCAATAAACTCACTTTTTCACAAGTCCCATGTGTTTGAATAAGTTCATAAGCTTTGTTGATGTTAATGGGATGCAAGGGTCGCACATGATCGCATCCAACTAAAACACACATCTCCAGAATCTGTTGTCTTGAGAAATCTCTAAAGTCAATATTTCCATTTGTTTCCCGCAGCCTGGATGACCGAAAGTCTTTACAATTGCCCTCTTTATCCATGTTATTATCCAAGGACATCCATATGGAATTAAATCTGAGTCATCCGTTAAAGGAGAACAAGTGTACGGGAAGAAGGGAGAATTAGAACCAACGAGCTAAGTAGGTATATGTGTTAATTAATGAAAAATGAAAGCTCAACCTTATTCACTCACTTATTTGAACAACTCAAACTAAAATAAAAAAAATAAAACATTTTATTTATGATAATTAGAAAAAATATATATTGTAAATATACCTTTCCAAGTCTTTTTAATAAAATTTTATAATTTTCTTCTATAGTGACACAGTAATGCATTAAAAGTTCTTTCCATATCATCAATTTTTTTTCAATGTTTTAAGTTATAATTAATATTAATTCTTCGGCAAAAGTTTTCTTGTAACCACTAAAATTTACCATAGGTATCACAAAGTTACAATTAATATTTAGAAAAGTTCATTATTTCCTTATATAGTGATCAACTTTGTCTAATATTTCAGAACTTTGAATGAACTAATTAAATCTTCATATCTATCAATAAGATATTTGACAACAAGAACCAGTGTATGATATAGAAACAAATGGCAAATATTTTATTGATTTGAAAGAACCTATCCACTATAAATACATACTAATGATTGGGACAGACCCAAGACTTTGCAAGTATATACCACTGAACCATCAACATTAGACAACAACAACAACATACCCAGCGAATCCCACAACGTGGGGTCTGGGGAGGGTAGAGTGTACGCAGACCTTACCCCCACCTTAGGTAGGGAGGCTGTTTCCGGAAGACCCTCGGCTCAAGAAAAGGTCAGATACGGGCAAACAAATCAAAGCAATTATGAAAATGAAAACAATGAAAGTAAATAAGTCATTATAAACCAACAAATACTCGCAGAAATAAAGAGACAAAAAACTATAGAGCAACATAACTACTCGTAAGAAAGGATAAACGCGACTACCTACTAGCCTTCTACCCTAATATGAGTCCTCCATACCCTCCTATCTAAGGTCATGTCCTCGGTAAGCAGGAAATGCGCTATGTCCTATCTAATCACTTCCCCCCAATACTTCTTCGGCCTACCTCTACCTCTTCTGAAACCGTCGCTGGCCAACCTCTCGCACTGGGGCATTTGCGTCTCTCACTACTAAAAAACTGCTAAAAATCGACGGATAAAAAACCGATGCACTGCGTCGTTTCAAAAAAGCGACGGAAAAGCGACTCACGGAGTCTGTTTTTTTTTATTTTAAATTTTTTTAATCAGAAAACCGACGGACGACGTCATTTTTTTGGCAGAATTTTGAAAATATAATTCCGCCAACGTCGGTTTCACTAAATAATAATAATAATAATAATAATTAATATAAAACCGACATCGTACGTCGGTTTTATTTTAAAAATATTATAAATAATATACAATTCATTTTTTTAAAAAAAAAATAATAAACAATTGTTTTTAAAGAAACCGACGGACAGTGTCAGTTTCTTTCTTTCTTTTTTTTTTTTTTTAATTTTTGGGGTCAAAATCCGGTCAAATGTGCGGAAAAAACCAACGGACAGAGTCGGTTTTTTCTTTAAATTGACAGCAGCGGGTTTCATACCCATTTCAGCTGCTCCCTCTTCCAAATTAAACCCCATTCCCCCAAACCCTACCCGCCGCCCCCCTCCCCTCCGCCGGGCGCCGCCGCATATTTTGCCGCCGCCCAACGCCGCTGCCTGCGCAGCCCCTTCCCACCTACTCCAAACCCATTTTGAAGGTTAGTTTCTCTTAAATTAGGGCTTTTAAAATTCTTTTCATTTTAGCTTTATTTGTAGATTTTAGGCCTAATGCTAGTCTATTTAGCTTTGTTAAACATCATTTGCAATGTTATTAATGTTGAATTTGTGAAAAAAATGTAAACTTTATTTGACTAGTTTACTTGTCATTTTTTTTTTTTGCCTTGAGATTGTGCTATATTTCATATTCTTTGTTAATGTATTTGTGTTAGCTTAGTTATCATTCTTTGTAATATTATTGATGTTGAATATGTGCAAAAATATATACTTTAATGGTATATTTTACTATATGGTTGTCGGTGAAAGTAGTGTGTCGCAGGAATATAGTCACGTCCAATATGATAGAGTTAATGATATGGTTAATTGTCACGACTCGGCTAGGGGCCGTGACAAAAGTGGTATCAGAGCAGTTCGGTCCTAGGAAGTGTCTACGAGCCGTGTCTAGTAGAGTCTTGTTTATGGTGTGTAGCGCGCCACATCAATAAATAAGAGGCTACAGGGCATTTAGGAAAAATGACCATCTTTCTTCTATGAGATCGTGCGATAGAGCCATGCATAAGATTTTATCCTCCCTAATAGTGTATTATGATTTCAGCGATACTGCCAAGAAAGAAGCAAATCCGCGCAATATTAAATGCCGCCGGTGAAGGCACCAGCCGAGAACCTCCAGTTGAGTTGGGACATAGCGAGGCTCAGGGTGCTACTTCCTCGCACGCCACTCCCATTTCTTCTTCTACCTCGCCTAATGTGGAAGAGCAAGGAGGAGCCCCAGCTCCAATTCCTCCGCCGGTTGCTTCAGGTCAACAAATGACCGAGACTATTCAGTTATTGACCCAGTTGGTGGCCGCACAAGCACAACGACAAAATGTGGGTTCAAGTGACCGGGCAGCAAGTACAAAGGCCCGTGATTTTATGAGTCTAAATCCCCCGCAATTCTTTGGGTCAAAGCCGGAGGAAGACCCACAAGGTTTTATTGATGAAATGTTGAGGACATTGAAGATTGTCCATGCCTCCGAAACTGAATCCGTGGAATTGGCATCTTATAGACTCCGGGATGTGGCGGTTTTATAGTATAACAATTGAGTATTAGCAAGAAGAGAGAACGCGCCTCCTTCGGTTTGGCAAGAGTTTGTGGATGCTTTTATTCGTCATTATTTGCCACCCAAGGTCCGCCGAGCTAGAGCGGATAGATTTCTGAATTTAAGGCAAGAAAACATGAGTGCCCGAGAGTATAGCATGCAATTCAATTCCTTGGCTAGATATGCTCCGACCATGGTGGCCGACATGGGAGATCGGGTACATAGATTCGTGAGTGGTTTGGGACCACATTTATTTAGAGATTGTTTGACAGCTTCTTTGCAAGACGGGATGGACATTTCCCGGATACAGGCCCATGCTCAGAATTTGGAGGGGCGATAACAACCACAAAGGGGTGATCGCGACAGTGATAGGAGGCCAAGAAAAAGGGCTAGATCCATGGGCACAGGCAGCGATTATAGAGGGGGATCGAGGCAGGATTATTCCGGACATTCAGGCCAATTACTGACTAGCGCACCTCCCAGATTTCCTGATAAAAGGGGTGACCGCTCCTTTCGTACGGGGCAGGGTCAGAGTTCGAAGGCTTCAGGTTCCCAGTTCGAGGGTGATTATAGTTAGGGGAGACCCCCAGTTCCACGATGTAGTCGGTGCCGCAAATTACATTCAGGGTCGTGTCGTCAGGACACTGATGGTTGTTAAGTTTGTGGGCAGACTGGACATTTGATGCGAGATTGTCCCTCGCGATATGGTAGAGGTGGGGTTCAGCCCACAGGCTCAGCAGCGGGTTCCTCATCAGCACGCCCAGCAGGGCAGACTCCTCAGGTGACAGTAGGCCGAGGTAGAGGTCGAGGGGCATCATCTACTTCAGGTGCCACTCAGCCCCGTGTATATGCTTTAGCGGGACGACAGGATCTCGAGTCCTCTCCGGATGTAGTCACAGGTATATTGTCTATATTCTCTCGTGATGTGTATGCGTTGATAGATCCGGGTTCTACATTTTCTTATATTACTCCATATGTTGTCGGTTGTATTGGGGTGAAACCCGAGTCCATTAAACCCTTTGAGGTGCTTACCCCGGTTGGTGAACCCGTGATAGCAAGCGAGTATACATAAATTGTGTCATTGTCATATGTGATCGTCAGACCCAAGCCGATTTGATTGAGCTGGAAATGGTAGATTTCGATGTAATCATGGGTATGGATTGGTTGGCTTCGTGCTATGCAAATGTTGATTGCCGGACAAAAGTGGTTCGATTCCAATTTCCGGGAGAGCCCGTGCTTGAATGGAAGGGTAATGCAGCATCGCCAAAGGGTAAGTTTATTTCCTACCTCAAGGCGAGGAAGATGATAGCCAAGGGCTATATTTATCATTTAGTTCGGGTTCATGACACCGCGGCGGAATCGCCAACTTTTCAGTCAGTTCCGATGGTGAATGAATTTCCAGACGTATTCCCGGATGAACTTCCAGGTCTTCCACTAGAGAGAGATTGATTTCGCTATTGATGTGTTGCCGGACACAAAGCCTATTTCTATTCCTCCTTATCGAATGGCTCCGGCAGAATTAAAAGAGTTAAAGGCACAACTGAAAAACTTGCTCGAGAAAGGATTCATTAGACCCAGTTCGTCGACGTGGGGAGCACCGGTCTTGTTTGTGAGAAAGGAAGACGGCTCTCTACGAATGTGTATTGACTATAGGCAATTGAATAAGGTGACGATAAAGAACAGATATCCTCTTCCAAGGATTGATGACCTATTCGATCAATTGCAAAGTGCCAAGTGGTTTTCAAAAATAGATTTGAGGTCGGGCTACCATCAAATGAGAGTTAGAGAGGCGGATATTCCTAAAACGGCCTTCAGAACGAGATATGACCATTATGAATTTCGAGTGATGTCATTCGGGTTGGCTAATGCTCCGGTTGTATTTATGAATTTGATGAACAACGTACTCAGGCCTCTCTTGGATCTATTTGTGATTGTATTTATCGATGATATTCTGGTGTATTCTCGCACGAAATCGGAACATGCAGATCATTTGAGAATTGTTCTTGGCATTCTTCGAGCCTGGGAATTATATGCGAAATTTTCAAAGTGTGAGTTCTGGCTGAATTCGGTAACATTTCTGGGCCATATTATTTCAGGTGATGGCATCCGAGTCGACACTCAGAAAATCGAAGCTGTGAAGACTTGGCCAAGGCCTACGACGCCCACAGAAGTTCGTAGCTTTCTGGGTTTGGCAGGCTATTATAGAAGGTTTGTAGAGGGATTTTCATCTATTTCAGCCCCACTGACGAAGGTAACCCAGAAATCAGCTAAGTTCCAATGGAGTGATGCTTGCGAACGAAGTTTCCAAGAATTGAAAAATAGGTTGACCTCAGCTCCAGTCTTAACACTTCCAGAAGGGTCAGATGGTTATGTTGTGTATTGTGATGCTTCGGGTGTCGGATTGGGATGTGTATTGATGCAGCATGGTAAGGTTATTGCATATGCTTCGAGACAATTGCGGAAACATGAAAAGAATTATCCAACTCATGATATCGAATTGGCTGCGGTCATTCATGCCTTAAAAATGTGGAGACATTATTTGTACCGTGTGCATGTTGATATCTATACAGATCATAAAAGTCTTCACTACATTTGCAAGCAAAAGGAGTTGAACTTGCGACAGAGGCGGTGTCTAGAATATTAAAAGATTATGATGTTGACATTCTATACCACCCCGGGAAAGAAAATGTAGTAGCCGATGCACTTAGCCGCTGGTCTATGGGCAGTTTATGCGAAGTCCCTCCGGAAAGGAAGGAGATGGTTCAAGAACTTCACCGATTGGCTAACCTTGGAGTGCGTGTAATCGATTCGGGTGATGCAGGGATTAGTATCAATGATTCTACAATTTCGTCCTTGGATATGAAAGTAAAAGAACGGCAGTACGAAGATCCTCAGTTATGTCGTCATAGAGACACATCTCATGGGAAGGAAAATCTCCGTTTAAAGTTTCCATGGATGGGATCCTTAGATACCGAGGCAGGTTATGTGTGCCGAATGTGGCGGATTTGCGCCGACGAATTCTAGAAGAAGCACATTGTTCTCGATATTATATTCACTCGGGTTCAACCAAAATGTATCATGATCTCAAGATGATGTATTGGTGGGATGGCATAAAGAGAGACATAGCAGAATTTGTGGCACAATGTCCAAATTGCCAACAAGTGAAAGTTGAGCATCAAAAGCCGGGAGGCTTATTGTAGGCTATAGAAATACCTACTTGGAAATGGGAAGTGATCAACATGGATTTCATCGCGGGATTACCTTGCTCTCGGGGTAAATATTATTCTATATAGGTGATCGTGGATAGGCTGACAAAAGCAGCCTATTTTCTCCCAGTCAGAACCACGTACTTAGCAGAAGACTATGCGAGGTTGTATCTCAAAGAAATTGTGCGACTCCATGGTATTCCATTTTCCATTATCACAGATAGAGGAGCACAGTTTACAGCTAAGCTCTGGAAGTCTTTCCAAGAAGGTTTGGGCACGCAAGTGAAGTTTAGCACAGCGTTTCAGCCGCAAACTGATGGGCAGGCCGAGCGTACCATTCAGACCTTAGAAGATATGCTACGAGCATGTGCACTGGATTTCGGTGGTAGTTGGGACGAGCATTTACCCCTTATCGAATTTGCATACAATAATAGCTATCATTCTAGTATACAAATGGCTCCGTATGAACCGTTATATGGAAGGAAATGTAGATCTCCAATCGGATGTTTCGAAATAGGAGAAGCACAATTAATAGGCCCTGAATTGATCCAACAAGCAGTAGAAAAGGTCAAGGTGATCCGAGATCGGTTGTTGATAGCTCAAAGTCCCCAAAAGTCCTATGCGGACAACCGCCGACGACACTTGGAGTTTCAAATTAATGATTCGGTATTCTTGAAAGTGTCGCCAATGAAGGGGGTGATGAGATTTGGTAAGAAAGGGAAGCTAAGTCTGAGGTACATCGGACCCTACAAAATCATCCGCAAGGTGGGACAGGTAGCCTATGAATTGGAATTGCCTTCAGAGCTGGAATCAGTTCATCCAGTCTTTCATGTTTAGATGCTCCGCAAGTGTGTTGGAGATCCCACAAAGATTGTCCCGATAGATGATGTGCAAATAACGGAAAAGCTAACTTATGAAGAAGTGCCTATTGCCATCTTAGATAGGCAAGTGCGAAAGCTTCGAAACAAGGAGGTAGCTTCAGTTAAGGTCCTGTGGCGGAACAACAATCGGGAAGAAATGACTTGGGAAGCGGAAGAGAGTATGAAGTCTAAGTATCCGCACTTATTCCAACCCCAGGAGAAGTCCAAGAAGAAACGCCAATGAGGTAAGGTACGTATACTTTAATTTTTATGTTTTTGGTCATGTGTGGCCATGGATATATTGCTATTGTTATGTAGCCCTGTGAGGCGATGATATTATGGGTTGTTGTGACAGATTAGTAGTGCCATATTACAGGGGAAACTCTGGCGAAATTTTCGTAGAATCCCGAATAGTTTAACATTCGAGGACAAATGTTCCCAAGGGGGGGAGAATGTTACACCTCGGAAAATTTTTCGTTCATGCACAGTGAATTGACTGGTGAAGGGCATGATGCATACGATGTTTTGATAAGTAAGAAATAATATTTAATGATTCTAAATGAGAGTTCAGAGACATTGAGGTAGGAGACGAAAGTTGTTAAGTAAAGCAAAGTATATGTGGTGTGTCGGGCAAGAATTTCGAGTAACCAATTAATGATGTCTTAATGAAATTTTGGAGAAGAATTATAATGTCCCTTATATTGGTTATGAAGTGTCAAGGAAGTTTCAAGAAGGACCCATGAACCAAATATGGGCATAGGTCATCCGAAAGGGCGAGTTAAGGAAACATTTTCGGATGATCTGGTTTGGAGGGACCAAAACGCTATTATAAAATTGGAATTTTGGAAAACACTAAGAATTAAAGTTGTAGATAATTGAAAGAGCTTTCCAACCATAGGTCGTGGGCCCTCACAGCATAACGGGATCAAAAGTTATGGTCATTCTATGACAGACAGTTTGGCGCAATTTGCGGCGCAACATGCGGACCGCAAACACGACATGCGGCCATGCAGTTCCACCGCAAAGTGTGCCAGTGAGAGTTGGTCAGCTGGCATGCATTGCGACACGACATGCGGCTCGCAGAGCATGCTTTGCGTCTCGCAAAGCGTGCCGCATGTTGTGTCGGTCCAGGATTTTCTGGACCACTTTAAATATACCCAACTCGTCCAAAATCATATATTTTTCATCATTTTGGCCAAGAAAACCTCTAGAATTCTCTCTAAGATTCATCCACACGAAAATTCAAGGGAAATCCATGATCAATAACACAAAATCCGTGAATCAAAGTGTATGAAACCCAAGTAAAGTTCATCTTCCTCAAGGAAAACCAAGAGAGGGAAAATAGGGTTTTGGTGCTAGAAGGGAAACTCCACTCAAGGCTCGTTCAACCATCATCCAAGGTAAGTTTCATGACCATTACATGTTGTTTAAGGTATTGGAAGGTTAAAGTACCCGACTTGTAGAGAAGCATAACAAATGGGTCATTCAAGAGTGAATAGTGTCATGTTTGAATGGTAGTTGAATTGAATCATGAATGTTAGGGTGCTGTGAGTATGAATACGTTATAAAATATATATATAGACCATGATATAAGTGTGATACGGGGGAAAATACGATAGCGAACCTATAACCATAAATGTGAGGAAATTGGAGAGAAATGGTGGATTTTGCCTAAAGTATATAAATGATGATTGTTGCTTGCGATATTGTGAGTTGTGTTGTAGATGTTTGGGAGTTGATATGAAACACGGGAAAAGTAGTATAAACAAAGGGAGTTGTGTTGTAGATGTTTGGGAGTTGATATGAAACACGGGAAAAGTAGTATAAACAAAGGAAGTGCTGCCCAATTTTCTCTAGAATTAGTAGTGCGTTCTTATGGTTGATTGACTAATGTTAGTACGAATCCTCTTTTGAAGGTAGAGACACGACATAGAAGGAGAATAAGCGAACTCTAGATTGCTT
The DNA here is from genome assembly GCF_019175385.1 of Lycium barbarum. Taxonomy (NCBI): domain Eukaryota; kingdom Viridiplantae; phylum Streptophyta; class Magnoliopsida; order Solanales; family Solanaceae; genus Lycium; species Lycium barbarum. The sequence continues at coordinate 118,114,137 of NC_083347.1, forward strand.
AAACAAGAAAGGTATGTGAGGCTTAACTCTTCTTCCAAAAAGGCATGAATCCTTCAAGTCTTCTAAAATCCCTCTATAAGAGGAAGCTTATGAGTTCTTCTATATATTGAATCACCTATGAGCATGATAATGATGATGATGAGCTAGAGTATAGAGGTTCGGGAAATTGTGACACGATGTTCCTACGATGCTAATGATGTTATTATTGCTAACACTCGCCTTATGCTTTATTTCCTTCAAGGCGAGGTAAGATACTCATAAAGGTCCATAATACACTCGGGGGTTCACGACCTTACGTCACCCCGACATAGTGTGGTTGTTTTAAGGTCTAATGTGTGCTCTTGATGCTAATGTATACTATGGCAATAAGATGATGAATAATGCTAACTTGTAATATAACTATGGGATACATGGAACACTAAGAAATGATAACATAATGTTATGACATGAGATGTGTAATGGTATTGTGTTGTGATTGCTTTATGATGATAAGATTCCACCGCGCCTATATGGCCGGGCATGTCACCGCTAATGCGGGCTGCGTATGATTCCATCGCGCCTATATGGCCGGGCATGTCACCGCTAATGTGGGCTGCAATGTTACACCGAGCCTAGAGGGCCGGGCATGATCACCACTAGTGGGCGGCATATGAGGGTTACCCGGATGCGGGTGACAATACAGATTATGATGTGATGATGCATATGATGATGTACGTGATGATGCATGGGATGTGACAACATGTATATTATGATTATGTGAAATGCGAAATATGAAAGTAATACGATTGTCTATGACACTTGTGCAGGTTGTATCCTTGTCTCATGACCCATGATCTCTCTATTCTATTTGTTTATTTCATTCCTACTTTACATACTCAGTACAATATTCGTACTGACGTCCTTTTTCTTTGGACGCTATGTTCATGCCCACAGGTAGACAGGGAGGAGATCTTGCTCCGGATTCTTAGAGGCTGCTAGCTGACTGAGAGCCCTCCATCGTCCCGGAGGTGCCTATGATGATTCTTTTGTGTACAGTTGTAGATGTCATCTCTAGAGGCTCGTAGATACTCGACGTGGGTCGTGCAGTTTCATGGCATGGTCATTATGTGCATATGTGTGTGTGTATATATATATATATACTATATGGTATTTTTGCTAGCCTAAGGGCTTATATGTATGAAAGCATTTTGTTTCTAAATGAAAACGGTTTTTATTATAAATTGAGCATGAATCGGGTAAATGATGGTTAAATAAGCCTAAGAAGTAATAGGATGAGCGGTGCTCGGTGGTTAGCCCCGGGTACCCGTCACGGCCCCTACCGGGTCGTGACGTTAATGATGCTTTTGGCGTACAGTCTGGGTTTGAACCTGAGCAAAATTTTGAGGAACCTTCTAATGAAGAAGCAATGCGCTACTATCAAGAATTAGAAGAGGCTAGTCATCCACTTTGGGTAGGGAGTCAGCATTCTAAGTTGTCTGTTGCAGTTAGAATGATTAACATCAAATCAGATTGGACTGTTGCTGAAGCTGCTATGGACTCAATGATTAAACATGTAGGGGAACTAGTTAGTCCGGAATTCGACATACCTAAGAGTTACTATGAAGCAAAGAGATTGGTTTCCAAATTAGGATTGTTGTATGATAGAATTCATTGTTATCCAAACGGTTGTATGTTGTTCTATAAGCAAGATGTTGATTTAAATGAATGTAAAATATGTGGACATGCGCGTTATAAGTGGACACCGAGCGGGAAGACGGTTTCAATCAAGGCGATGAATTATTTACCTATTATACCTAGGTTAAAGAGGTTGTTTGCATCGCCGAGTTCTGCTCCTCACATGAGATGGCACAGCGAAAATAGAAGGCCACCTGGTGTTGTGTCATCCATCGGATGAAGCGTGGAAACATTTTGATAGAACTTATCCTGATTTTGCTAGTGAACCAAGAAACATTCGTTTGGGTTTGTGTGCGGATGGTTTCACACCATACTCTGTTTCGGCTGCACCCTATTCTTGTTGGCCTGTATTTTTTACTCCATATAATCTACCGCCCGAGATGTGTATGACAAGTCCCTATATATTCCTAAATTGTGTTATCCCTGGTCCTTGGCATCATTTACCTATCCTACTTCTATACCTATACCTATGTATTGCCCACCACGTGGCAGATCTCCTAGCACATCAGCCACTTTGTCTTCTTCTCCTTCTCCAAATGTTACACCTCCAAGTGTATCTAATTTGCGCCTTAGAGATAGCAGCTCTGAGCCTGAGTCACTGCCATCCAACCAGTCTCAGACCCATCGTCGTCCTCCTGCACCTGCACTTGCTCCTGCTCCTGCACCTGCACCTGCACCGGCTCCTTACAGGAACCGATACATCATGGTTTACATCCGGGAGATAGAGATGCGATGGGTCGGATTTTCATCGTTCCTGAGGGAGTTGGGTAAGATTGTCTTTTATTAAGTTTTCCTAATGTTTTTTTTCATCTTAATCTAATATGCATTAAATTTTTTAACTGCAGGTTCTATCCAGATCACGACACTACAAAAGTCGTGCTGGATGTTGTTCGGAGGCTTTATACTTCATGGGGTGAAATCCCATATGATACTCCACAGGCTATGTTTAGAGAGTTTAACGTATGCATCTTATTATACATTTCATAACTTGAATTTACTTTTATACAAATCATCTAACATTAGCTATTTGATTTGCAGATGTATTGTACATGGGATCCAATGGACAATGATAGGGTTGCTGCAAACTTTGAGAAGAAGGAGAGTTCAAGGTTGTCTGATTGGTTTTCGAGGGCTAGAAGGTATATGACGATGCCCCAATGGCCAAACGCTGAACAGTGGGAGAAACTTAAGGCATATTGGCAGACTCCTGAGTCTATCGCCAAGTATGAGCAGTCAAAGGCTGCCCGTGCATCCCATAAAGGTGTCTCTTTGTACACTGCGGGTGCAAGAAGTCAGGGGCACGTGGCTAGGACAATGGTAAGTAATTTTATACTTTTAAAGTTACCTACGATCAATATATCATTATTGAGCTATTAATTTTATGTTTAACTTTTCTTTTTTTTGGAAGAAAAAAGCTACGGGACAGATGCCAACTCAGGATCAGCTATTCCTAAAGACCCACACAAAAAAAAAAAAAAAGCAGGAGTCGGACCTGACCTTATGGGTTGAGGACAGGGCTCGTGATTCCTATGTAAGTGATAATTTTATTATTTAAGCAATTATATATAAGTTTAATTATGATATATTCGTTATATACTAAGTTTCATTTTTTAATAGACAGAGGCAATATATGGATCATGTGGACCAGTACAGCCAAACTCAGCCTGAGCATCCGAGCCGTCCTCCACCGGAATTAAAGATAGATTTTTGGTGTAGAGCAGGTGGGGGAGTACAAAAGGGTAGAGCGTACGGTCTAGGCCCAAGGAACAACTTAAGTCGCCTTCGGTCAGGATTGCGAGGTGAAGGGTCTTCTCGACAAGCCGAGGGAGTTGATGATGTTCAGGTCGCAGCTATGGCGCAGCAAATTGCTGAACTTAATAGGAAATTAGCTGAAACTGAGGCAAGAAGAGTTGAGGAAAGTAACACCATGAAAGCGAACATTGAATTGCTAATGGCACAAGTTAAAAGCCACATCGCATGTGGACAACTTGGTGTGCCCCCTTCTCCGCCCCCCCCCCCCCCCCCCCTCCTCCGACCCAGAAGATGATGATGACGGTGATTTCGTAGCCCGAACACCGGATGATCAGTTGTAGTAGTTTGAATTTAATAATGGACTTATGTTAAAACTAGTTAATGGTACTTTTGGTTGGACGTTTAAATATTTCTGAACTTTCAAGGCCTATTTAGATCGTATGTGATGTGTTTAGATAGTGTTTGATGTGTTTTATTATTACTTAGGATGATTTTATGTGTTGTGGCTCTTTTAGAATTGATTTGGAGCATTTTAATGCAAGTTTTGAGCAGCTTTTGTTACTGGTTTCTGAGCAACGTTTGGTACTGGTTTCTGTGCAGGTGTGGTTGCAAAAAATGCATGATTTGCATGCTAGAAATTTTACGGAAAACCGACTCCGTCCGTCGATTTTATGGAAATTAATTTTGCAAATTTTCCAGAAAATCGACGGAAAACCGACTCTGTCCTTCGGTTTTCTGAAAATTAATGCTTATATTTTATAAAAAAAACTGACGCACTATGTTGGTTTTATAATTAAAATAAAAAAATTATATAAAAAACCGACGCAATGCGACGTTTTTTTCATAAAATATATATTATTTATATATAAGATAAAAAATCAGAATTTAATAAAATCGACACTGTCCGTCGGTTTTTTTAATTTTTTTAAATTTTTTAAAATATTTGAATAAAACCCGACGGACTATGTAACCAACGCAGCCCGTTGGAAAAAACCGACGTGGTCCGTCGGTTTTCTAAAAGCGAGGCTATGAAAACCGACGGACCTTAAAAGGTCGGTTTCCCGTCGGTTTCATTAAAAAAACCGACGCTGGACGTCGGTTTTTGTCAACAGTTTTTTCCGTTTTTTTAGTAGTGTCTCCGCATCGAATGCCCAAACCATCTCAGCCTCGCTTCCCGCATCTTGTCTTCCACTGAGGCTATTCCAACCATGTCTCGGATGACTTCATTCCTAATCCTATCACTCCTAGTGTGCCCACACATCCATCGTAGCATTCTCATTTCCGCCACTTTCATCTTCTGAACATGAGATTTCTTGACTGACCAACACTCCGCCCCATACAACATAGTTGGTCTAACCACCACTTTGTAGAACTTGCCTTTAAGTTTCGGTGGCACCTTCTTGTCACACAACACTCCGGAGGCAAGCCTCTATTTCATCCACCCTGCACCAATACGGTGTGTGATGTCATCATCAATCTCCCCATTTCCTTGTATAATAGACCCAAGATACTTGAAACTATCTTTCTTCTGTATGACCTGGGTGCCAAGCTTCACTTCCACGTCAGCCTCCTGCACTATATCACTGAACTTGCACTCCAAGTACTCTGTCTTGGTCCTACTCAACTTGAACCCTTTAGACTCCAGAGTTTGTCTCCAAACCTCCAGCTTAGCGTTAACCCCGCTGCGAGACTCGTCAATCAGGACTATGTCATCCGCAAATAACATACACTATGGCACCTCACCTTGAATTTGTCGCGTCAATCCATCGATCACCAAGGAGAATAAAAATGGGCTAAGAGTTAATCCCTGATGCAGCCCCATCACCACTGGGAAGTGCTCTGAGTCTCCTCCCATAGTCCTTACCCTGGTCTTGGCTCCATCATACATGTCCTTGATCGCCCTAATGTACGCCACAGGTACACCTCTAGCCTCCAGCGTCTCCATAGAACCTCTCTCGGCACTTTATCGTATGCCTTTTCTAGGTCGATAAACACCATGTGCAAGTCCCTCTTCCTCTCCCTATATTGCTCCACCAATCTCCGTACAAGATGAATAGCTTCTGTAGTTGAGCGCCCCGGCATGAATTCGAACTGGTTCTCTGAGATAGACACGCCTCTCCTCACCCTCATCTCCACCACCCTTTCCTACACTTTCATAGTGTGGCTTAGCAGCTTGATCCCTCTGTAGTTGTTGCAACTTTGAATGTCGCCCTTGTTCTTTTACATTGGAATCATTTTACTGCATCGCCATTCTTCGGGCATCTTAACCGTCTTAAAGATGACATTAAAGAGTCGAGTCAACCACTTTAAACCTGCCCTGCCTGCAGTCTTCCAAAATTTCCCAGAAATCTCATCGGGCCCGGTCTCTCTCCCCCTACTCATCCTACGAACAACACCCTTAACTTCCTCAACCTTTATACTCCTACAATATCCAAAATCACGACACCTCTGAGAGTACTCCAAATCTCCCAACACAATATCTCTGTCCCCTCCGTCGTTCAAGAGTTTGTGGAAGTATGACTGCTATCTCCTTCTAATGAGAGTGTCCTCCACTAGTACCCTGCCATCCTCGTCCTTAATGCACTTCACCTGATCCAAGTCACTCTCCATCCTCTCCCTCGCCTTGGCTAGTCTGTATAACTTCCTATCCCCGCCTTTGTCCTCTAGTTCTGCATACAGGCGTTCAAAAGCTGCTATCTTTGCCGCCGTAACCGCTAACTTTGCCTTCTTCCTCGCCATCTTGTATAATTCCCTATTCGTACGCCTCTCCTCATCATCCTTACTATCTACCAACTTCGAATACGCCACCTTTTTTGCTTCCACCTTCTCTTGAACTCCTCTATTCCACCACCAGTCCCCTCGGTGCCGATCACGGTTACCTTTTGAGACCCCCAACACCTCTTTAGCTACTTCCCTAATGCAACTAGCCGTCCTATCCCACATGTTGGTCGCCTCCCCACTACTCTCCCAGGCTCCCATGGCCCTCAATTTTTCCCCCATCTCCAGGGCACCCGTCATGGTCAAACTCCCCCATTTGATCCTAGGCCTGTTTTCCACGACCCTCTTTCTCTTCCTCATCATGATTTTCAAATCCATCACCAAGAGCTTATGCTGGGTCGTTAGATTCTCACTCGAAATCACCTTGCAATCTTTACAAAGACCTTTATCGTCCTTCCTAAGGAGTAAAAAGTCTATCTGCGTCTTAGCCATCGAACTATGAAAGGTTACCAAGTGCTCCTTCTTCTTCGGAAAACTCGAATTGGCTACCACCAGCCCAAAGGCTTTTGCAAAATCCAACAGTGCAACTCCTCCTCCGTTCCTGTCCCCGAAACCACAACCTCCATACACATCGTCATATCCCCCTGAAATTGACCCAATGTGCCTATTGAAATCTCCTCCGATGAATAGCTTCTCAGTGGACGGTATACCTCCCATCATCTCGTCCAAATCCTCCCAAAAACGTCTTTTCTCCTCCTCGCCCAAGCCCGCTTGCGGCGTGTAAGCACTAATAATGTGCAAAATAAACCCTCCAACGACCAGCTTAATCGTCATCAACCTATCACTGACCCTCTTAACCCCTACCACCTGTTCTCGTAAGTCATTATGTACTAAAATGCCTACGCCATTCCTATCCCTCGACCTACCTGACAACCATAACTTATACTCATCCACATCTTTAGCCCTGGATCCTACCCATTTAGTCTCCTGGACACAAGCTATATTAATCCTTCTCTTCTTAAGAATCTTAACTAGCTCGATGGACTTCCCCGTTAGAGTCCCAATATTTCAAGACCCTACTCGCAGACTAGAGACTCCCTTAACCCACCTACCCCCTCTAACCCTCACCCCCGTCCGAGAGCATGACCCTAGTCCACCATCGTCTACCAAAGCCAGTAAAGCAAATATACACTACTCGACCAGGCAGGAATCAATACTAAAAAAAAGTCGGAGGTACCAACTCCAGTTAGACAGAACCTGCTCACGCCGGAATCACTGTTCACGCCGGAATCACCGTTCACGCAGGAAACACTGTTCACGCCGGAAACACTGTTCACGCCGGAATCACTGTTTACGGTGAGGAGCTCGAATCTGTCGGACCAGAGAGAAGGAGAGAATGAAGGAGAGGAGAGAAGAGAAAAGAAGAGAAGGAAGATAGGATAAGAAGAGGAGTGGGGGTGGAGGTGGGTATAGGGCTGTAACAAACCCTAGAAGAGAGAAAACTTACTTGGGGAGGCCACCGAGAGGTTGCTGGCCGGAGTTGGAGGTGGGGGTGGGGGTAGGCGAGGTAGTTGGGCGATGGGAAGAAGACGTTAGGTTTGGTTGGTTTTCCTAGAGAGAGAGAGAGAGAGAGAGCTTTTGACCATGAGGGAAATTAACATATGAACCATCAACATTATATATAAATAAAATACTGAAGACCAATAATAATTAAAAAAAAAAAAGGAAAATTACTCCATCTTCTTCTCCTTCTTTTGTCGATAATTCAATGGAACTGATGTTCCATTGTCCTTCAAGTGGTCAACGGCCGGTAAACATGCAGTCGTAAGAGCAAGCAAACAATTTGCATACAAATCGAAAAAACTCACTTTTTGGTAAGTTCCATGAGTTTGAATAAGGCTATAAGCTTTATCGATCTTAATGTCACGCAAGGATCGCACGTAGTCGCATCCTGCCAAAACACACATCTTTAGGATTTGTTGTCTTGAGAAATTTGTCCACAACCTAGATGACCGGAATTCTTTACAACTGCCGCTCTTTTTTATAATCCACATTGAAGATTATCCAGGGACATCCATACGGGATTTAATCTGAATCATCGATTGTAACCCCATCGACTAGACCGTTTATGGCCAAATACGTTATTTGCACATCTGCCTCGTAAAGAGAAATCATGAATTGTATGTTTTCCTTGTTCAGATCCTGGATTACATCATAAACCATCGATGCTGATACATAAACGGCCTTTTCGTAGTCGTCATTCTCAAGGGCTTTCTCTCTATAACTGCAGTTGGTAATTTTCAATTAAAGGAAGTACTCCATAATTAACTAATGAGTTTCCATCATTTTTTTCAACTAATGCCCTTTTGTTTAGGATAAGGACACAAATGGCCATCTGGTGAAAACTATTGACATTCGGTGGCCCAAGAATCTTAAAGGTCATTTTTAGCCTTGTCAAAATAATTCATTTCTAGCCATTTTTCAACTAATTTCAGCATACGTATATAAACTATAGCTTTCTTGTATAGAATATGTATCACTACTGTATATGTGTAGAAAATGTATCATACTAAGTGTAGAAACTGTATCATTGTTGTATAGAATATGTATCACTATTGTATATGTATAAAAAGAATGTATCACACGTATAGAAACTGTATCATTATCGTATAGAATATGTATCCTAAACTATATGTATAGACAATATATCATTGTTGTATAGTTTGTGTATATTAAACGTATAATTTATGTTTAACAAATATATAATTAATGTATATTTAATAATTATACACATTATATATTTTTCTATACATATGTAGTAGTGATACATATTCTATACAACAGTGATACAGTTTTTGAAGTCTTATATGATTCTTTTTTCGTTGATCTTTAGTGGCAACTAAAGTTGCCACAAATAGTCCTGTTCTTTTGCAGCAAACATACCAGTGACGGATAATATTAATTTAAGGGCTTCCTCTCTATACCTGCAGTTAGTAATTTTCAGTTAAAGAAAGTACTCCATAATTAACTAATGAGTTTCCATCATTTTTTTTCAACTAATGCCTTTTTTTTTTTAGGATAAGGACATAAATGGCCATCCGGGTGAAAACTATTGTTACCCGGTCACCCAAGAATCTTAAAGGTCATTTTTAGCCTTTTCAAAATAATTTCATTTCTAGTCATTTTTCAACTAATTTCAGCATATGTATATAAACTATATTTCTTGTATAGAATATGTATCACTACTGTATATGTGTAGAAAATGTATCGTACGTATAGAAATTGTATCATTATTGTATAGAATATGTATCATTACTGTATATGTATAAAACAAAATGTATCACATGTATAGAAACTGTATCATTTTCGTATAGAATATGTATCCCCAGGGGCGGACCCACGTTATGCCCAGGGAAGGTGATGCCACTGAGCATGGTCGCCAGCATAGCTTGCTGGTCTAGGGCCCTGCTAGTTGCCTTGAAGTCCTGAGTTCGATTCCCAGTAGCAGCTTTGTTTTTTTTTTTTTAATTTATTTATTTATTTTAGAGCATCACTATTTTATATGCTAAAATGGACAGGCTGTGACTTGTGACAATAATTTGCTTTAAAACGTGGAACATATTTACTTAAATTCTAACTTTGGAAATAAATTACCCATTCTCTTTTGCAATTTTTAGGAGGGCGTCTATTTGTTGCTATTTATTTAATATTTTTTTTCTTATTTTTTTAATCTTCTATTAATTTCTAATTAAATATTATCTTATGACAGCCACTGTTTTTCTTTGTTAATTCAGTTTCATGAATTTGTTTGAGGTCTATTAAATTAATATTTTAATTTAATGTCTGCAATCACGATTAAAGGTTTTCTAATTTTAAGGGACATGGTGAGACAAAGAAGCATGAAACTCATCTTCTTGTGTTCTGGCTTGTAAAATTTACTTTACTTTGTCATTTTCTTCTGCTATAGTTGAGAGAGCTTTCTCGGCCATGATCTAATCGAATGATGATGAACTTTTGAGTGGTTATTTGATGTTTTATATAGAAAGAAAAGTATTTAGTCTATTTCTTATGATCAAACTATTTGAATACAACATTTCAAAATATATAAACTTGCCGAAGAGGGTTGTATCAATTTATGTGTGTGTGTGTGTGTTGGTGTGTATATATAGTAAGATCTAGTGTATTCGATAGAGATACAGCTAGTCCGGCTCAAACGTATATTAACTTCTTTAAATCTCGACACCGCTTACAAAAGATCCTGCGTACGCTACTGTGTATCCCTAAACTATATGTATAGACAATATATCATTGTTGTATAATTTGTGTATAATAAATGTATAATTTCTGTTTAATAAATATATAATTAATGTATATTTACTAATTATACACATATTATACATTTTTTCTATACATATGCAGTAGTGATACATATTCTATACAACAATGATACAGTTTTTGAAGGCTTAATATGAAATTTTTTCGCTGATCTTTAGTGGCGACTAAAGTCACCACAAATAATCTTGTTCTTTTGCAGGGAACATACCGGTGACGGATAATATTTATTATAAGAACAATAAAGACTGTATTTCGAAGATTATCAGTTCAAATAATTCAGGCTCTGATGCCACGTGTAAATTTAACTTAATGCATACCAGGATCTTGAACATGATAATCTTACAAAAAAAGGTTATAGAGAACATACCTAAAGTGGAAGATATTATCATGAAGCAGAAGCGTTAATTGAAATTGGTTTCTACCTCCTTACCCTAATCTTACATTACCGCAACTGTCAACGATGGGAAACGTGTACAGAATATATCTTGACCCTAATGGATGGAGGGAGGACCAATTTATTAAAGTTGTGACTTAATTCAGTATGTCCATCGCGTGACCGATCTAACGGACGAGATTTATTCTTCATTAAATATTTGTCACGGGCTTTACATTAATTGGGTCACACATTATAATTAATAAAGGAATTTTTACTTGGCATAGCTAACTTTAAGAGATATTTATGATTAGTAACTACCATTTAATTTAATTACTTTTCATAGCTACCGTGAATTTTCAGTTTACCTATCATAGCTATATCAAATACATTAGGGTTTACGACTTATTTCTCCTTCATCTCTCTCTCTCTCTCTCTCTCTCTCTCTCTCTCTCTACATTCCCTCGGCTCTAAGCTCTCTCTCTCTATCTTTCCCCTTTCCCTCTCTCAGGCCAGATATGGTCAGAACTGCCTTCGCCTCTTCCTCCTCCACAGCGACAACACCAGATTTAAGAAATGCCACTGTTGTGACGTCCACTGCCCGACGGAGTTGGTGTAATTGCCTCCATCCCGGATCACTGCCAACACCGGCAGAACCACCAAAATGGAAGACGACGATTGATAGCGCCTTCAGCCACGGCACAGCCAATTCCAATCGCTGTATCAATTTTTCTTCCATTGGCATTGCGAAGCTTCTAAAGTTTCTGGATTTATAATTGGAGTTTAATGCCCACAGATCTTGTGGTTGTTTGATGTCAAAGAAATGTGTGTTTAAATGTTTCTTAAAGGTTTTCTTCAATCTGAAAAAGGTGAAATACGCTGGAAAAACGAAATATGATTTTGGCATCAATTCTCGATTTAGTTCTGGAGGCAACAACACTTCCTCACTGTTAATGTTGCTATAAATCCGATTTCAAACTATGTTGCAAACGCTTTTCTGTGTAAAACTATGTTCCTTTTTCTCAGATCTCGAAAATCAGGCTCTCCGACCACATTTGATTGTAATAAGATCTGAGTGTATTCGTCATTTAGTGTATTTATATACAATGTATCTTTTGAGTATATTCTTCATTTTCTTAAAGTATACAATATTCAACATGGTCGCGTTTGTATGTTCTCCAGTGGAGTTGTTGCAGATCTGTATGAATACAGTGTATCTTAATTATTATTTTTTTAGTAAATATAGTGTATTTTTAAAGGAATTTGAATGTATTCTTCATTTATTTGAGTGTAAATACATTCAAATACAGTCGAATAAAAGGATTTCTGAGTATAAATACATTCAAATACAGTCGAATACATTCAACTTTGCGATGTCGGTAGCGACCTGGCTGATCGGAGCTCGAATACGTTCAAATACAGCCAAAACAAAAGAATATATTTATACATAAATACACTTAAATTCACAGCTCCGTTGTGTATTTAAATGCACTGAAATACAATCATTTTGAATACACATGTATTCAGAGAAATTAATGTTGCATATATTCAAATATAGTCAAATACATGTGACATCAGATAAGATTGGATAAAACTGAACAGTGTATTCAAATACACACGAATCGCCTAGATATAGCTACGAACCGTAAATAAGTAAAAGACAGCCACTATTCGTCAAGAGCTCCTAAAATGTAGTTATTTGTGTGAGTTGTCCATTAATAAAAGTCCAACAGTTACAAGACACAACTTAGCTATATCCTCATATGCTTGATATGGAGTGAGATATCTTTGAGAATTGGGTAAAGAAAATGGTTTAAATATGGAATATGCATTTTGGGCCATTACAATAGCTACAAGTAGATCTTGGGATCTGAAAAGCAAAAAACTTCAACGAATGTTTATTATATTAGTCATCATTTTTTTGTTGTATATAACAAAAAGGAAAAGGAGCAAAAAAAGTGAATGAAATTTAATTACGAAGAAAACAAAGGAAAAATATTTAAATGAAATTAGAAAAGAGAAGAAAATATAGAAAAAAGAGAGATAACAAAAACAAAAACAAAAACAAAAACAAAAGAGCAAAAATGAGAACGAAATCATATTATAGTGAAAACAGAAAATAAAAAATAATATGATTGAGAAAAAAATAAACAGAAAAGGAGAAAAAAATAAAGAAAAAATAAAGAAAAAAGAAAGAAAAGAAAGGAAAAAAGAGAGAAAAAAAGAAAGAAAGAAAGAAAGAAAGAAAGAAAGAAAGAAAAGGAGAAAAGAAGAAGTAGAGAAATAAAAAAAGAAAAGGGAAATAGGGGTAAAATAAAAGAAGAGAAAAAAGGATTTAAAAAAATAAGAATAAGGTCGCATGATATGACTTATGAGAATGCGGGAGCATAAAATGTGGAGTAATTATTTTAATGAGCATCAATGTAAATAGGTATTGATGAGTATATAGTTTGAGTTTTATGGGTAGCATTTTTTTTTGCGGATTGTCCTTCAAAGACACTGGTCTTTAAGTTTTATCCCTCAAATTGGTGGTCTTTAATTTTTGTCCTTCGTCTAAAAATTTATGGGTTCCGGATTCGAACCCTCGCTCAATCAAAAATTAAAAATAAAAGAAAATCGCAAGACAGAGTTTCATTGCAAAGTAGACCTATTCGGGCAAAAATCTGCCTTATAAGGCAGAGGTTTGTCTTAATGCAGAATTTGCCTTAAGATAGAGTTTTGAGGCAAAAGTCTGTCTTAAGGAAAAAAAAATCCATTTTTTTGTGCGGATTGCCCTTCAAAGCATTGGTCTTTAATTTTTGTCCTTCGCCTAATACCCCGAGGTTCTGGGTTTGAAGCCTAGCTCAGTAAAAAAAAAGAATGAATTTCGCAAGGCAGAGGGTTAGATTCGCAAGGTAAAGTTTTGCATTCAAAACTCTGTCTGAGGCCTAACTTTGCTACGAAACTCTGCCTTGCGATTTTTTTTTTTACTGAGCCGGGGTTCAAACCCCAAACCTCATGGTATTAGGCGAAGGGAAAAAAATTGAAGACCACCAATTTGATGGGCAAAAATTAAAGACCAGTGCCTTTGAAGGGAAATCGTGCAAATGACCAGATTTTTTTTTTATTTTTTACTTTGTAAGGTAAAAGTTAGGCCTCCTAACTTTTGCCCGAATAGGCCTACCTTGCTACGAAACTCTGTCTTGCGATTTTTTTTATGAAGGGCAAAAATTAAAGACCACCTCTGAATAAAGGCAATCGTAAAAATTGCCCTATGGATAGTTATGAATTGTTTTCCTTATTAATCCAGCTATATTCATCCTTCCAAATTCTTCGTAATCCATTCATAGACATCTCTAAATAAAGCTAATTTCAATTTATTTGGGATTGATGCAAGTTATTATTATTCTCTAAATAGGTTGTTTAAATTGTAGAGGTAGCTAGGCATATCGAAATTTCTCCAATATTTTCCAAATAGGTTGCTATATCTTTTTATTTTTTAACTATAGACTTTGCTTTTGAATTTCTACGTTTGACCTTTTGGTGACTCCACGTGCCCAGCTACTTCATAACCTAATGGTCTTAGATAAAATTAAGGATGCTGCATCCATCTAAATATTACGACACAAAGGCTTCCATTTGACACTAAAATATTAACGTTTTGAGTATTCACATTATTTTTCTCTATAAGGTTTCAAAGTCTTATAATTTTATTAAAAGATTATTCCATGGCAGGGTCTTCAGAAATTGGATTGAAATCAGCTTGTGTAATTGGTGGCACTGGTTTTATGGCATCTTTGCTTGTCAAACTTTTGCTTGAGAAAGGCTACACTGTTAATACAACTGTCCGGGACCCTGGTATGTCAGGATTTTTCGTAAATGATATCCATATTTGAAAAGAAAAAAATGAACAAATAAATGAACTACTATAATGACAAGCGGTATCATTTTTTAATTGATACCCAATATTTGCATGTTGGTTATTATCTCTCTATATACATATATGCATCTTCTGAAAAAATTGACGAAGCGGTGTCCGTAACACCAATTGGGCTAAGGTATATCCGCCCTTCTCTATCTTATATATCCACTGATAGTGTATGTAAGCTTGCTTTTTTTTATTTTTTTTATTTACAGAATCATTACAATTTAGCCTACTGTAGAAGGTTACGATTATTAGTTCCATTGATTATGTGTAATTCCTTTAAGGTGACTTGATAGCAATGTAAAATGAATTTATATTTTCATGTACATATGAAAGTTAAACCCTATTTAGTTTTCGGTTTATTGTAATAAGTGGAATCCTGTTAGGGAGCGTTTCCCCCTTTTAATGGTCTATACAGAACCCCAATCCAAATTAGTCGGAGCTCTAAAATGAGTACCGAACACTGAGTGGAAAAATAAGTAGATGGAGAAAGGGCTAAAAGGAAAGTGGTCCATGCTTGTACGTGTTTCCTTTCCTCCTTTTTTGTTCTTTTCAATTTTTGGTTAAATTTGCACAATCAAGTAGGCTATAGCACCATTAGAAAATACGTAAAGTTGACTTTTCTTGACCATTTGGCATCATATGAAACATTGAGCTTCATCTAACAATATCTCATTCCTTCTTTTTTTTTTTTTCTCCTCATAACTGTTTAATTTAATCTTTTGCTTTCTGATTTTCTTAATAGGGAATCACAACAAGATATCTCACCTCTTAGCCTTACATAGTTCGGGCAACTTGAGAATATTCCAAGCTGACTTAACAGATGAAACAAGCTTTGATGCCCCTATAGCTGACTGTGACGCTGTCTTCCATGTTGCAACACCAATCAATTTTGCTTCCCAAGATCCAGAGGTATATATAGAATTATATTACACTTTCATGCACTCTTGAGCTTCCATAACATTTAATTTAATCTTCAAAGACGGATTTAGGACTGGTTTTGTCGATTCAACTGAACGTATTGCTTTGGCTCCCAATATGTATACATATGCAAAAATGTTCAAAATGTATACTGCTTTCATTTTTAGTCCGTTCTAAAAGAGAATGACCGACTTCCAGTTAATTTCTCGTTTTATGCTTAATGATAAGCTTTTATAATCAGCGGTGTGAAGCAAAAATTTTCATAAACGGTGCCAACATTTAAAGAAGTGAATAAATGAATAAATCTGTATACCTCATATTGTCATTTCGCTTATTGTCTCTACTAGTAGAAAAACTCGACGAAGAGATGTCCTGTGACA
The DNA here is from genome assembly GCF_019175385.1 of Lycium barbarum. NCBI lineage: Eukaryota > Viridiplantae > Streptophyta > Magnoliopsida > Solanales > Solanaceae > Lycium > Lycium barbarum. The sequence continues at coordinate 118,130,194 of NC_083347.1, forward strand.
CCGCTTGGAACAAGGTATATCCGCGGTTTAAAATCACACAAATATTATGACATGTAAGGCCGCAGGTTTTAAAAGTTTTATAGCAATACAAATGTTATTGCTATGAGTGATTGATTAGAGGCAACTAGAGTGGACAACTACAAAGAGTATAATCAGACAAATATATTACAAACTCATGGGACAACAAACTAGAATGACCTGGAAATGCTTAATGTTCAAAAAAGAGGCTAGAGCAAAGGCAATTTTCACTATGTGGCTCCACTTTCAAGACAGGATGCACACAAGTGATAGATTGGATAAACGGGGTATATCAGTGGATACAACATGTATACTATGCAAGATGCTACCTGAGACCAGAAACCACTTGTTTGCTGAATGTAGCTTCACTACAAGAGTATGGGACAGACTACTACTATGGATGCAGAGGCAACTACACAAGGCAACTACATGGGACCAACACTTTCAATGGACTTTGTGCAATGCTAAGGGGAGATCACAAGCTGCCTCAATGTTCAAGATGGTGTATGCAGAGGTTGTTCATGAGATATGGAATGAGGGAAACTTGTGTATTTTTGAGAAGAAGAGTAGGACTGTAGAAGCTATAGCAGGACTTATTGCTTGTACGTGCAACATTAGAGCAACAACAGGGACTAGCAACTTGATGCAGAGACTGAAATTTTGACTAGTTGCAAATAGAGTAGTATAGAGATCTATGGTAAGAGTGATGTAAAGGGACTTCTGGATACGGGGATATCTCCATTAAGAGATGATCCTGAACTAGAAGACTTTCCTAAGTAGAATTTGTGTAGCTGAGCTTATATTGTATTTAGTCTGATAGAGAGACTTAACAAGTGAGACAGCAGAAGTTGGTGATATCTGCTGTGGTTATGTAACTTTCCAATGGTGGTTAATATAATCATTTAGTTACCAAAAACAAAACAAAACAAAAAAATGTTATTGCTATGGCATATTTAAGACCTAAAATTTCAGAATTCTTCATTTCTTTCTTGAACACTGTCCCGATTCAAATTCTGTAACATAAATTATTCCGAATTCTTTGACTCTAAATTTTGAATTTACCTCGACTCTAATCTTCGTTCGCTTTATTGGCAGAATGATATGATAAAACCAGCAATACAAGGAGTTGTGAATGTTCTGAAGGCATGTGCCAAATCAAATAGAGTAAAACGTGTTGTGTTGACCTCATCAGCTGCAGCTGTGACTATCAACCAGCTTAGTGGAACAGACCTAGTCATGGATGAGTCTAATTGGACAGATGTTGGATTCTTGACTTCCACAAAGCCACCTACTTGGGTAATTTCTCAATATTAGTCTTAACATTGTCTTTGCATATTTAAACTGTGTAACCAATCATCTCATCAATAATAACATACTCAGCGTAATTCCACAAGTGGGTCTGGGAAGGATAGTGTGTATGCAGACCTTACCCCTACCTTGGGAGGTATGTGAACCATCTCATAAAAGTTTAAATTGGAAAAGAATGTATACTTTTATTATTGGTCGAGAAGGTAGAAATTCTTTTTGACAATGAACTAGATGAAACTTGAGCTCAGGATAGTAGTTGACACCATTCTAGGAGTGTTTTCCGACATGACTTCGTAAAAAAAAAAAAAACTACTCCATATTAGAAGAATTAATATATTTTTCGGGAAAAAAAGAAATACATAATAGATCTACACTGTTTGACAATACCTCAAGATAATCGCCAATTCTGAACTAGAAGTAAAGCATTAAAACCTCTACAACTTCATGTCGTAATCCAAAATATAAGTCAAGTTGTGACAACAGACCAACACTATTTGCACGAAATTGTGTACGTATGCCACTGATTTTAAACCATCTGCTTGCTCTTTTTGTACCATGTTCAATTGTGTTATGAGTTATCGCATCTAAAAGTTTAAATAGTTAAAGAACATATATTCTTAATTATGTTTTTTAACAATATGGCTAATAATTCTAAAAGTTCTTTACTACTATCCAGGGATACCCTGTCTCCAAAACATTAGCTGAAAAGGAAGCCTGGAAATTTGCTGAGGAAAACAATATTAAACTTATCACTGTAATTCCATCTCTCATGGCTGGTCCTTACCTTACTCCAGAAACTCCAAGCAGTGTTGCTCTTGCCATGTCATTGATCACAGGTCTGAATAAAAGACGAGTAATATATATACTTTCGAACAAATTTTGAGGGTGCATTTGGTATGACGGAATATATTTGCAAGAAAACATTTTCCTGAAGAAACTGTCTCACTATCTAACACTAAAATTTAGAAACTATTTTAGATTAACTAACGTAGAGAATCATTACCATCAAGGTTATGATGGGATGGATAGAACCTTCCATCCTTAACCAGAGGTCTCGGTTTCCAGTCCTATGAATAAAAATAATCTTGGTAAAGAACTTCCCCTTTAATGAGCCTTATGTGATGCGACCGAAAGTGCTTATTCTTTTTTTTTTTTTTAAAGAAAGTCTTTATTTAAGAGATGAGGTGTTTGACCAAGCTTTTAGGAAAAAAGTTAGGTGTTTTTCAGTAGTAGTAGAAGATATTTTTCAAAGCTAAAAAAGTAACTTTTCCACGGAAGCATTTTTAGAACCTTGGCCAAGCACAAATTGATATTCAATATTAGTGGAGTGCATTTTTGACAAAAAAGACTTTTCCAAATAAGCAAATTTTGGAAGCTTGACCAAATATGCTATTAGTCGGGGCAACAAAACAGATATTGGGACACCTAGTGAAAACAAAAAATAGAAGAAGATAGTCGATTCTCCCCTTTTGATCAAATAATCATTCTAAACGCATATCCAAAATTGCACATGAAACACTGTAATTGGAAGAACTTAATCTTATCTTTGCAAATATTTTGACAGGGAATGAATTTCTTATAAGTAACTTGAAGGGCATGCAGATGTTATCAGGTTCAATCTCTATGACACATGTAGAGGATGTTTGTCGTGCCCATATTTTTGTTGCTGAGAAAGAATCAGCTTTTGGAAGATACATTTGCTCTACAGTCAATACCAGTGTTCCAGAGCTTGCAAATTTCTTGAAGAAAAGATACCCAACTTCATGTGTTCCTACTGAGTAAGTAATGTTACAAATATTAAATAAGCTTCATAAGCGTTTTTTCTAGAATGAATACAAATGCAAATGCTTCTTTGTATAAGTAAGAGTTAATTCAATCTGTTACTGTAACTCTCCAAAAATGTTGTCTTCCTCGTGTCGGATCACTACTTTTGAAGGATCCGACACCCACCCATCGGCACTTTTTGAAGAGCCCGAGCAGCATAGAGTTCAGTACACTGACAATATGTAGCTTTTTAACACCATCAGGTTATGCTACATGATAGCATTAAATAAGGAACAAAACAATTGGTTCACAATTAGGTTGATAATTGGCTTTTCTAGAATGAATGCAAATACAAATATTTCTTTGTATAATTAAGAGTTAAAGTTTAGTGCACTAATAGTGTGCATTTTTAAACATCATCTGGTTAGTAATTATCTGCAATAACTTGTACTAACTATTTTTAACACCATTAGGTTGTGTTTACCTGCATAAATAACAGGTAGCTGTTTATAACAAGCATGATCAGGTAATATAGAAAATATACATAATGACCTCTTATGATATTTTAAATTATACTCAATAGTGTAAAAATTCATAGAATTGTCAGTATATATAACCCAGATCCATATTCCAAACTCTCTTGACATGCACCGATGAGTTGCAAGTTCAGGTTTTTTTCCCCACCCGGTGTCTGACGCATACTTTGGGCACCACTAATCCGGATTCGAGCCCAAAAGTCACATTTTGGAGATAAAAACGCTCCCTACTAAAGTCGACTTCAGTCCTAGGCTCGAACCCCAGTCCTCTGGTTAAGGATGAAGGGCTACTTACCATCTAACTACAACCTTTGATAGTCCAAGAAAAAAGGATTTAGTGATGAAGACATGCAACGACGGTGCAAAGCATAGGGGTAAAAAAGCAGGACTAATAAGATATTTGTAAATAGTCTTATCTCCCTATTGAAGCATTCAAATCCTTTTTTTTCTTTTTCTTTTTTTTTCCTTCTTATATTCATAAACTGTATGGTATAAAACTTGTTTACTCATATAAATTTGGTTGATGAATTGCAGTTTCGGAGACTTCCCCTCTAAAGCCAAGTTGATCATATCATCAGAAAAACTCATCAAAGAAGGATTCAATTTTAAGTATGGGATTGAAGAGATTTATGATCAGTGTGTTGCTTGTTTTAAAGAAAAGGGGTTACTGAAAAACTGAAGAGTTCAGTGTATCTTGTGGCAAAGAGCAACACTCTTCTGTAGCAATTGCTTTGAAGAAACAAGATTGAATTTAATACACAAAAGAATGGATAATTTATAAATAAAATAAGTCTAGTTCTGTGTTCTATTATCCCAAATAATCCTTCAAGATTTACTGTTAAAGTGGTAGACATACTCTTCAACGAATTTGCAGGGACTACACATGTTTTATTATATAGCTGAAGCGGCTGAACACTAATTCTTGAAATGTGCTTTTCTTTTGATCATTTGAAATCTTCCATTTAATAACGAAATACTGAATTTACCTTCCCCAGGGTGCAATTGATTTAGTTCAAACCCGCCTAAGCATTTTGGCACGGGCACTAATCAAATTAGGATTGACTATTCAGAACAGAACCAACACACCTCCTAGTTCGTAATTAATAGACTATCTGATCAGCGCACTAATACTCAGGTACAGTTATTCTTGCATTTTCTTGTTGGGAAAGAGTAAATATTAACTTTTTCCCTGTATTCTTAGATATGTTTCAAGATCTTGTCATGACTCTTGCATATAATGGAGCAAATACTTTTATAACATATAAGTTATTACTTAATGCTTATAACAAAAACAGAAACCAAACCTTTATTAATTGTTAAGTAGTTAACTGTAAGTATGCAAGAAAATGTTCCATTAACTAGACTACATTATTCTTCAAATATTTGAAATGGCACAAGAGGAGAAGACAGTAGAGCTGTGGGTAAACTGGAATGACATCATAGCACGTAAAGGAAATTGAAACAAATTCCAACCACAAAAGACAAGAATACCATTCTCTTTTGTCGTTAATACTTGTGCGCAAAAGTATCTTCTGTTAAGGATCTTAATAGATCACCTAAACCCCTGTTGACAACCCTCTCTGACCATTTTCTTACAGTGACCTAATGTTTAGCATCCTTACGAGACCATCCTAAAAATAGCTTGTGAACTTCATATCCATATCGGACAAACAGTTCTAGTTGCCTTATAATTACAAATAGGCATGGGATATCCCATCTTTGAATGATTGATCACAACGAAAATGTCATCAGCTCTAAGCTGATTGCATAATTTATGGGTTAATATGTTCCCATGGCTCTTGACTTCTTGTACAGGAGGAATGCATCTATATTTTGTCGTACTCATTTATGCTACTATTGGAAGCACTGTTATAGAAACCTATAGCTAAAAGTCATGAAACTCACACACAAAGGCTGAACAAAGTATAAATTCATTCAATATCCAAAACAAGAATACATCTATTTGCTAACAGTCATGAAACTACCATCAAATTAAGTTCGCACACGAGGTAAACGTACCAAATTCAGCATCTAAAACGCTAAGCAACCACCTCGTCCCTTACTCATCTAAAGGCAAATTGAGCTTATAAAGATGGTAATCATTCGACTTGCCCAAATGCACAACCTCCTTAGCTTCTCGAACCCTTGATGATTTCACCAACCCATCCACCACTCCTTGCAACAACTTCACATCAACATTACACTTCCTTTTAAAAACCTCTTTGCACAACTCAAACGCCCAATCAAAATCACCCTTTTCGCAAGCAGACGAAATAACACTTCCAAATATCACCTTATCCGGAGCAGAACCGCTCTTCACGAGCTCTCCGTACCACTTTTTAGCCTCCTCCAAATCACCCTTTTTACAATATCCTCTAATCAAAGCACCATAAGTAAACACATCCGGCTTCAACTCAAAACTTCCCAATTCATCAACAACTTTCACCGCCTCCGATACTTTATTCTCATTCACCAATCCAACCAACTTCGCATTATAACTCCTAATATCCGGCTTAACGTTCTTCTTAACCATTAAATTCCACATCTTTTCGCCATCATCAAACTTACCATTCGCGTAAACCGCACCAAGAATCGTATTAAACGTAACCAAATCCGGGTTTAACCCATTTTTCTCAATCTCATCAACCAGTACAACAACTTTATCCAACTCTCCTTTTTCACACAACCCTTTAATCATTATATTATACGTAACAACATCAGGTTTCACTTTCAACTTTTCGGGCAATTCATGAAACAAAGATTCAAGCTTATCATACTTGTTTGAATTCACACAAGCACTTAAAATCGCGTTAACGGATTTCAAACTTCTCTCAGGCATTTCATCAAACACCTTCTGTGCATTCTCAAAAAGCCCACATTTCCCATACAAACTAACTAACCTTACATTGAAATTCTCTTTCGTTATATCGGGTCGATATTGTTTTTGGTGTTCGAGGATTTCTTCGATCCATTTGAAGCGTTTAGCGGAAGCTAATCGATGAACTGTGGATTCGTAAATGCCGGTTTTCGTGCGAAAACGGGTGATATCTGAGTATTGTTTGAATTTAGAAACGAGTTTTTTGAGGTTGCGTTCTTTGTATAAGTCATTGGACATGGTTTTTATTGATCTGGTTAAAGATGCCATTTTGGTATAGTGAAGAAAGGAAGTAATGAGAAAATGGTTGTGGAGTGTAGGGTTTATGGTATAAAGTTAAAGGGTTTTGATGCAAATGATTCTCTTTCTTTTTTTTCTTTCCCTTATTTTTCTTTTTTGCAAATGGGTCTTTAATTAAGGGTGTGTTTGGTATTGACGGAAAGAAAAATATTTTTCAAGAAAGTATTTTTTCGGTAAATTAGTGATTTTCCTATTTAACTTTTTGTGTTTGGTACAAAAGTTAGAAAATATTATTTTAGGAGCATTTGCATATATTTAAATTCGGGGTGCAACTTCTTGTGATGGAGGTAGGCGGATGGGTGGTGGGGTTAGGGTAGGTAGGGGTGGGAGGTGGGGTAGGTTCAGGGTATGGGATAGGTAGGGTGGGGTGGGGATGAACGTGGGGGCTGAGGTAAGAGGTGATAGGGAAGTGGGTAGGTGGGGGTGGATTGGGGATTCATTTGTGTGTTTTAGTTGATTCGGGATGTTTTCCATCAAGTGTTTAAGAAAAATATTTACTCCTATTTTGAGGAAAAAAATTTCCCTAGAAAAATATTTTTAAGGTCTGTATTGTTTTTGGTGTTCGAGGATTTCTTCAATCCATTTGTACCACTTGGTGGAAGCTAATCGATGAACTGCAGACTCGTAAATGCTGATTTTCGTGCGAAAACGGGTGATATCAAAATAATGTTTGAATTTAGAAACGAGTCTTTTGAGGTTGCGTTCTTTGTATAAGTCATCTGAGATGGATTTTATTGATTTGGTTAAAGATGCCATTGGTAGTGAAGAAGTAATGAGGAAATGGCTATGGAGTGTAGGGTTTTAAGGCACTAGAAAATGACAAAAATGGTCCCTTATGTTTGAGGGTAGGTTCAAATAGTCCATTAAGTACGCATTTAATAGTCTTGGTTATAATTAGAGCCTGTTTGGCCTAGCGGCTAAAAACTGCTTATTTTGAGAAATATTTTTTTTTTTTTTTAGTGTTTTTCAAAAAAGTACTTTTTGTGAGAAGCAGTTTGTGTATGGCTAATTTAAAAAGTACTTTTAATAAGCAGATTGTGTTTGGCTAACCTTCTTAAAAAAAGTGTTTTTGAGATCAAATTACGAAAAAGAACAAGTATCAATGAACATTACTATCAAGATTGTTTTATAGAAAGAAATTATATTAAATATCTATTATGGAAGACTTCAATTAAGTTTTTACTTTTATTTAATTAAAATTTAATAATACATATTAAAATTTTCAACAAATCTAAGTTCATAATAAATAAAAGTAAATATCTAATATTGATATAATATCAACACGATGATTTAAATATACTAAAACTACAACCCAAACAAAATCCAAAAGCATTTTACCAATTAAAATTCAACACAAAGAATTATTGATTAGAAATTAATGGATTAATGAGGGATATACTTTGTAGATATATATTTATGGCAGGGATATTTTTGTCTTGAAAAACTAATTTTCTGCTTCTGCTTTTTTCAAGAAGCAGAAATTTTCTGCTTCTCCCCAACCACAGAAAAACTGTTTCTGCTTCTACTTAAAAGTAATTTTACTAATTTGTCAAATATCTAAAATAAGTGTTTTTTGTTGAAAAGAGACGCTTTTGGCCTCAAAACCGCTAGGCCAAATAGGCTCTTAGTCTCCATCGAATATTTACCGAATACGGTCTGTTAGATTTGATGGAGACTATGAAAAAGGTAAGAATTAGCGGGAATTCGCATTTAGATGTACAATTTTGTAGTTTTTGTTATGTTTTACTAATTTGTTTCTAGATTCTCATCCAGATTTTTGAGTAATTTCTACTTTTTTTAATTATATTTTTTAGTATCTAGTATTTGTCCCAACCCCACTTGTGGATTACACTGGTATGCTGTTGTTGTTGTTGTTGTTGTCAGTGTCGTGTGTAGCTTTTGTGTTGCATATTTTAGAATTTGATGTCATTTTTTTGGTGTCGATAGTTAAATCTTTTTCTTTCACTGTTTTTCCTTTAAATGAAACAGATAGAGTTCGATAAATACGTTATAGGGACTAAAAGTGTTAATTTTGACAAACTTAAAGGATCAAAACTGTTAAGTGCATACTTAAGAGGCTATTTTGAACCTACTATCAAGCATAAGGGATAATTATTGTCATTTTCTCTTTTAAGTACAAACTGCAGGGTTTTGATACAAATGGTTATTTTCTTTGCAAGTAGATGGAGAAAAGGCCATAAATAGTCCCTTATCTATGGGAGTAGGTCTAAAATGGTCCCTTAACTATACACTTACCGGTTTTAATCCTTTAACTATCCAAAAACTTATCAAATTTGGTCTCCATCTATTTTTTATACAAACAGCATATAAACTCATAAACCTTCGTGAGATTAATCATTAAACCATTCCTCAGACCTATATTTCTCTCTCTCTGCTTATTTTTTCCTCAAGTTCCTCTTGTTAAAAAAAAAAAAAAAAAAAGAGCATTCTGGCACTGGTGTCGCTCTCGAGTCTCTAAAATTCGAAAAGACAAACTCAGGTACAAAATTTCTGTAACCCTTCTTCTCAAACACTACTAAAAAACTGGTAAAAACCGACGGAAAAAAACCTATGAAAAAACCGACGGAAAGATTGACAAATTCTGTCGGTTTTTTCAATAATTTTTTTAAATCATTTTTTTTAAGAAAATCGACGGACTGCGTCGATTATTTTTTGCACAAAAATGCTTGAAAAAATATAATTATTTGTTATATTATTTTCTAAAATAAACCGATGGAGTCAGTCAGTTTTTTTTTTTTTTTTTTTTATAAAAAAACCCGATGGAGACGGAGTTCGTTGGTTTTTAGAGCGAAAAAACAGTATAAATTGAATCAATGTAAGTATATAAACAAAAAATATCAGTGGTCTAGTGGTAAAGCCCTTTAATTTAAAAAAAAAAATCGATGTGAGATAGTCAGTTTTTTTTTTTTTTTTTTAACAAAACAGACGGACTGGATCGGTTTTAACCGACGCAGTCCATCGGTTACGAAACGCGAGAGAGAACTTGAGAAAAAAAGTTGAGGTTAAAGAATGAACTTGAGGAAAAAGAAGCAGGGAGAGACAAATATAGGTTTGAGGAATGGTTTAACGATTAATCTCACGAAGATTTATGAATTTGTACACTGTTTGTATAAAAAAATAGATGGAGACCAAATTTGATAAATTTTTGGATAGTTAAAGGACTAAAACCGGTAAATATATAGTTAAGGGAACATTTTAGACATGTGGGATAAGGGACTATTTATGACCTTTTCTCCAAGTAGATGTTTAAAAGTAAGTTCTCTCAGGCATTTCATCAAAGCACTTTTTGAGCATTCTCAAACAACCCACATTTCCCAGACAAACTAACCTACCTTACATTGAAACTCTCTTTCGTTATATCGGGTCGACATTGCTTTTGGTGTTCGAGGATTTCTTTGATCCATTTGTACCGTTTAGTGGAAGCTAATGGATGAATAGTAGACTCGTAAATGATTGTTTTCGTGCGAAAAGGGGTGATATCTAAGTATTGTTTGAATTTAAAAACGAGTTTTTTGAGGTATTCTTTGTATAAGTCATTGGAGATGGTTTTTATTGATCTGGTTAAACATGCCATTTTGATAGTGAAGAAAGTAAGTAATGAGAAAATGGCTGTGGAGTGTAGGGTTTATGGTTAATGCTTACAGGGTTTTGATGCAAATGGTTCCTCCTTTTATCTTTTTTCCCTTTTTTTTTTCTTTTTTGCAAATGGGTCTTTAATTAAGGGTGTGTTTGGTATTGAAAGAAAATATTTTCCATGGAAAAATATTTTTCAAGAAAAGATTTCTCGATAAATTAGTGATTTTTCTATTTATTTTCTTGTGTTTAATATTCAAGTTAGAAAATATCGTTTTAAGAATATTTGCATATATTTAAGGCATAACACTATGAGGTTTATAAATTTGCAGTGCAACTTCTAGTGGTGGGAGTAGGCAGATGGGCATGGGGTAGGCAGGAGTAGGCAGATGGGGTACGTAAGTGGGGGAGGGGTAAGGTAAGGGTATTGGGGTAGGTTGGGGGTGAGTGTGAGGTGGGTGTAGGAGGGGGGCAATGGGTAGGTGGGGTGGGGGTAAGTGGGCCTGGTAGGTTGGATGAGTTGGGATGCCTTAGTGTGTTTTTATTGATTCGGAAAATGTTTCCCGAAAATATTTTCTCCTATTTGGAGGAAAAATTTTCCATAGAAAAAATATTATTAAGGTTTGTATTACTTTTGGTGTTCGCGGATTTCTTTGATCCATTTGAAGAGCTTGGCGGAAGCTAACCGATGAACTGTAGATTCATAAATGCCGATTTTCGTGCGAAAAGGGGGGATATCTGAGTATTGTTTGATTTTGAAACGAGTTTTTTGAGGTCGCTTTCTTTGTAAAAGTCAGTGGAGATGGTTTTTATTGTTCTGGTTAAAGATGCCATTAGTATAGTGAAGAAGTAATGAGAAAATGGATATGGAGTGTAGGGTTTTAAGGGGGGAAAACATAAATAGCCACCCGATACTGTGGAGATGGTTTTTATTGTTCTGGTTAAAGATGCCATTAGTATAGTGAAGAAGTAATGAGAAAATGGATATGGAGTGTAGGGTTTTAAGGGGGGAAAACATAAATAGCCACCCGATACTTTTGATTACACCTCCTAACCTTAAACTTTTGTTCACAATAAATAGCCTTAAAATTTATAGCCGCTTCAGTAAACCTAGTTAAAAAAGAAAGCTTTAACTAAAGCCATTAGCATTTCGTCCTCATTAATTTAGCCTTAATTATCGGAATACACTCTTACCAAATCTCTCTTGAAAAAAACTTTTTCCTTTCTCTGCCATTGAAGATTTCTAATGTCTTTAAAACTGTTATTGGTGTGTTCTTTCATTTAGCAAGGAATAGTCTTCACTCAAAACAAGTGTTTCTGACATTTTTATTCCCTCTGCCATTGATATGAAAATTTTAAATTTTTTGTGTCTTTGAAAATCATTTTTCCGTTTGTGTCACATTTGAACTTTATGTTCTTTGAAAAGCACTTTTCATTGGTGAAATGTGTAGTCAAATATGCAAAAATTTCACAGATCCTCCCCCACCCCCTTTTTTTTTTTTTTTTTTTTGAAGAAGAAGAAGAAGGCAAGATCAGGAGAAACAACCAGATTAAGGGAATCCATTATACATTGTTTATACACTTTATATAAGGAATATGCATTGTATAGTTGATGTATAATTATCATGTAAATATGTGTATAATTAATGTATATATTGATTATATGTGTATAACTAATGTATATACTAATTATACGCTTCTTATACACTCAAAATGTACCAGAAAAAAAAAATGAGAAAATATAAGTTGACGATGAACCAATATAGAGAAGCAGCAAGAAAACTTCACAATACTCAGGGGTATACATTAACTATACATCAAATATGCATACATTAGTTATATATCAAATAATATACATCGATTATACAACAAATATGCATACGTTGATCATACATAAAATGGTACCCCTTACTACCCATGAAAATCTTGTTTAAAAAGAGTCCTCAAACTTTGTATAAATTTTTGAATGATTTAGCTGATGAAAGGTCTATGTTGAAAAGTTAAGAAGGATTATAATAAAGAAAAAAAGAAGAAGAGTAAATTGATAAAACAAAGAATCCCGTTTAGATGGATACGTATGGGAACAAAAGAAACTCATTTTCGATGGGTAACTTAACATAATCCCTAAAATTATGTTAATTTAAAATTAACATTCCTATAATTTCTCCTACTACTTAAATGCCTAAAACCAGAAAACAGGGTGTGGAAATTAATTAAAATGGGTTAAAAAATAAAATAGGGTTATTTATAGTTTAAAATCAATATGGCCTGCTAATCAAATAAATTATTCGGGTTTTAAGGTACTAGAAAATGACAAAAATAGTCCCTTATGTTCAAGGATAGGTTCAAAATAGTCCCTCAAGTATGCACTTTATAGTCTTGGTCCATCAAATACTTATCAAACACTGTTGTTAGATTTGACGGAAACTATTAACAAGTAAGGGGATTCTCATTTAGAGGTACTATTTTTGTGATTTTTGCTATTTTTAATTTATTTCTAGATTCTCGTGCAATTTTTTTGAATAATTTCTACTATTTTTTAAAAATATTCTTAGTAGCCGTTTGGCCATAAAAATTATTCACTTTTTTCCGGAATTTTTTTTCACTTTTTTTACTTTTGGGCGTTTGGCCATAAATATTCGAAATACAACTTCAGAATACCAAAAATAAGAAAAACTTGTTTTTTAAAACAAATTCACTTTTTTCACTTTTTTACAATTACATTTCACCAAAAAACTACAATTTTAAAAACTATGGTCAAACACAACTGCAACTCCAACTTCAAAAATTCCAAAAAAAGTGAATTTATTTTTGGTATTTATGGCCAAACAACACCTTAGTGTCTAGTGTAGTTTTTGTGTTGCATATTTTAGAATTTGATGTGACTTTCTTGTTCTTTATGTTTTTTTTTTTGTCATTGTTTTTCTTCAAATGTAACAGAGTTCGATAAATATCTTACGAAACTAAAAGTGTTATTGTTTGACAAATTCAAAGGACCAAAACTGTCAAGTGCATACTTAAGAGACTATTTTGAACCTACTATTAAACATAAGGGATCATTTTTGTCATTTTCTCTTTAAGGTATAGACTGCAGATTTTTTTGCAAATGGTTATTTTTCTTTTTCATTTGCTTGCAAGTGGATGTTTAAAAGTAAGTTCTCTCAGGCATTTCAAACAACCCAGATTTCCCAAACAAACTCACAAGCCTTACATTGAAACTCTCTTTCGGCTACATCGGATCAATATCGCTTTTGGTGTTCTAGGATTTCTTCAATCCATTTGTACCGTTTAGCGGAAGCTAATCGATGAATAGTAGACTCGTAAATGCCAGTTTTCGTGCTAAGACGGGTGATATCTTAGTATTGTTTGAATTTAGAAACAAGTGTTTTGAGGTTGTGTTCTTTGTATAAATCTTGTGAGATGGTTTTGATTGATTTGGTTAAAGATGCCATTGGTAGTGAAGAAGTAAGTAATGAGAAAAGACCGTGGAGTGTAGGGTTTATGGTGTAGTTTAGAGGGTTTAAATATTTTAAATGGTGACCAAATATAATTGGGAAAAAATAAGCCATGTAGGCGCCACACACGGCCCGAAAATTGGATGACAAAGACAAATATGTTGAAAAAGTATAACGAGAAAAAACACTTATAACTTTTCGTTTAGAGACAAGTGCAAAACTAATCATTTTCCGTAACAGCTTACCTCTAGAGCAACATTTCACTGTAGTGGTTTTGTTTACTTTGGAGACGATTTTCGTATTATGTCATATTATATATGCTCTATAATAGCATCTTGCTATAACAATAAAAAAATTATGCAGACAAACGTCATTATAAAGAACAGAAATTTGAGGGGCAAAAATTAAAGATCACCCCCAAATAAGGGCATTTGTGCGATGACCCGACGAACTAACGTGAATTTTTTGTAGGAATTGCACCTAATAGCCAGTTTTCATATTACTATTTAAGTTATATCCATCTTTTCAGACAGGATATGCTCCTCTGTTTCTCCATCTTCTTCTTCAAAAGCTTTGCCCAAACAAATTATCTTTTTGTTCTTAGCGTTTCAGTTATTGTATTGTAAATCTCCTTAAATTATTATTTAACTGATTAATCTGGGACTTAAAATGACTGAATTAAATTGAGGTACTATTGACAAAATGGATGAATACCATGAGTGAAATGATGTCACGCCCCAAATCGGGGGTTGGATGTAACACGGCACTGTTACACCCCATTTTAACCGGGTTGAATTAGGAGTATGACATTTTGGTGATTCCTATTTATTTTATTTTAAGGAGTCGCCACCTAATTAATCTAACGGTGAATTAGGACACCTAGAGGTTAACTAAGGCAAAGTTAAAACTAAACCTCAATTAATAGTCTGCTTAACCAGTATGATTCTAGGTAAGGGCTCTATATTATCTTAAAGGGAAGGGGTTAGGCATCCTTTAGAATCCGTTAACTTACGGTTATCCGACCAAACTTAGGTTAATTAATTCAGATTAAATATAATGCTTAAATCTTAAGAAAAATAGATTGCAAATGTCGTTGAGGTTTTAAAGGAAAACAGAATGATGCTATTTAAACTAAATTGAAGAAATACATAATAGTCCACTTAAAAAAAATAACACTTATAAATGTTGTTAAGCTTAAAATAATAATTTTATTGTAAAAAAATGAGACTTGCGAAAAAATAGTTTGCATATAAGTAATAGTTTTTAGTAAATTTGAACTTTGAATAGAATTATATTATGAATATGGTAATGTAGAAAATCTAAACTTAAATAAATGCAAAGGTGGTATGTTTTCTTTTTCCTTTATTTAACTATATTTGGCTAAAATATGCATAATTGGGTGACTCTTAAAAGTGTGTCATAAAAATATACTTGAATTTATATTCACATATTAACAATATTCTAAGGGAGAAAACATGATTCTTTTTACTCCAAATATGCTATTTGATAATCAACTATTCTGACAAAATAAATATTATAGATACTTTAAATTAACTACCCATCATATTAAACTAATTTCCATACTAATTCCCTTATAATTCGTCTAAGCTAAGTAAAACAACAACAAGATAAAGTGTTAGTCAACAACATAATATTAAATGCATAAAAATGGAATGGAGGAGCAAATGTAGTTAAATGGGCTCAGCCCATTTTAAGAAATCGCTGCAAATCAGATCTGGCATATGGGCCTCGGCCCAGAAATTTCATTGCATTGCTGCGGGCTGGCTGCTGTGTTGCATGGGCCAAGGCCCAAATATTTTGTTTTCTTTGCTGCAAATAGGCCTGATGTAAAAATGATTCGAGAATATTATGTTGGGGCTTTGTAGCCCAACACCGAATGCGGGAGGAGATGACGAGTCGCTTGGACTCGTATGCGAGATGTCATGCATAAAAAAAAGGAAAGGATTAGCATACGATAAAGGACTAAGACCCAAATAAAGAAAATAAGTACAGAATTAGCATATAACACAACAATAGGATAATTAGAGAAAAATGTTCAAGCCCCCAATGAGACAATGATAAAGAAACAACTGAAGCTCATACGGTTTGTTTCATACTACTGAATAACACAGACACCAAGCAAAACAGCCAAATAAAATAAAAATGGGGAGGGGGTAGACCAATTAGAGGGGTAACGATCACGAGAATGAGACAAGCCCAAAAACGCGTCGGAAATACAAAAGAAAATAGTGAAGTAGGCCCAAAACAACAGGGCAGTTCCAGTTTCCCAGAATGACTTATATATGTATTATGTATATCCGAGTATATTTCGCGTATACACATTACATACATACTTCAACGAGATATGCTTTGCAAAATATGCAGAATTCTAACAGAGATGCGTACTGGTACTAGAATATACGCAAGATTTAACTGACACATATTTCACTCATTCATTCGAAAAAGACTTCAAGGAGACAAAAAAAAAAAAAAACAGAGGGAGTATCGAATTTCAAAGCCAAACTGGACCAAATTCCTTATCTATGTTCAAACTCAAACACAGAACCATATAGATGGTTTAAACAGATCAAACCATTCAGTAGTGCATTCACCAAATTATGCTAAGTACATGATTGAACATTTAATCAAAACATGCATACATTCTTGATATACTCATGATAATGTTGCAATCTAAAGTAACCCCTAAGCTCCAGAAATGTTCGATTCACACGATGATAAAGAAGAAGAAAAAAAAAAGAGGCTAAAGCATGCCATGCCCACTTCACAGAAAGGGGATTCAAGCCATTCTGGACTTTCAAACAAAATACTCAAACCTACAGTGCCATTTACCTTAAAGTAAAAGCAATCTAAATCGTATACTTATATATGTTGGTGCACCAACTAGTATCGTATACCATGAACCATTCCAATAACACAGAGAAACAGCATGAGAGTATTTGTTGAAGAATGGAAACACATTTACTCAGTATCAACAATTTTCTACAGTTCTGTACTTAAGCTAAATGAAGACCAGTTTCGACAAATGGATTGGAGGTTTAATCATCTTCTCAAATTTATTCACATACAAAGGAGCATCATTCCCAACTAATACGCAAAGATACATGATCTTAAACTAATTAAACATATTGTCAGAAGCTAAAGTAGGCGTAACATAGATTGAACTGGCTAAACAGGACCCCAACTAACAAATAGGCAGGATTTAAAGGGTCCTTAAACATGATTAAACTTTGCGAATGATAAAACACAACTAAACCTGACTAACTTTAACGCATACGATCCTGGTTTAAACTAACAAATAACACAACTGTACTAACCATTTCAGCATACCAAACGAACTGAATTTTTTTTTTAAAGGAACAGAATTTACCAAACTTTACCTAAATCAAAATAAGTATGTAACACTTGACATAAACACTCAACACAAAAGAAAAACCATCAATAGATCATACAAATATTAAATAAACATGAGAAGGTATTACCTTCTTCGGGTGCAGCGAAGTGGGACGAAGGGTTCGATATCACCTCGAACACTTCAAAACTCAATTCCCAGAAATAAGAAAGATTGATAAAAATCGAAATTTTGGCTTAGAGTATTTTTAGCAACAAAACGAATGCCTTCAGTTTCTATGGAATTTTAGGCTAAAAGACTCAAATTTTCAAAGGGTTATTGTGCGGCTGAGAGCTTAATTCTTGGGGAATTTCTTGACGAAAAAAAAAACTGATTCTTGGGGGGTTTCTAAAATCCAAAATCCTCTATTTCTTCAGGTCATTCCCTGCCTCCCCAAAAAATCTCTTTTGATGACTTAGAAACGATTATTTATAGGGCGATTCTAGGGTTTGTCGCGAAGAAGAGAGAGAGAAGCGGGGGACAGGATGGAATGGGGTGACAGTGGTGTGGAGGGAGCGATGAGGATGGAAGAGGAGTGGAGGTAACGTGGGGGTGGTGTCAGAGGTGTAGTGGAGTGGGCGACAAGAGGAAATGGGGATGACGAGCGTGGGGGGGGGGGCAAGACGAGTGGGGGAGCAGAGGGAAGTGGGGTGTCAGAAGTGTAATGGAGTGGAGGCGGCGATGAGGGAGAGAGGCGGGAGAAAGAGAAGAGAGGGAGGTGAAGGAGGAAGAGCGGCGGAAGGAGGAAAATGATGAAGGGAAACCCTCCCTTATTCTGAACTGGCACGGGTCGGACCCGATTCATTTGTGGATTGGGTCAATTTTTGGACCGAGTATTAAAAGAATGGGCTAGCGAATTAAAACATGGACTGGTCTAAAAATTGGGATCAAAATATAGGCTGGTCCAAAATATTTGTGAGTTGATTGGACTTTGATTTGGGATCCGATAAATCAAAAATACGGACTGAGTGCGCGAAACAGTTTGGCTTCTAAATTTAAATAAAAGGCCTGTTTAAATAACTTGTGTTAAAATATTGCTCAATATGAAATATGCAATCATTAATGCTCAGATAAAAAATGGCGTTGTAATAGCCGTGTAATAATATTTTGAAAATCCACAGCAAAATAAATACTATTATTTAATTATGCAAAGATAAATGCGATGCATGTGCGTAAGCTGGTAAAATGTCGAAATGATAAAAAATTGTGAATTATAATAATAGTAATAAATAATAATAATAATAATAATAATAATAATAATAATAATAATAATGATAATGATGGCTAGTAACTGTAATAGAATAATGAAACGCCGGTATTGATAAGAGGCTAGTAATTATAGTAAAATATAATATATATATATATATATATATATTTTTTTTTTTTTTTATTTTCCAAAAATATTAGAAGCGTACATAGGTATTTCGGAGGAGAGGCGGGACAAAATTGGGTGTCAACAACTTGTCCCTCTTTGCCCGGTAATGATGAAAAGAGTTGTCGGGAAAAGACGTTGACTCAATAGCCTATTTTGTCCCGGCTAAAGGAAACTTGAGAAGATTATGACCGAACTCCGGTCTCTGAGTTGCCTACATATCCCGGGCTGCACGAGAATCAGGTCGAGTGTAGTTCTGGGACAATTACGACACCTGAATGACTAATGAACCCCGATTGACGCGAATCTTGCAAACATTGTCCCAGTGTCGAATTATGATGACACTGGGTATTATGATAGAACTTGAGAATTCTGAAAATTGGATTGCTGGAATGCAAAAGAATACTTGTGATAAGAGACGAGTGTTCGAGGTAGATCTTTGACCCGTGTCGGGAAGTCTGATTATCCTTCTTGACAATTTGCCCCAGTTCGCTGCCGAAGAAATAGTTCCACGATTTGATGTGTGATGCCAACTTCAATATTGTTCAAAGCTACCAGCTAAAAACAATTGTTAGCAATAAAGAAATATATGTGTAAATAAGACAAGGCTGGGGAAGTTTCACTTGCAACCCCTGTTTCGAACGTTGAATCCACATTCGGAGGTGGGTGCCTGAACTGAAATATAAAATACCCGCATTCGGAGGTGGGTGCCTGAACTGAAATATTAGATACCCGCATTCGGAGGTGGGTGCCTGAACTGAAATATAAAATACCCGCATTCGGAGGTAGGTGCCTGAACTGAAATATAAGATACCCGCATTCGGAGGTGGGTGCCAGAACTGAAATATAAAATACCCGCATTCGGAGGTGGGCGCCTGAACTGAAATATAAAATACCCGCATTCGGAGGTGGGTGCCTGAACTGAAATATAAGATACCCGCATTCGGAGGTGGGCGCCTGAACTAAAATATAAAATACCCGCATTCGGAGGTGGGTGCCTGAACTGAAATATAAGATACCCGCATTCGGAGGTGGGCGCCTGAACTGAAATATAAAATACCCGCATTCGGAGGTGGGTGCCTGAACTGAAATATAAGATACCCGCATTCGGAGGTGGGCGCCTGAACTAAAATATAAAATACCCGCATTCGGAGGTGGGTGCCTGAACTGAAATATAAGATACCCACATTCGGAGGTGGGCGCCTGAACTAACATATAAAATACCCGCATTCGGAGGTGGGTGCCTGAACTGAAATATAAGATACCCGCATTCGGAGGTGGGCGCCTGAACTGAAATATAAAATACCCGCATTCGGAGGTGGGTGCCTGAACTGAAATATAAGATACCCGCATTCGGAGGTGGGCGCCTGAACTAAAATATAAAATACCCGCATTCGGAGGTGGGTGCCTGAACTGAAATATAAGATACCCGCATTCGGAGGTGGGCGCCTGAACTGAAATATAAAATACCCGCATTCGGAGGTGGGTGCCTGAACTGAAATATAAGATACCCGCATTCGGAGGTGGGCGCCTGAACTGAAATATAAAATACCCGCATTCGGAGGTGGGTGCCTGAACTGAAATATAAAATACCCGCATTCGGAGGTGGGTGCCTGAACTAAAATATAAAATACCCGCATTCGGAGGTGGGTGCCTGAACTGAAATATAAGATACCCGCATTCGGAGGTGGGCGCCTGAACTGAAATATAAAATACCCGCATTCGGAGGTGGGTGCCTGAACTGAAATATAAGATACCCGCATTCGTAGGTGGGCGCCTGAACTGAAATATAAAATACCCGCATTCGGAGGTGGGTGCCTGAACTGCTTCCACAGGCGTCGACGAAGCTCCTAATATCTCGATAGGTACGCAACCCCTTATCACTACAGCTGGAGAAGCAACGGCTACAAGACCATGATCTTCCACGCTATCCACAGGCACAATGAATTCGGCCGGATCGTCATCATTTTCATCTATTCCAATCATATTTATCGTGGCCCCATCATGGGTCGGGAGTGGATTGTTAACCACATTTGGTGTCGGTTGTTTGACCATGATCTGTTTTGCTTCGATAATATCTTCAACCTTATGCTTCAACGCGTAACAACGATCAGTGGAATGACCTTTTACCCTCGAATGATATGCACATGTTTTAGTGGGATCAAAACTTCTAGGTAGTGGATCTGGGATTCTACCTTCCACAGGATATACTAAGCCTGAAGCTTGCAGTCTTTCAAAAATAACGCTCAATGGCTCTCCCAATGGTGTCAAATTGCGAAACGGCTTATTTGGGCGAGGTGCGGATGCATTGTTTGGATGATGAGATTGTGATGGTGGAGCTGGGTATGTTGGTGGTCGTGGAGCTCGATATGCTGGTTGTGTGTTGTAAACGGGGTAGGAAATTTGTGGTGATTGAGATTGGTAGAATGACAAAGCTTGGTTGTATGGATGTGGAGAGTATTGGAAATGTTGTGAGTGGTGAGCGTTAGATTGATATTGCGGGGATTGTTGATGGTGGTATAATGTGTTTCCCAAAGCCATTACCGATGCCGCTTCTTTTTCTTTTTTCTTTCCGTTTCCGAGAGCACCAATTTGTAGGGACCTACTAGTAGACTGTAAAGCCGCAAGACTTGTTATTCTCCCTGTCTTAATGCCATCTTCGATCATGTCTCCAGCTTTGATCACTTCTGCAAAAGTCTTTCCGCCCATTGTCACCAAACGTTCGTAGTATTCCGGCTCTAATGCCTGAATGAAGAAAGTAACCATTTCTGTCTCCTCCATGGGTGGGTGTACCCTAGATGCTTCTTCCCTCCACCGTATAGCATATTCTCGAAATGATTCGATTGACTTCTTGTTTAACTTTGTAATTGAGATTCTGTCAGGAGCAATCTCGACATGAAACTTGTAATGATCCACAAAAGCATTTGCCAAGTCATCCCAAGTACGCCATTTGGTTGTATCTTGCTTAGAATACCACTACAAGGCTTTTCCACTCAAACTCTGATTGAATAGCTTGACTCTTATCCCCTCATTCTTTCCCACGCCAATCAACTTTTCACAATAGACCTTCAAATGGAAGAAAGGGTTTCCCGACCCGTCAAACTTCTCAAATTTCGGAATCTTGTAACCTGGTGGCAATTCTACCTCAGGAAATGCACATAACTCTTCATATCTCACGCTTTGGTTACTACCGAGTCCACGCAAACTCCTCATGGCATCTTCCAAACTTTTGAGCTTTCTATTTATCATTTCATCATTAACTGCCCTTGCCTCATTTTCGACTTCGACATAATGATCAACATCTGTGCGATATTGTCCTTGGATTTGTGTCATGGGTGGAGCTGTGGTATAAGTATACACTGGCGGAACTTGATGCGCATTGGTAACATCATGTGTCAGCGGTATGAACTGAGTTTTTGAAGAGGTGGCTGTAAATAAAAGGGGAGCATTTTGAGTGAGGGGTTCGGAACGAATCGGCTGAGAAGTGGTAAAATAATTTGTTTGGTTAAATTCGTCTAAATTTGGGAATGGAGGTGGCATAGGCAAAGTCTGACGAACCCCGTGAGATGGAGTCATATGTGGCGGAGTTTGAGAAAATGACCAATTTTGAAGTACCATGTGACTTAATTCAGCAACTCGTCGCTCCAGACGAGCAATGATCTCCAAATGTGTTTCTGGTTCATTACAGGATGTGGGATCACTTGTGATCGGTAAACTAAGAAATGGCTCAGATGAAGTGGTTGCATTGATCAAACTTTGCTCCATTTTAGAACGAGTCTTTTTAGTTAACCAGGTGACTAGTGATGAGTCAGAGTCTGATTTCTTGGCTCTAGACCGTGTGAAATATGGATGCTCCGCCAGTTCCCCTTTAGCACAAGTCAACCTTTTTGTTTTAAAAATAAGTTTGAAAGAAAAAAGATAAAATAAGAAAGAAAAAGAAAAACGAGTCAGTATACGGTAAGGACATGTTATTGCACATAAACACATTATTTCACATAATACATCGCGTTCTATAATGCAAGGGACCTCTTTATGCCAGAGGTAGGCCTAACGAACATTTGAAGGACAAACATGTTTTTTATGTATCATTCCATAACTCTTCCTAAAACTAATTTACAAGAATAATAAAAATTTATTACATGTCAATTAATAATACAATTCAAAGTTAATCTAAGATATCTAATACTTCATCTCCACTGATTTCCTTTAGTTGTTTTCAACACTCCGGCATTAATTGGATGCTCCACGACAACCTGCAACAAAATGTCAGTTTTTCCTGAAATATTTATCTATAGAGTACTAGGTCCACATATTCCACATATTTGTCTTTCAAATAATGCATATAGATAGTGAATAGTGTCAACTAGAGTCATAGACTCATTTGGACATTTGGTAAGGTTGACTAATGAACTTAATACACCAAGGGTATTAAGCCTCCTAGGTTTAAAATGATGCATGTCCTTACAAGGTTTTGGTTTTAGCTCTACCTAGGTAGACTAAGAGTGATTTTCCTATGACACAAGGCTCCCCCAAGCGGACAACTTGGGAGTGGAAAGTCCGTGGCCGTCGACTGCACCGCCGATCGACTAAATCCACAAGATCGATCCAACTAAAGGGGTAATTTAGTAGTGCACGGGCGCAAACTGCGAAGCCGCTTTAAGTGTGTGAATATGTGTGAGTTTTCCAGGAGTGGAAGAAGTATGAGCGGAATGCCAATTTAAGGAAAGCAATAACATACATATTACATAGAAAAATTTACATAAGGAATAAAATACAAACACCCAAAAGCATATAAGGGAAAAGCAATAATGAAGGCAAAAAGAAAACAAACAAGATATTCAACAAATTAACTATTAACCTAAGTCTGTTATGGTTAGAGCCTAAAGTCCCCAGCGGAGTCGCCAAGCTGTTACACCCCATTTTAACCGGGTTGAATTAGGAGTATGACATTTTGGTGATTCCTATTTATTTTATTTTAAGGAGTCGCCACCTAATTAATCTAACGGTGAATTAGGACACCTAGAGGTTAACTAAGGCAAAGTTAAAACTAAACCTCAATTAATAGTCTGCTTAACCAGTATGATTCTAGGTAAGGGCTCTATATTATCGTAAAGGGAAGGGGTTAGGCATCCTTTAGAATCCGTTAACTTACGGTTATCCGACCAAACTTAGGTTAATTAATTCAGATTAAATATAATGCTTAAATCTTAAGAAAAATAGGTTGCATATGTCGTTGAGGTTTTAAAGGAAAACAGAATGATGCTATTTAAACTAAATTGAAGAAATACATAATAGTCCACTTAAAAAAAATAACACTTATAAATGTTGTTAAGCTTAAAATAATAATTTTATTGTAAAAAAATGAGACTTGCGAAAAAATAGTTTGCATATAAGTAATAGTTTTTAGTAAATTTGAACTTTGAATAGAATTATATTATGAATATGGTAATGTAGAAAATCTAAACTTAAATAAATGCAAAGGTGGTAAGTTTTCTTTTTTCCTTTATTTAACTATATTTGGCTAAAATATGCATAATTGGGTGACTCTTAAAAGTGTGTCATAAAAATATACTTGAATTTATATTCACATATTAACAATATTCTAAGGGAGAAAACATGATTCTTTTTACTCCAAATATGCTATTTGATAATCAACTATTCTGACAAAATAAATATTATAGATACTTTAAATTAACTACCCATCATATTAAACTAATTTCCATACTAATTCCCTTATAATTCGTCTAAGCTAAGTAGAACAACAACAAGATAAAGTGTTAGTCAACAACATAATATTAAATGCATAAAAATGGAATGGAGGAGCAAATGTAGTTAAATGGGCTCAGCCCATTTTAAGAAATCGCTGCAAATCAGATCTGGCATATGGGCCTCGGCCCAGAAATTTCATTGCATTGCTGCGGGCTGGCTGCTGTGTTGCATGGGCCAAGGCCCAAATATTTTGTTTTCTTTGCTGCAAATAGGCCTGATGTAAAAATGATTCGAGAATATTATGTTGGGGCTTTGTAGCCCAACACCGAATGCGGGAGGAGATGACGAGTCGCTTGGACTCGTATGCGAGATGTCATGCATAAAAAAAAGGAAAGGATTAGCATACGATAAAGGACTAAGACCCAAATAAAGAAAATAAGTACAGAATTAGCATATAACACAACAATAGGATAATTAGAGAAAAATGTTCAAGCCCCCAATGAGACAATGATAAAGAAACAACTGAAGCTCATACAGTTTGTTTCATACTACTGAATAACACAAACACCAAGCAAAACAGTCAAATAAAATAAAAATGGGGAGGGGTAGACCAATTAGAGGGGTAACGATCACGAGAATGAGACAGGCCCAAAAACGCGTCGGAAATACAAAAGAAAATAGTGAAGTAGGCCCAAAACAACAGGGCAGTTCCAGTTTCCCAGAATGACTTATATATGTATTATGTATATCCGAGTATATTTCGCGTATACACATTACATACATACTTCAACGAGATATGCTTTGCAAAATATGCAGAATTCTAACAGAGATGCGTACTGGTACTAGAATATACGCAAGATTTAACTGACATATATTTCACTCATTCATTCGAAAAAGACTTCAAGGAGACAAAAAAAAAAAAAAAACAGAGGGAGTATCGAATTTCAAAGCCAAACTGGACCAAATTCCTTATCTATGTTCAAACTCAAACACAGAACCATATAGATGGTTTAAACAGATCAAACCATTCAACAGTGCATTCATCAAATTATGCTAAGTACATGATTGAACATTTAATCAAAACATGCATACATTCTTGATATACTCATGATAATGTTGCAATCTAAAGTAACCCCTAAGCTCCAGAAATGTTCGATTCACACGATGATAAAGAAGAAAAAAAAAAAGGCTAAAGCATGCCATGCCCACTTCACAGAAAGGGGATTCAAGCCATTCTGGACTTTCAAACAAAATACTCAAACCTACAGTGCCATTTACCTTAAAGTAAAAGCAATCTAAATCGTATACTTATATATGTTGGTGCACCAACTAGTATCGTATACCATGAACCATTCCAATAACACAGAGAAACAGCATGAGAGTATTTGTTGAAGAATGGAAACACATTTACTCAGTATCAACAACTTTCTACAGTTCTGTACTTAAGCTAAATGAAGACCAGTTTCGACAAATGGATTGGAGGTTTAATCATCTTCTCAAATTTATTCACATACAAAGGAGCATCATTCCCAACTAATACGCAAAGATACATGATCTTAAACTAATTAAACATATTGTCAGAAGCTAAAGTAGGCGTAACATAGATTGAACTGGCTAAACAGGACCCCAGCTAACAAATAGGCAGGATTTAAAGGGTCCTTAAACATGATTAAACTTTGCGAATGATAAAACACAACTAAACCTGACTAACTTTAACGCATACGATCCTGGTTTAAACTAACAAATAACACAACTGTACTAACCATTTCAGCATACCAAACGAACTGAATTTTTTTTTTAAAGGAACAGAATTTACCAAACTTTACCTAAATCAAAATAAGTATGTAACACTTGACATAAACACTCAACACAAAAGAAAAACCATCAATAGATCATACAAATATTAAATAAACATGAGAAGGTATTACCTTCTTCGGGTGCAGCGAAGTGGGACGAAGGGTTCGATATCACCTCGAACACTTCAAAACTCAATTCCCAGAAATAAGAAAGATTGATAAAAATCAAAATTTTGGCTTAGAGTATTTTTAGAAACAAAACGAATGCCTTCAGTTTCTATGGAATTTTAGGCTAAAAGACTCAAATTTTCAAAGGGTTATTGTGCGGCTGAGAGCTTAATTCTTGGGGAATTTCTTGACTAAAAAAAAAACTGATCCTTGGGGGATTTCTAAAATCCAGAATCCTCTATTTCTTCAGGTCATTCCCTGCCTCCCCAAAAAATCTCTTTTGATGACTTAGAAACGATTATTTATAGGGCGATTCTAGGGTTTGTTGCGAAGAAGAGAGAGAGAAGCGGGGGACAGGGTGGAATGGGGTGACAGTGGTGTGGAGGGAGCGATGAGGATGGAAGAGGAGTGGAGGTAACGTGGGGGTGGTGTCAGAGGTGTAGTGGAGTGAGCGACAAGAGGAAATGGGGATGACGAGCGTGGGGGGGGGGGCAAGACGAGTGGGGGAGCAGAGGGAAGTGGGGTGTCAGAAGTGTAATGGAGTGGAGGCGGCGATGAGGGAGAGAGGCGGGAGAAAGAGAAGAGAGGGAGGTGAAGGAGGAAGAGCGGCGGAAGGAGGAAAATGATGAAGGGAAACCCTCCCTTATTCTGAACTGGCACGGGTCGGACCCGGTTCATATTTGGATTGGGTCAATTTTTGGACCGAGTATTAAAAGAATGGGCTAGCGAATTAAAACATGGACTGGTCTAAAAATTGGGATCAAAATATAGGCTGGTCCAAAATATTTGTGAGTTGATTGGACTTTGATTTGGGATCCGATAAATCAAAAATACGGACTGAGTGCGCGAAACAGTTTGGGTTCTAAATTTAAATAAAAGGCCTATTTAAATAACTTGTGTTAAAATATTGCTCAATATGAAATATGCAATCATTAATGCTCAGATAAAAAATGGCGTTGTAATAGCCGTGTAATAATATTTCGAAAATCCACAGTAAAATAAATATTATTATTTAATTATGCAAAGATAAATGCGATGCGTGTGTGTAAGCTGGTAAAATGTCGAAATGATAAAAAATTGTGAATTATAATAATAGTAATAAATAATAATAATAATAATAATAATAATAATAATAATAATATTGATGGCTAGTAACTGTAATAGAATAATGAAATGCCGGTATTGATAAGAGGCTAGTAATTATAGTAAAATATAATATATATATATATATATATATATATTTTTTTTTTTTTATTTTCCAAAAATATTAGAAGCGTAAATAGGTATTTCGGAGGAGAGGCGGGACAAAATTGGGTGTCAATAGGCACTAGGTGCCAGACTACATGTGACTGAGCGAACCAACTGGCTGGCTGAATCAACATGTGATATCATAACTTACTGAATGCGGAAAATAAACTAACACATTCTGATATACTGTAAGTCTGAATGATATAATAAAAATGTGGAAACGTTGTTATAAGTCTAATGCATAACTGTAGCCAACATGGCTTAACATGAACAGCCTGTGACTCTGTTTAGCTGTTATTCTAGTATATGAAGTCTCTAATGAAGTACTGAAAACACTGATTGTTGCCTGGACAAGGCCCCTGACATACCTGATTGTCTGTAAATACTGAAAGACTGTAAAATAATGATAATGCCCCGAAAACTGGGGCTCACCAATCAGCTTTTACTGGAAATCCTAGTGAGAAGATTCGTTGTCGTGTAAATCGTTATCTGCATCGCGAGATGCAGGCCTTGGGCAAAAGGGACGTTAGTACATTTAAATTGCACTAGTATGTAAAACAACTGAAAGAAAGAACTATAAGTGCTAAAACTGAAAATGAACCGATAATTGATAACTGAAGTGAAGAAAAGAAGTAAAGTTACGCATACTTCTTGTTCTGAATGGAGAATCACCTGTTTAACTGAAATCATAATTTGTGGCCTCAGGACTAATATATGTGCACAAATCTATGGCCTCGGGCCCAAGTATACGTATACATAACTGTGGCCTTACGCCCAAGAACACAGGTGTTCAACATTAAACAATTTACATTAAAAAATTGAGAATCATGCTGAAAATGTACAACGCTGACATACTGAGCACTGATTCACTAAGACATGTATTCATGAGCTGATTATTAGATATGCACCTTTAACTATTTATAAACATGCTGAATATTCTAGACTGAGACTCATGGTTATCAAATACAAGTCTATATTGATTACGTACTGAGCTTACAACGTTCAGAATGAAAGTCATGAACGAATTACGAAACTAGAGAATAGAGGTTCTACAACTATTCAGGGAACTGAGGCATAACTATATTTCTGAGTCAATTCGTAACGTTGTAAAAGAACGTGGCATTGGGAGAATCATTAACATTCCCAAACGTAGAGAGTTAGCCTAACATACCTTAACTTCCTGCTCTGGAGCGTAAAGTTCATCAAAAGTTTGCACTATTACTAGAAGGAGTAGCTATTTTACTCCAAATTCCTATACTTGACATGCCATGTTTTTTAGTTTGAGAAGTAGAAGTAGTAAGGCGAGGAAAAACGGGTGTAACATTTTCTTCCAACTTAAAATAATGTGTAAAAACTTTTTTAAGCTCAACATCTACCGCTTTCTCAGCCTTAAATAAAGATGTTTCCTCAGTAGTAATATCTAAAAAATGATAAATTTGTCTAACCAACTCAACGGTAAAACAAGTTTTAAGACAAGGATTTAGAATCCACCAAATCTCTGAAGCTACTTCGGATTGAAAGTAAAATCTCCAACTCCACCAACACTTTGCTTGTATAATTGCAAAATATAAAATTGAAACTTGAAGGAAACTTTATAGTGTATAATTGAGAGAAATTGTAATTTTAAAGTGGCTAATTGTTGCAAAATAGCTATAAATTGAGAAAAATTAAGAGCAAGTGTAGAGAAAATTGGTGTGGATGAAAATAAAATAGAGAGGGGTTTATGTAGGAGTGGGGGAGGGGTTAAAATGTTAAAAATAAAAGTTTAGAGGGTTAGGGGGTGGTGGGGGCCAAAAAGTTAGATTTTGGCCGTTGCCAACAGCCATTTCTACAAATTGGTTCTTTGTGCAATGGCTAGTATTGGCTATATATATATATATATATATATATATATATATATATATATATATATATATATATTATTCAGCCGGTTAACTAGTTGGCAACTGGCCGGGCAGATTGAACGGTCCACCGGTTCCAATTTTGCCAACCCGTAACCGGCCCATCTCAAACGGGTACTCGTCAACTGGGAACCAGAAATCCGAGTCCAGGATCAGTTTAGCCGGTTTCGGTCACCCATTACGACCGGTTCAACTGCCCCGGTTGACAGGCTTATCTACAGAGCATAAACCCAGAAAGATTTTCAGCCACTCTTATAGTGTCCTTAAGTCTACGTTGTATCACTCTTTCCTGAAGTTTCACCGTAGCATGTGTATAATGTATTAATTAGAGAATTAAATAAGTGGCTAGCGTGCCAAATTCACATTGACGATTTGATATCTGATAGGGGCCAAGTCAACTTTTTGCTGGCTCACATTTCAAATGGCTTAAAGAAGTAAAAATATAAATTGTGTTTTGTTCATGAAGAGAACTGAGGGATCTTTGAGGGAGGCATTAAGTAGGTTCAGAACTGCTTTTGAATCGTCATCTATGTACATTACTAGTTAGTTTCAAGAAACAATGAAAAACTAAGACGAGTCTTTTATATTATCTGCTAATTCAGCAATCACGAGGACCAACAAAGTAGTATGCTTTGTGTCCCTCTTCTCCAAAGAACCCCTAATTAGTTATGTCCATAGAATATATTCCAAATAGCAGCTTTGACACCCTTAACACCTCCTTAACAAAACAAAACACAATTTCACTTGTTTCCAGTCACCAAAGCCATTTGAAATGTGAGTTAGCAACATCACGTAATTCCGAACAAACCGCCATATGTAAAGTGAATTTGGCCCACTAGCCACTCATTTAAGCTCGTTAACCGGGGCGGTTGAACCGGTTGTAACCGGTGACCGGCACCGGTTAAACCGATCTCGAACCTGAATTTTCGGTTCCCGGTTGACGGGACGGTTACGGGTTGGAAAAAATGGATCAGGTGGACCGGTGGCCAACCGGTTAACTGACTGAATAATATATATATATTTTTTTTAAATCAGCCAACACTAGCCGTTACTGGGCCGTTGCCCACCGGACCAATTTGTAGAAATGGCCGTTGGCAACGGCCAAATCTAATTTTTTGGGCCCCCACCACCCCCCAATCCCCCAAACTTTTATTTTTAACACTTTAACCCCTCCCCCACTCCTATATAAACCCTTTTCCATTTTATTTTCATCCACACCAATTCTCTCTACACTTTCTCTCAATTTTTCTCAATTTATAGCTATTTTGCAACAATTAGCCACTTTAAAATTACAATTTCTCTCAATTATACACTATAAAGTTTCCTTCAAGTTTCAATTTTATATTTTGCAATTATACCAACAAAGTGTTGGTGGAGTTGGAGATTTTGCAACAATCCGAAGTAGCTTCAAAGCTTTGGTGGATTCTAAATCCTTCTCTTAAAACTTGTTTTACCGTTGAGTTGGTTAGACGAATTTATCATTTTTTAGATATTACTATCGAGGAACCATATTTATTTGAGGCCGAGAAAGAGGTAGATGCTGAGCTTAAAAAAGTTTTTACACATTATTCTAAGTTGCAAGAAAATGTTACACCTGTTGCTCCACGCCCTACTACTTCTACTTCTCAAACTAAAAAATATGGCATGTCTAGTTTATGAATTTGGAGTAAATAGCTACTCCTTCTAGTAATAGCGCAAACTTTGATGAACTTCACTTTTATTTGATGCAGCCAACGGTGGAAATGAGCGACGAAGTGGACGTCTTAGCATGGTAGAAGAAATACAAGGCGAGTTATCCGGTACTTGCAAGAATGACTCAGGATACCCTTAATGTTCAAATATCAACCGTGGCCTCGGAAAGCGCATTTAGCCATGGAAGGCAACAAATTAGAGACCATAGACACTCCTTATCCGGATATAGCTTGCAAGTACTAGTTTGCATTCGCGATTGGGTTAGATCGGAGCGGCGCAACCAAAGGCTAGCGGCGGTGGAAGGCGAAGAGTTAGAGATTGAAGTTTTAATAGCAAGTGAAGAAGACCAAATTGAAGAGATGGAAGATATCCCAATGGATGAATATGATATGGCGGAAGGTACCGAAATGGTTGCAACAATGTGATTTTATTCTTGTACAACTTAGTTGCAACTCATGTATTATTTGCAAGTTAAAAAATTACAACTTGCAAATAAATGTTATCCATTAATGAATAAAATATATGACTCACTGAGCTTTCTTCTATTTACTTGTGTTCATATTCTTACAAGTATTTAAGTTAATATTACTTATATTAAGTTAGGAATATACCTACAATATACTTATAGTACACATCTACTTAAATTATAAAATAGAAAGTCATAACTATATATATTTATAAATGTACAATCTTGAATTTTATAATACTCATGAGTTATTAGTAAATATAAAATTTAAGTTATAATACATATAACTTTATATATACCTACAATATACTTATAATATATATATATATATATATATATATATATATATATATATATATATACACACACATACATATACATATACATATACATGCTTAAGTTATAAAATAGAAAGTTATATACTTCGAACCCAACCGCCTAACTGATTTTTTGAAATCAAACCGGACCGGTTACGGGTTGTAAAAATCTAATCAGCTAACCGCCCTAGTTAACTAGTAACCATAGGCCATAGACGGTTTTTTACCTGGGCCGGTTGGGCAAACCGATGCCGGTTCTGAGCCGGTTCAACCCGTTTGACAGGTTTACACTCATTTAATTCTCTCTACCTCGTACATTATATATATATGTATGTAAGTTATGCTCCTAAGTGTGTGTGTATACATTATATGTATGTAAGTTATGCTCCAAAGAACCCCTAATTAGTGATGTCCATAGAATATATTTCAACTAGCAGCTTTGATGCCCTTAACGCCTCCGTAATAAACAACACGCAATTTCACTTGTTTCCAGTCACCAAAGCCATTTGAAACGTGAGTTAGCAACATCATGTAATTCTGAACAAACTGTCATGTGTAAAGTGAATTTGGCCCGCTAGCCACTCATTTAATTCTCTACCTCTACATCATATGGATGTAAGTTATGCTCCCAAAGTGTATGTATATATTATATGAATATGTTTCAAAATTACTTGTTTCAGTATGTAAACCATAAAATAAGAAAACTATAATTAATATAATTAATTAAATAACTCAAAATTCACTTTAATGTCTACTTATGTACTTACAGTCAAGCATAGTCCCGAAAATGTCGGGTTGTGACAATGAGAGGAAAGGATTCGAAAACACAATAGCGGTTAGCAGAACTCATCCCAACAATGCTATAAAGTGGGACCTGGGAAGACTCATCTTAACCCTTCAATTTATGACCTTTTATAAAGATACAATGACAGATGACTGTATCCTCTTTAAAGAATAAATTGCAAGCATCCGAGAGTGATTTATGCTCGTGAAGGCTCAGCGAATATCAAAGCAGTATGGCAAAGACAAACAATGGTAATCTGATTTTAGGTAAACTTAAGTACTAACTAGAAGATTCTAATTTAAGACTATATTAGGTAATGTTCAAGATATGTAAACTATGTTTATGTAAAACTACTGAGGCATTAAATTCACTAAAAAGTCAGTCTTCATTTTCGTGCACTCATGCACCATTGAGAAAATATACTGAGAGCAAAGTGGTGGCTGAGGCCTAAGTGGACAATGCTATTGGAATAAAATGCATAGATATCCCAACACTCACTGTGGGATTAATTTTGTACCAGGCTTGGTAGAAGGTATAAATTTATTCTGGGATAAATTTATATCTTGTACCAAAACAAAGTATAAAGTTTATCCCAAACTTAAAGATGGGATATCCATCTTATCCCATTAATCCTGGGATAATTTTGTCTACGTACCAAACGACCTCTTAATGCTTGCTTGGTTGATTCCCCTTCACTAATCCTCATCTTTGGTGAATCCTTCACACTTGGAACCCTTTCTATTCACTTTAACTAGTTTAACTTATTTGCCCAAAAACTATTCCAGAAACTATCTACAGAATTCAAGCGGCCATTAGGACGATATCTGGAAAAAGACTCTGAAAACTTTAGATCTGATTGAATAGTTCTTTTGTGTTGTGACTGGAAGAAGAGCTTCTTATAAGCATTTCTTTAAAAACACCCTCAAACTACAACTTCAAAAAGCAGTATTGCAAAAGAGCTTTTTGCAAACAAAACTTGAAAATACCTAAACAAAATCACCAGTTCGATTCTTTTATTGGAAATATTCTGAAGAAGAAATATTCATTGACAAAGACACCTAAAAAGAATGGATTTTTTTATTTTTAAAACAAACAAATCCAGCCCATCATCTCAAATTATTCTTAGATTAATATTATGTATGTAAACATCAAATATGTCCTTGGCACCCATGAGCCTTGGGGGATGGGAAGAAGTGTGTGTTAAATAAATAGCAAAAATAGAAGCATTAAGAGATACCTTCCTTCCGTCACTCAGTCTTTGCCTAACTATTTGCCCGAGTGTTGGCTGCAAAGCAATTAGGAGAAGTCAGTCACGTAGCCACCAATTATATCTGGAAAATCCAAATTAGGGGGCAGGGCGTAAAGTAACATATTCTTCTACCTTTACTGGCTGAAAGAACTCATCAATGATATTTTGTGCACTTGAATCCTCTGAAGGGACGCTAACTCCTGAAGTTGCTATATTTTCACTAAAACGACTGCTTACACCAGAACTATCAGGTGTAACAGCTTGTCGCTTAGGACGCCTCCCCTGTGGTCCACTAGGTGATCTCAATATTCTCCAGGTAAAAACTATTGCAAATGCAAGACCTGCTATAGCTCCTACAGATCTTGAATCCTGCGTTTACAACAAATAGCTGTTACCATCTAAGAGAAAGTAGCACAACATTTAAGGGGTTGTTCGGTTGCTGGTTAGGAAGTAAATTATTCATGCATTAAAATCAGTATAACTAGTACCATGTCTGGTAGCATTTTAGCTGCTATGGATAAAATTCAGTATACCAACTACAATGTTTGGTTACCAATTTACAATCCCGCATAACTAAAACATATACTCCCTCCATTCCAAAAAAATTGTCTTACTTTCCTTATTAGTTTGTCCCAAAAAGATTGGCACATTTCTGTATTTAGAAACAATTTAATTTTATGAGATAATTTACAACCAACAAATATCTAAAACTTATTTTGGACCAAACATTTCAAAAGTCTTCATTTATTTCTTAAAATTCGTGTCAAGTCAAACTATTCCCAATTATTAATGTTCGTCGCTCCTTTCGACTTTAATCTATAGCATTATAAGACAATGAAATCAACATTTGCAACAATACTCAAGTTTTGGCCATCTAGGTATCTTATCAAACACTTGGTGGGCATAAAGTTTCACAACCTTCACTAATGGTGTTTTCTTCACCCAATTCTCATTATATTACTTCTAGGTGATCTACAATCTCAATTAGATGTAGGGTGTTTTCGGTATGGAGGAAAACATTTTCTGGAAAATGTTTTCTAATTTTCTCATGTTCATTTGGTCAAAAATTTTGGAAAACATTTTCTTTAGGAAAACAAGTTCCTTAAAAATGGGGAAAATGACTTCCCTAATAAAAGTAGGGAAAACAAGTCCACAATGCATTCCACCAACCTCTAACCCCCCCCCCCCCCCCCCCAAAAAAAAAAAAATTGTTTTGAAAAAAAAGTTTTGAACTTTTTTTTTTGTTTGTGTTTTTGCAATCCCCCCCCCCACCCCCCCACCCCAACTACCAAACCCCAACCACTTCCGCAACCATGCATCACTCCACCCCCTAACCACTCCCACAACCCATGCAGCACTCCCCCCACGCCGCACCCTACCCCCACGCCTACAGCCCCACCACCTCCCCTAATTTTTTTTAAAAAAATAAATTCTTTTGGGTTTCCACACCACCACATCCCTCCCCCCCACCACCACCCCCACTCAACCCAACCCTAACCACTCCCCCCACCCCCAACCTACTCCCCTCCCCTCACTCCCCAATTTTTTTCTTTTTTCTTAAAAAAAGTTCTAAAAGTTTCTTTTTTTATTTTTTTCACCCCACCCACCCCCACGACCACCCCCCTCCCGATACCCTACCATCCCCTCAGATTTTTTTTTTTTAAGTTTTGAAAAGTTTTCTTTTTTTTATTCTCTACACCCACCCCCGCACGCACCCCTACCCCCTCCCCCCCTGAATTTTCTACTTCCTATTTAATTTTACCTTTATTAAAAATTATAAAAATTGAAAGTTTGCGTGGTTATTGGAAGGGGTGAGTGGTGTAAAAATCCGAAAAAAGTAAGTTTTAAAACTTCTTTTAAGAATTTTTTTTGGGAGGGGGGAGGCTATCCTCGCACGCGCGCGGGTCGAGGGAGGGGGGGGGAGGGGGAGGGATGTGGTGGTTTAGAAAATTTAAAACTTCAAAAAAAAAAAAAAAATAGGAGCAAGGGGGGTGTGGGTGTTGGTGTGGTATGGGTCCACGTGATGAGTCGTGAACCTACGCGATATTCGATGCTAATTCCTTAAGTTTTTGTGACTCTTTAAGCACTTTTGTTGTTACTTTTTATGTTTTTATGTTGTTTTGTAGGAAAAGATACCCGGAGAGCATAAAAGAGCAAAATGGATCAAAATGGACCAAAATGGAACAAAATAGAGCAAAACAAGCCAAGTAGCTGAAATGAGTGATCGGAAGAAACCAAGTGAAAAGAAAGTCAAAAAAGAGGCCAAACTGGACATTTTTGCAAAACTGTCAAAACTGGACAGTTTTGCAAAAACGGGACAGATTTGCAAAACTGTCAAAAGTGGACAGTTTTGCAAAAACGGGCAGAATTGCAAAAAACAGAAATATGGGGGCAGATTTTGACATTCTTTTAAACTTGGAAGAATTAGAGGAGCTACAAAAGAGAGGCTTAGGGAAAAACATATCATCTTTTGCCATTTTGCAAGTTTTGGAGGCTAGGGTTTTTCTACAATATTGGAGGAGAAGATTGGAAGCACTTCAATGAGATATTTCTTAATCCTTTCTTCAATTCCTTGTTTTGTATTGCATATCTAAGTGTGTAGTATTTATTCCATTACTTGAATCTTGATTGTGAAACTATTCTTGATTAAAGTTTGGATTGAAACTCTTGTTTTGCTTATGTATTGAATGATTTTTATTGCTATTGAAGTGGGTCTTTGTTGATTTAATTAATCTCATTCTTGAATGTTTCCAAAGGGAGTAGCTAACCCTAGGACTCACCCATTTACTTAGATTGAGCTTGGAAGAGGAAATCTAGGTTGGGAAAGATTAATTAACAAGAATTTGGGTCATTAAACTCATCTAATAACTTGAGCTCGGAAGAGGATAGTTACTTGAGGTTAAATTGATTGTGCCTAATATCACACTCTAAGGCTTGGAAAAGCTTAGAGTGAAATTCATTGATTTGGTTGGAAGACTTTCAATGAGATTTTAGATATCATTATCTATTGACATAAACCCGTTCTTAGTTGTAAAATCGTGAAATACATTGGATCGTTACTTGAGTGTAATTTCCTTTGTATCCAAACTTGTGGCCATTGATCATTTTACTTGTTTTCTAGGTTAGTTTACATTTCCGCATTAGTCATAATTTTCTCAAAAACCTAAAATATTATCCATCGTTTGGCTTTAGCGTAGTTGGTGAAAGTTCCTTACTTTCTTAATCGCCTAGCATATTGTTCCCTGTGGGATCGACCCCGACTCATAGTTGGGTAAATATATTGCATACGACCGTGTACACTTTCTCTTTGAGGTGTGTATTTGGACGTTATCACCACGCGGGGGATGTGGTGGTTTAGAAAATCCAGAAAAACAATTGGGGGTGGAGGGTTGGTGTGGTATGGGGTGGTGGGGGTTGGAGTGGAGTTGTGGGGCTTAGGTGGGTATTTTCTTGAAAATATTTTCTACCAACCAAATGAACATGAGAAAAATAAGTAAGAAATTCACTTTTTTTCCGCTACCCAAACGAACATGAGAAAATAAGTAGAAATTCACTTATTTTCCAAGAATACATTTTCCAGGAAAACATTTTCCTTGGAAAACATTTTACTCCATACCGAACACACCCGTAATTAACACCATTCTTCACCACCCATATGATTATAACAATCCTAAATCAACAAATTCAAAACCCTACCATAGTTCACATCATTCTCTTTATCAAGCTCAATAACTTATCTACCGAGAACTTAGAGTCTAACCATCAATTCACAACTATAATTGGTTAGAAGGTAGGAGCATTATCTTTTTGAAGTTCAATCTTCTAGAATTCCAGTTCTAGGGTTTCTTCGCTCAACAAGAAGACTCAATCAATATCTACGGATTTTGAAGGGTTTCACGTTGGGGAATTAAAATTAACTAGAAATCATCATTGAACTTACCTTGGAATGTTCTTGAGGCCTTGGGACGAGTTCTCTCCTGTTCTAGGGTAATTTTCGAGTTTTAGGGAGTTAGGGAAATAATCCCACCTTTAAGTATAAGTTAAAAACACAAAATCTGACTTTTGACCCGAAACCCGACACGTGCCCATGATGGGCCCGCAACGCATGTCCATCACGGGACCCTCTGCGGACAATAGTTTAGAGAGGTCACTTTTATACGCTGGCCCTGCGACGCGTGGCCATCGTGCAGGAGCCTTGTGCGGCGCGCCGCCAGCACTCATGGCCTGGCGCTGCAGCGTTTTTGCGACGTCTATAACTTTTTGCTGCAATCTCCGATTGACCTGGCCCTTATATGGTTGGAAAGTTATTTCCACGTACTACAACTTTCATGAAGGATGCTTTTCCAAATTCCCAACTAATCAAGGGGTTATGGTTGCCTGAATTAATCCCCTCGACCACTTTTGCAAAAATGTGAAACCTTCTAAATTTCGTTTTATTCTCTTAGTACGAGTCTTACCTTAGTCTCAAGACCCGAGATTTTACAAATGAAATGAAGGAATTATCAAACTTTAGACTGTTTTTGTCACGACCCAGCCCCGTGGGCCGCGACTGGTGCCCTATCTGGACACCCAAACAGACTTACGTACCAGATTGACATATCAAAGGTTTGTTCAAACTTAACATACATCATTTTAATCAAATACTGAAAACAAATATCATCTTAAGCGGTCGCCCGTACGGACACATTATATCAAATCCAGTAGGCTGGCGGAATGGACATCGCCCAGATATACACACATGTATAACAAATGGGCCGTTTTGGCCATAATAGTAAACGGGGCCGCATTAAGACGCAGATCATAATCACAAACAAACAAACATGACCCATGACCCACATAGATGACTACAGGCCTCTACAAACCATTACAGAAACATATGACGGGACAGGGCCCTGCCGTACCCCTGAACAAATATATACATATGTAACAAACTAAGATATATACCAAAAGGTAGGCTCCGAAATAAGAGGAGCACTCCAAACAGCAGAAGAGGGTGTCCAAAACTGGTGGGTCACCAAACTGTGCTTCTGTACCTGCGGGCATGAAACGCAGCCCCCCGAAGAAAAGGGGTCAGTACGAAATATGTACTGAGTATGCAAAGCAGAAAATACAAAATCAAACCTGAGGCATAAACGAAATAGTAGTACAGAACATAAGTAAAAATCCAACATATCAAAATGTTTACTTTTAAAATATAAGTCATGCATAAGGTACAGAAGAATATGGTCGCCCGCCCGTCAATGGCGCCATAACACAGCATAACACCAGACGGTTTCAAATCTCCGTATCCCCGTCACATATCACAACACAGCATAACGCCATACACAACATAACACCAAATATAAGTGGAACCCGACCCTCTTTAGCGAGTAGCTCGGTGAACCATGAACACAGCATAACACCGGAGTATATCAAAGTGCGCACGACAACAGAACCGGCCCGGGAACCGGCGAAAGATATAACAGAACGCACGAGCAGAGTCATGAGTAACCATATGCATAAAATCATTATCATAGACTCAAATATAAGTAAATGACCATACTTGAAATTCGAAATGATAATCATACCAAATTCTTTCAAAAGTCGTCCGAATTACATAAAGGAAAGTCGCGGGACCCACGGACGGGTATTGACCCGAGCCGGGCCCGCCTATGGAAAACATACTTATCATACGCCATACAAACTTCTACGAACATATCAAAGCAATCCGAGCCTTTATGTGGAAGATACGGCGTTTCGTAGTTACGGAATTTCTTAAAACAACTTTTTGTACAACATATGGAATTCAATTACTTTGAAGACATAATGGTTCATATTTCATCACATCATACATAAGAGTGCCAAGAAATATATATGGATCATAACGTGCTCGGATTTCGAATTTGGAATTTCCTCGAGGCTCGTGATATAGCCTATTGAAAACTAAGGCATGCCAAAAGAAAGAAGGGTTGCGCTTTACATACCTTACGTCGTTCAAGAGCTTAGTCCAGCCAAGAACTTCCACAATTAATATGATAAACCTTATATGCCAAGAAATGATCTTCTTCCACCTTACTTTTCTTCGAAGAAAGTCCGAATTCATTAACACGACAAAATAAAACCAACCTCCGTGCTTGAATTTACAAAAAAAAAACTAAGCTGATCCACTGGAACAACATTGCTATTTCTCATTCCTCTTATGAAACCAATATATGTAATTAACGTAAAACGTGGGATCCCAAATATTTGTTGCACTTCATTGCTGCTTCCCAAAGGAGAAAGAGAAAAGAAATTCCTGGATCATTCTTATTTATTATTGTGACGATCCCCTTTGGGTCCCACTACTCAAGGTATTGTCTATGCCAGGGTTTGGGGAATGTAAAGGAGCCAGAGGTTCCGGATTCGATACCCCGTAGCGCTGCAGCGTGAAGAGGGATAATGGGGCAAGCCCCTGTGCGGACTGGCAGTACCCTGGCATAGACAATACCTTAAGTAGTGGGACCCAAAGGGGATCGTCACAATTACAGAAGGTAGCTAAGATATATATATATATATATATATATATCGATATCTTATCAAAAAAGATAAGATGGACATGAATTAAATAATATAGGTTTGGTGGTGGATACATATTCATTGTTTTGATAACAATACATATTTCAAGGAAAGTTAGGCACCTTGCACTTAATAAAATATGCTAACAAAAGTTACTTCATGAACAAAGGACACCTAAGCTCCTCTAATATCTCCCCACTAAATAATATGATCATGGTTAATTAATTTCCCACTTCGCTAATGTTTCCACACTAATTGCAATTAATTAGTAAACTGAGTACTAATAAAATCGGGATTAAAAATCCTTGTCTCATATCTCAAAATTAATCTTGTCCTTAAACTTATTTACGAATAATTAAATGTATAAAAATACGGGATATTATGGAGTCAGATGGAAACTTATCAGAAAAAGATTATTGCTGGCCAAATTTCTTAATTATAAAGAATGAATAAGTAGTGATGATGTCTAATACATGTCCAAAATCCATGTGGTAACGTGGATGATATGCCACCCCTCCAATTATTTTAATATAAAAGTAAGATCATAAGATGTAATCTCATACACTAATATTTTAATATTTCTTTGAAATACATAAACTTTCAAAACTTTTGTTATTGAAATATCATATCAACTTAAGACATACAGGTATTTCACAAAAACTAATACATCTAGAAATTATGTTTGTCAAATTATAATCTTTTCTCAACCTAATATCAAGAGTACAAATTTTGTACTATCAATTCTCATAATGGAAAAAAATAACTTTCTATAAGAGAAAATAATTTATATTCTCATAACAAATAAAATCTCATTTATAAATGTCCTCACTCAGCACATATAATCTA
The DNA here is from genome assembly GCF_019175385.1 of Lycium barbarum. NCBI lineage: Eukaryota > Viridiplantae > Streptophyta > Magnoliopsida > Solanales > Solanaceae > Lycium > Lycium barbarum. Next base: position 118,171,535 of record NC_083347.1, read on the forward strand.
AAACGTATTCGAGAAGTAGTAACAGTAATAGCTATAGAAAATCATACTTTTTAAATATTTATTAAAATGAGTTTACTTAAAAAAAATACCAAAGGCAAATGAGCTTAAAACTTTAACTGATCTTTTACCCTTTACACGTGCCACTTGTTGGCCAAACTTTTATAGTATTCACGCCTAGGCTGCCACAATAGCACTTTGTGCATGCCACAATTGAAGATACGACCCACTCCATAATAATATAGTGTAATAGGATTACACATAAGGCCCACTTCATGCTTACTATACATATAATTCTCAAAACGTGTCCTAGGTCTAAGTAAAAATAATAATTTGTGTCTATATGTAATAGGATGCCACATAGACCTTCACTTGTCCACTTTGTTTCCCAACATGATTAGATGTTAATATCTTGTCCCCAATTTACTTAAATATCAACCACTTTTAACATAATTTATATACTCATTATCATAATTATGTGGTAGAATTTTAGTCCATAGCCTCTTTGTACATGCACCGAGTATTATTCTCAATCACCGTCGTTACACTTGTTAAGTCCTAATTTATTTCCGCACTCCACTTCTTGTATATACTGAATTCTTAATTTTCCTGCTTCAATATGACTAAATTCTCCAGGTTTGGGTAAATGTGCTCATGTTGGACGGTTAAATTTCCTGATCCAAAATTCAGGATATTATGGCTTGGATCGTATTTTATTCAAATAAATTTTCAAACCTCGACGAAACTTATTTTCTTCGATTTGTTTAACCTCAAATCCTTACGGTACATGCGTACCGTCACTTTAACCACCTATAAGCTTGGGGGATAACCTCGTGTCCGTTACTAATATCATTTAACTCGCACACTTTCCGACGTACGAAAATACAGGATATAACAGTTTTTGTCATTTTTGTCTAAAATTTCGACTATCAAGCCATATGTCAAAAAATGTCTAATGTTTGCTTGCACGGGCAATATGTCAAAGTTCGGGCAAACCTAACTTCAGATACCCTATATGTCTAAAGGTTTGTAACTTCATATGTGATTTTTTTTTTCAACTTTCTGAAGCAACTAAACTTACAAAAATTTATATACTTCACCTATAGCTTCAATAGCGGTCCTCAAATCGTCTATCTATGCACTTGCTCCCAAATTTTCAGTTGCACACTCACCTCTTTGAGATCATATTTACCTTCCTGAACTTGGCAAAAATACAAGCTCCGACATTTCCTTCCAACCTAACAAGAAAAGCTAACAAAAAGTCTAACACGGTCTCTGCTTCTCCCAACAACAATGAGCAAGAAAAATAAAGAAACAATCCAAGCCTTAAGATTTCGGATAGACACATTTCTTAAATCAAGTCTCAGGAACCACATTGAGAATTACTCGAGGTGATCCAGAGAATTCAAGACTTCTATTTACTCTAATACCATGGTGAAATATGTGTTAGAGAAACAACCTTTTAATAGTTTTTTAGATAAGATGATTCACACACTCAAAACACTTGCTTCTTGCTTCTTATTGTGAAAGTTGAAACATTGAATGGCATTTTACCTCTGCTTCAACTAGAAAAAGATCTACTCATATAAGAGAACTAAAATTAGGTTTAGTCGAGGTTCGAATAAAATCATGACAGAACAATACTAACCGACAAAGTTTTTTAACAGTGAACTGTCTCACAAACTTTTTGTCCCATAATGCAGGAAGACGAATGTCCCTATTGATTTGTTAATTTTGTCATGTTCAACCATTGCCATCCTTCAAGACTCCAGCAACGACCTTGATAATCTAAGTGAGATTCCTTCACCAAAAAACAAAAAGAGATACCTTTTCCTGCCAGATCAAAATGCCATAGATCCAAGAATCCAGCACAGACCACAAATGGAAACACAAAATGCAATGTCACATGGAAAGTTTACCTACTCGTTTTATAATTCAACAACAATAATAACTCGGCATCAGTCCCAAACAAATTGGGATTGGTTATATGAATCCTCACTTCTTCATTTGAACTCATTTCATTATCATCACCACACTAAATAAAATAAAAAAAAAAAATAAGTTAAATGTTATATAAATAATACTAATAAATAATTCATATGAATTGACAAGTTTTACGTTGGCTTCCAGCCGACCACAACCTTCCTCGTTTATCGAAACTTGGGAACGGCAATATGAGCAAGCTCACACAGGAGGAGTACGTAACTACGGGCTTCCTCTATATAAATAGGATTCATGCCACACAAATTGGAAAGTTAGCAAAATATTTCCTCCAGGATTCATATTTTTCTCCATGGCTAGGCCTGGAATTCTTCCTCTTCTTCTTTGCCTAGTTTTATCTGAGCCATTCCTATTTACTCGAAACGCGTATGCGCTTAGAAAATTTGGCCCCGTTGCAACAGTTAAGTCCATCACCATCTGGAGGGGGATTGGACATAACAGGAGATCAAGCACCAACAATCTCACATATATTAAGGAGGCATCATTCTTTGGATAATCAATGGCTGGTGGAGATTTGATCCTCGGAGGCTTTGCCACCGCCCTTGTCGCTTCCATTTTCTATTACATTCGAATCACACGACAAAACCAACTTACACAAGACTAGTGAAACAAAGACGAATTCAAGATTTAAATTTGATTGGTTCAATATTTTGTTACATTTGAGTGACACGAAGAAACAACATACTAATGACTGAGATGTTGCATTGTTTTAAGTTTGCTCCAACTTTTATAATACATGACTTACAAATTTCACTTTTGACTTGCATTAGGCTATCAACTTTTAGTAGATCTTTGCTCATTGTTAGATAGGTAATGGTATCATACACCCCTTAGTATTTACTATCAGGTTTCATCATTATAGTTTAAGTTAGTATTGAAATTTGGTAGTTGTAGTTTAAGTATTTTACTTTGATATTTGACCTGACTCTTTGTTGATTGAAATATCCGATAATTTTTTGATGATTAGTAGAATAGCCAAGAATAGTAACATCTAAGAGCATGCGAGCACCCCCTCTTAATGAAATTATTTATAGCCCACACAAATACCTATGATTTGTCTTAACCATTATAAATTTTAAAAGTCTTTATTTTTTTCTTAAAACGAAATTACACTCTTGGGCTTAGGTTAGAGAAACATGAGATAAGCCTACTTAGCATGACCCTAAAAAAGAGGGGCATGTCTCCAATCAAACCAATTAGGTACCAAGCCATGCTATGGCAAATCATCTGAGCAAAACACCAAGATATGATTAGCAAATGCAGCAGGTGGAAGATAGATTAATGTAGCAGGAATGGAAGCACAAATAGACACAGCTTCACGTCGAACCATTTCCATTGATACAACAAAATCAACACATCATAAATGCACCTCTTGGCAACTTTTTGAACTATAATAGTTGTATCCTGTCATCATGCATATAAATCTAGAAACACAATGAGAATGAAAAAATGGACAGAAATGTAGACCACGAAGTATATATCATTCTCGTAAACGAGAACACGTCCTAGTTGAATCAAAGTAGAAAGCATGTGTATGTGTGAATACCCATGAAGCATGTGTGCGCTTACCAGGTTGCCTTCATTTCGCCCACTGACCTAAGAAGCTTTTTAAATCAGTTCTCAATTTTGATATTGTCGCCCTTATCCCGTTGTATATCTATGTATTTCACCTATATTTATGTGTGTGTATATCTTGTCTGTATATTCATGTATCTCATAGATAGCATGTGTATGTGGGGAATATCCATGAAGAATCTGTATATTATATACAATCATATACAGAAGGGCACCTCAAATATAATTACTCGCCTAACTCAAATTTTAATAAGAGGTCTTATTTGTTTTTTAGTAGTGTACACAAACAAAAAATAAAGCTGCTGATGTATTTTTTTTTCCTCCATAATTATTGTTTTAGTGTAGTATTCTTCAAAGACATAAATCTTTAACTTTACATAATAATATTATTATTATTTATAATGACACAAGTTAATTTTAGTTAATTAAATGTTACCCATGTGTTTGCAATACATTATGTTGGACGCTTCTTATAAAAACTTTATATATTAATATGAAGATTTGACTAGTTTAATTCAAAGTTCTAAGATATTTCTACAGTTAAAAAGTAGGTAGTCTTCCATCTTTCTTTTGTTTTATAAAGATTTCGTACTTTATTTCTCTACATATTGCCTAAGCGAAAGCAAAATTATAAAATTCACTATAAGAAAAATTTGGGGCTCAAAATTTAGGAGACCTAAAGCAAAGTTTTTATTTTTCTCACCCTTGAGCCGTGCATGGATATACACACATGATATACATTGTCACAATGACATTTTGATGTTGATTTCGGCTCAAATCAGTCTATAATGTTTAGATTACAGTTTATATTGTCAATATCAATGTTAGATGAATGCCTTGGTTTAACGCCTGCTAATATTTGCTAAAACGTGTATATAAGTCTCAATTTCCTAATTAAATTCGTGATAAACCAAATATTGTTTTGAAACTTGGGCTGACTCTTTCCAACATTTAACTTGCAAAACCTAGGAAAAGAAATTAAGTAAAGCACATTGCCTATAAGCATTAAGAAATGAATAAGCAAATACTTTTTTACTTATGGGGAATTTTGTAGTTGAAGTTGTGTTTGATTATACTTTTTGCAAAGAATATTTGGTTGAATGTACTGAAAGTGAAAAAAGTAAAAATAAGCTTTTAGGTGCTTTTCAAATTCCAAATACAACATCAAGTTGTATTTGGAATTTTCATGGCCAAAAGCTGATTTTCAAATAAAGTGAGAAAAAATTTCTGGAAAAAAATGAAAAATTCTCTTGGCCAAACAGGTCCTAAACAGAGGCAGATTTACCTTATGCCGAGGGGTGTCACGTGACACTAGTACGTCAGAAAATTTTACTAAATATGTATATGTATAAACCAAAACGTAGAACAAAACTATAAATAGAATGAATGACACTGCTCTGCACAAGTTGCAATAAGGACGCGAGTTCGAACCTCTGCGTCCTTATTTTTGCGTTTTTAATTTCTTGATGCTCAATTGCTCATCTACAAACAATGACATATGTACAGCTTCCAACCACTAACCTCTTGGGAGTTATTGAAACAATTAACCAATTAGTCCAAAGTTACTTTTATGTAGTAGTTGCTATTTGTTTTTTTGTTTTTTCCTTTCACATTCTTTCTTCTTTTTCGTAGGTCAATGTAATTGATTAAGAATAACTTGCGAAATCAACTGAAAAATATATTATTTAGTGATCATTTAAAGCCCTATATACAAAAAGGGCTATGTACTATTTAAATTATTAATAATATGGTTATTTTAATACATTAAAAAAAAACTCATCGAGAAAATTTGTAGTTATACGTGAAATGTTTTATTTAAATTTCTTTTTAATATGATGTTTTAGTGTTTTATTTATTTATTCTCATTATAAAATGTGACACCGTTTAGGAAAATATTGTGTACGCTACTGGTCCTAAGAAGAAAAGTTTTCACTGTTCCTGTCAAATAAACAAAGTTTGTATAATGTTGGATAGAAACTTAAATGTTCACTTTTAATAAACCGAAAGGATCAAAACTATTCAGAAGTATATTTAACGGATTACTTTAAAGTCCTAAGAAGAAAAGTTTTCACTGTTCCTATCAAATAAACAAAGTTTGTAAATGTTGGATAGAAACTTAAAGTGTTCACTTTTAATAAACCAAAAGGATCAAAACTATTTAGAAATTATATTTAACAAATTACTTTAAAGTTTGAACTTAATTCCAAACGACTATTTTTGTCATTTTCTCGTCGTCAGAATTTGGAAAAGGAATAATAGGGGAACCTTAACATAACTGCAACAATTCCACTTAATTCTCTTTATATTCCCCATATTATGTGATTACTGAATAAATAAAGAGTTGATATTTTGCAAAAAAAAATTGGTTCACTAAGACCACAATAACGTCATGCGTTGACAAAGAAACTTCGCCTATATATACTTTATGCAAAAACCATTTTTATTAATGAAAAATTAGGCGAAATTCCTGCAGATATCATATTAACAAACTGGCCAAAAAAGGACAATATCATTTGATTTATACCAACCTTTCCAGGAAAAAAAGAATCAAGTAGAATCAAAGGCGGAGCCATGATTTCAACTTTATGAGTTTTGAAATTTAAAATGATCTGACGTCAAGTGATACTACTTGGATTCTAAATTTAATATTTGTGCATGTTTCAAAAATTTCTTTGTACAAATAATACACCATTTGAGCAAAAATTACGTGGTTCGACCGATCCGTATCCAAGCTTCTAGCTCCGCCCCTGAGTACGTAGAAGTAGGTCTAGTGAGAAGCTTCAATAAAACTGATTTTATGTGATATGTATATTAATCTAATGAATGCATGCTATGTATATTCTAAAAGATTTTTATGATTTTATCATAATTAAGTGACATAAATTTTCACTTTAGTTCATAATCTTTAAATTAAATGTTCATCTGATCTGATGTAAATAATGAGTAAGTACTGTTGCCTCCTAAAAAAGTGGGGGTTCAAGTCAACGTGTCTAATTTCAATCTAAATTTAAATGTTGATTACTTATTAATCATCAAAATCGTATTTTGAAGTACATATTATTAATTTTATTTTTGTTCTTTCGTGGTCATCTAGAAATGTTGTACAATCTTCATTATAAGAACAGTTCTAACTTCCATTTTGGAAGTTAATTACTTGGCATGTACTTCTTGGAAGTAATAACGTTGACCTTTGCCGGATAAGGGATTTGATCACCTTACTATTTGACTAATTAGTGCACTAATCCAAAAAAATGTACGTACGGGGTTTGACCATCTACTTGTTTAAATAATTTAAACTATTTTTCTCATTTCAATAACTGAAGTTGTTTTCACCAGCCAAAAAAAAAAAAAAAAAAAAAAAAAGATCATCTTATTGTTTGGCTAAAGGCAATAATCCAAAAGCATATAGATAGCATCTAACTATATCTTAAGTGTTTCTGTTTCATATGTTAACGTAATGCCACTTGTTCTATTTATCTTATCGGTCGTTCATGATTTTAATTAATATTTGAAGCCTGAATTATTTAATTGTACTGATCAAGTATAATCACTATAAGGGAGGAAATGCAATGGGTTGCACTTCCAGCCTCTTGTACATTGTGTATATAATATGCCTGTTACAGACTTTATAAGAGATAGAAAGAAAGAATTTTTTTGAAATATTTTTAAAATTCGTAATTTTAAATATGTGATTTTTTATGAATATAAAAATTTGTCACTAAATTTAAAATAAAAAATCTTAAAGTTTCTTAATTGTCAAAACAAATAAAAGTATTATTTTCTTAAAATAAATAGATTATAAAAGAAAAAAAATGCAAATAAAATGAAACAGAGTGAGTATCAAAGATCGGACACAGGATTGTATTCCTACTTTTTTGGCCTTTATAAAGTTCTTTTTTTTTTTTCAGCGTGATTCGATCTTCACTTTGAAGCTTCGATTAATTCGGATTCGCGCTGTGTAAGGCCTATTAAAAGGAAAAGCGCTATCTCACGGGATTTTTTTCCATTTGCAAGGCTGGAAACCAAGACCTCTGATTTAGAGTGAGAGTATCATATCTATCCCGCACCACAACCTTTGATGATGTGTTCGTAAAGTTACTTCACTGGTGCTACATAATTTAAACGAACAAAATTTTAAACTGCATATTAACTTTAATTTTTATAGGATACCTAAATTCACAAAGTTGGAGCATAATATGATATGCAATAAATCAATGTAACTTTGATATAAATATACAATTACTTAATTCGGTGGTGTATTGTGCATTGGAAAACACCATGCTCTTATCTTATTTGTCACAACTGAAAATAGTACAAGGATATATAGTACTTCTGATATGGAACAGTATTGTTTAATACGAATAATGAATTTGAAAAATGATTATGGGATTAATCAATTTGGTTTTTACTATTCTTAATTAAGAACAAACATTATCTGATAATTTCTCAAGTTGGAGAGTTGAGATAATAGTAGGGTCTTATGATCAGTTGATGTTTTTTAAATGTATGGTCTATAATTTTATATCTAATATAGTTAAATTAAAGGGCTTTGGGTCCATTAATATTTAATGACATTCTTCACAAATAAATTAGGTGCGTTGAAAAAAATACAATGAGTCTTAAACCATGACATGAGCACTATCACGAATTTAAGTTGACCTTAAAGTCGGACTTTTTTCTTTACTTCTTATGAAAAGAATTCACCAATATCCATTTTTCGATGTTTGTAATTGAAAAATAGCTATCATCCTAGAGTTTCAATTTTTACAAGTAAAATTTCAGAATAATAACTATAATTCTAATTAAAGATATTGAAAAGAGGCTAGTTTGCACTGCTGGAGTTTTGAAGCTGAAACTTAAGGATATTGACTAATTTTCAGTTATAGACATTGAAAAGCTGCTAGTCTACCTTATTACTATTCTTTTTATTTTATAAATTCTTTTTCGTGCAACTTCAATATCGAAATCATAAATTTATATTACATTAACAGGTTATCTAAAAGATAAGATGTACGTACATGTAATCGTCTATAACAAGTGAAATGATTATTTCGAATAAAAATGAAATATATTACTTACTACAATAGATTAAAATACGCTAATATTATAAAATTCTTCACACTCTATTCGTTTTAGGGATATGACCGATTGGTAAACTCATAAATACAGAGAAGAACACTCACAAAACGAAGGTCCTTCTTTTAAATAGTTTGTCCAAAACGTTAAAAAAGGTATTAAGATAACAAATTTCCCCTTCTTTTCGTATACATCTTATTTTTTAAATCTTATTTGGGTCTCAAAAATAGGGTCATTTTCCAGAAGAGGGAGAACAATCCACAATACACAAAATGACAAGAAGAAAATCCAAAGAGTAGTGGATAGGAGTCAACTAATTCCCTTTGATCAACGCAAATATTTAATGTTAAACTTACATAATTTCATCTCATTCTCTCTTAAACCTATCTAAGTGTTTAACCAACAAAACAAAAAAAATACATATATAAGTGAAACCACATATAATTTAACACAAAAAGAAGAAGAATGACGAGTTAGGAATACAAATCGAGAGACTGTCAAAAGATATATACATGGCAACGGTAAATTAACAGTAATAAAATATTTACAATTTTTAATTCTGTAGTAAAAATAGCCTAAGATAAAAAGAGCTAGATATAACACTAAACATAACAACAATAAATAAATCAGAATAAGTTTATAATAATACAAAAAAGAGGGTGTATATTAGACATTGAAAGTTTTTATGATTATTACGGAAAAGAGAAATATTTTAAAAACTACTAATTAAGTCACAAAAAATGATATGGAGCCAAGAATGCATTTTTGGACTAGAATGTGTATTTACCATTCTAACCTCAACAAGAGGAACCATTCTACCATGTATTTTAGAGTTTAACTTCGACAAATTAATAGTAAAGCATTTTCCTTACACTATCATCTCGAAGTCACTTACAGTCATAGTGCCTTTGTATACTAAACCTAATTTAATAAACCTAGAAAATGATGAAGTAACTAAATTCCAGGAACATTTAAAATATTTTGATGGTGTAAAAAAAATTTAGATGGCTAGTACATGAGTTTTGTCCTGCTCTATTTCTAGATTGTTCAAAAGCCGTCCACGAAGAAAAAAAAAATGTTCGAAGATTCGATAAATTGCAATTTAACAATTTTTTTTTTTTAACTAAGAAATTAGAGGAGATTTGAAACGTGAAAATATGGTTCATTGACGAATGGCAAAGTGGAGTTGAAATTGAATATAGTCAACACGACCAACTCTTTTGACTTTTCTAGAGAAACATCGATCCCAAATAATGTCCACAAAATCCTCACGCGTGCAATATGGACCTCCCACAAACCCCTTTTTCCCTAACTTGTATATCCTTTTATGATCATTTCGATTGGATTAATTCAGATTCGTACAAAATATAATTTATCGAAACGTTCTTTTTTAGGATTTTTCATTTTAAGGATGCAAATTCGAAACATTAATGGATTTAAGAGTAAAAGGATCATATTCATCTCATCATATTTCTAGATAGTTTTTAACTTGTGTTTCGCCTCACCACACGTTGTCTTTTTATCCTAAGTCAAAACATAGTTTTTGTTGCTTTTGTTTTAGTTTTAAAATGTTGTTATTTGTTTAAATACGGAATATAAGGAAAAAGAAAGATTTTTGACAGAAAATTCTTTTAAAACTTTTGTTTCATTTCTGCTTAAGCTTTCGCGGATTAGAGTATTAATTAATTGGATACCCGAATCCCCTCTTTTGATCATGCCTATCTAGATTCTCTCGATCCAGTCGAACTTACTTTGATGTAAGATGGAGTTGAAGTTGTAGGATGAGTAGCTCCGTACGCTAATCAGATATCAATAGTTTATGTCCTAAGACAAGCTCTTGCATCTCTAGGGATAAAGACATCTTCTTCTTTTTTTTGCCTTCTCCTTTCCCTCAAGCGCTTCCCTCTTATTGTTGATTAAAGGAGCAATTTCATCCCTCCGAGCTAAAGTAATTTGCGATCGATTACGTATTAATTAATATTTGATTGATTGGTCTGAGGTAATCGACAAAAAAGATATGTCTAAGTCACTGTGTTTCTTTTTGTCTAACTCTTTTTTTTTTTTTTTTTTTTTTGTGTGTGTGTGAGTTTCAGAAATATCCCCATTGATAAGTTGAGATCTACATCTATGAATTGAAAGGTCCGAATGATCAACTCTGCAATCAGTTGTTAGTCCATTTTAAACATGTCATAGAATTTATGTGACTATTAATGGAAACATTTCATTACATAAATTTTAATTTTAAAAAGTGTTACATGTACTTGAATTAAACGTCTTCATTATGATTTAGTGGTCTTTGTCCTTATATTTTTAGTAGAAAATGTAATCCATGGAACTGACCTAACTTACAAAAGTATTATTAAGAATTAACAAAAACCACATAAGACAACGGAATAATTGATTTGGTTCATGGTTGGCACAACTTGGACTTAATCCTATCAGAACGAATAACTGATTCGCAGGTGGCAAGAGAAAAAGAATTTAGGGAAACTAGCACTTTTAGTCCCTTAAATATTAAAAAAAAAAAAAGTTTTGGTCATTGTGAATTTGGTTAAGCACATTTTAATCTTTGATCAATTATATGTGCACTTTATTTATCCGACCGTGAATCTTCATAAATTTAATGAATTTTTAAGTTTCATTTAATTATCAATGTGCTAAGTTAATTTTTTTTTGTTACTTCATAATTGATGAAAATATAATTCTAAAAATAGCCTTAAAATCACCTATTATTTTCTGTATAAGGGATTAAAAGAAACATTTTGACTAATTGAAGGTTAAGCATGCATAACCAAACATCATGATAATCAAAATAAAAAATTTATCAATGCCTTCCGGATGAAAAGTGCAATTATTCCAAGAAAATTTAGTGCGACTTTATGATGCTTATTGAAATAAAAGGTTGAGACCCCCTTGTTGAAAATATATATGACCAAAAAGATATGCTCCTCCATCCCATTTTAACAGTCGCTTTAACTATTTTCACGGTCAGTATAAAAAACAATAAATACAAGATATAATTACTAAACTATTCCTATTTATTTTAGATGCTTCTTGAGAATTGAGCAATATCAAAAAAATATTTTTTTTTTTTAATGTTAAGGGCATAGTTAAAAACAATTGTCAACTTTAATTTTTAATTTCTAAAATGACAATTATTTGGACTAAAACAACCTATATGGTCCTAGCAAGTCACTAGTTTAAATAAATTGTTGAACTCAACGAATTAACAACATAGGTTATACTAATTCCTAAATTTGTGGTGAATCAACTAAAACTTCAGCTGCGTTGACTTTTTGTTGCATGTATCAGTTGGTCAACTGCTGCATTCATTCTTTTCTACTCCATCAATTCATGCAAATTATTAATAAAAGAAAACACTTGCATCAGATTGAAAATTGTAAAAAATTTGACTTTTAAATTCCTCCAGCGTGATATCTACAAGTAAAATTCACAAATTGCGCCACAGGATAATGACTATTTTTTAAAAGATATGATTGAAAAGTGAAGAGTGAAGCTATTTCTACAATATCAACAACCTTCTTATTTTGGATAATGAATAACTATTTACCTTTATCGATTATTTGTATTAACATTGAAGTATCAATTATATATATTATTATTTTATTTTTTTGAAAATCGTGATGTCCGGGCCATCTTGGCGCACCTGAACTAATTTCATGAGATACTTGCCACCTCCCACCAACAACAGATATCAGATAATTATGTCTATCAAAACCGGGACAAATGGAAAGAAATTTCCTGCCAGAAATAATCAATAAAGCTAAAACAGTTATTCATTATCCTTGGTGGGCAATACATATCCTTGCTGAGATAAAGAAGAGCAGGAGTAATACATATCTAAAGTAACAGTTCAAAGAATATAAAATAATAGTAGTAAGAGAACATCATCCAAAATACCTTTAATATTTGTTATCATAAGTTATATGCTTGTCTCCTTTGTTTTGTCTAATCATCTTCTTTGAATAATATCAACCAAATTCAAATAGTTTCTCTTCCTAGTCCTCCCCCTACCCTACCTCTTCCATCACCCTCCCACCCAACCCCCAAACTGTCATATACACATATATCCGAGTGTATAAATACAACTCTGACTTCAGAATTTCATGTAAAACCAAAAACAAGAGTACTCAAAGTCTCAAACTACCAAGAAGAATAGAAAAGAAAGGAAGCTGTTTGTTTTGAAGTTAATACTTGCAATTATAAAGTGGATATGGCTGATGAATTTTTTCAAGCTGGAGTCTATGGAGAAAGCTCGTGGAATAATTCAACAAGAAGTAATTTTAGTTTATCATCACCTTGTGCATCTTCAACTTATGATCCAATTGGACAATATTTTGCATGGCCAAGTGAATTTTTGGACATGAAAAATAGGCTCAGTGATGATTATTCTAGTTCTGATGACTCTATGGTTCTTCAAGAATTACCCAAAAATGATCACAACTTGTCAATGGATTCCACTCTACAAATTTTGGGTATTGGCAATTCTTCTTCACCATCATCAGCATCACCTGATTGGAATCAGTCACTGTAAGAAAATCCTGTTTTTCATCCTTTTTTTTTTATTTTTTATTTTCTCTTAGAAGATGGAAAGGTTATAAAATAGTACTTTCCGTCTCAGTTTATGTGATGGTGTCCGGTTGGGCACATAATTTAAGGAAGACAAGAAAAGTTTTGAAGCTTGTGATCTAAAACTAACCGTAGGCATTTGTGTGACTATAAATCATTCTATTTAGAATAAAATGAGAAGATTAAGTTAAATTATTTCGAAATAAGAAGTATGACATTCCTTTTTAGAAAAAATAAAAGAATGTCTGCACAAATTAGGACGTAAGGGATAGGAGAGAAAGAGTTGGAGATACTTATGTTCTTTTTTGTTGTTTCACTATCAGATATTAGGTATCCACTAGCGCGATTGATTCGGTTTCACGCCGTGTACGATAGGACCTACTAAAAGCAAAAAACATTTTTCTATCAAAAATTTCTTCATTCTCACAGCCCGAAATAAGTGATATGCTTGTTTGTGTTAATCATTTATCTCTGTGGCACGGTTTCTCTTCAAAAACTCAAGGGAGTCAAACTTTACCTGGTATTGATAATTTTGTTTTTATATCCTCCTTGGAATGCAGCCAAGAGGACCTTAATTCAAGCCAGAATTGTCAGCAAGAAAATGGGGTGGATTGTCATAAGTTGAAGAGGAACTTTTCCAGCATAACTGAAGATTCTTCAAGCAACTCCTTTATTAAACCAATGAATCAAGATTTCACTTACTATTCAGATTTGTTGCAAACACTGTTTGATAGTACTGATACTCATCAAGAACAACCTCAACAATCTTTGTTTGCTAACAACAACCAGCCAAACAATTATTCATTATCATCCACAAACCATAGACAAAATTTAAATGATTTTGCACCTCCTCTAGCAAAACAAACACGTCCCAATCAGTTAAGTGAAATCGGTGCAAGTCTTCCAGACATAACCTCTAAGGTAAGTACATTATAGTTTGATGGAATTAATTTATATATATTGATCGTGTATTCCTTTAGTTTTTTTTTTTTTTTTTACAACATATATTTTAACTTGTTATAGTAAGTAATTAACATATTGTTGCTTTTCTTGAAGTGAACATATATATAGTAACAATTCTTGTTACAAATTTTCAGTCTAATATTGAAGAAATCCGAGAGTCAAAATCAAGCTCACTCACTAAGAATAGCATCAGTGAAGAACCAGCATACAAACGGCAAAGGATTGAGACGCCATCATCATTGCCAACTTTTAAGGTATGAAATACATTGCCCCGTTTCAATTTGTATGTCACAGTTTGAGTGGACACAAAGTGGCAAAAAAAAAAAAACATATAATTTTAAAATTTATGATCTTAAATACAGAGAAGGAACTAAGATTTTGATTTTATAAGTTCTGGATTCTAGAAATACTAGATTTTGATTAAATTATTTATACATAAAAACTTATCAGTTTTTAACACAAATACATAATGCCAAACCCGTAAGTTGACTTGTAGCTCCGCCCTGGTTAAATATGATATTTACGTGACTATAAAAGATTATAATTGTGGGTGAAATGGATGTTAAAGTTGAATATTTTTCCAAAGTTAGAAAGGTATTATCTTTTCTCTGAAAGAACTAATAAGGAAATAATGGCATATGAAATGGAACGAAGTATATTTTATCGATTGTAACTGGCAAAAGGAAAAATATAACTTTTTCTTTGGTAAGTAAATGACATCTTTGTTCAAGAAAATGGATGATAATTTTGAGCTTTGTTTTATTAACAGGTCAGAAAAGAGAAGCTGGGGGACCGGATAACTGCCCTCCAACAATTGGTTTCACCTTTTGGGAAGGTAAATATTTGGATTTTCTTCTACTTTTTGGGACATTATTATATATGCTTCTTCTATTTCACAATGATGTTAATCAATTAATTCTTCTGTTTCACAATTGTTGTCTCAGACTGATACAGCTTCAGTTCTTCAAGAAGCTATTGAGTACATCAATTTTCTTCATGATCAAGTCAATGTAAGTCCTTATAATTACTCCACAAAATCATATTTCTTGGTGAAACCAACCAAGAAAGTAGATTTGATGATCAAGATATATATTACTCAAATTCATACTTTTGCTTTATATGATTATTTCAGGTTTTAAGCACCCCATATATGAAGAATGGATCAGTCACTCAACATCAACAGGTAGGGGAACTAATTTCAACTCTTAAGCGATCATCAATTAATGAACAAGAATTTTCTATTTCTCTTCATATTTAATTTGAGCTATTCTCAAGAAGGAGCAAAACAAATATTTTGAATATGCGTTTAAATTATATACATCGTTAGTGTAATTTTTCTTAAAAAGTTATCAAGTTATTTTTTATTCGTTGTATTAGGTAACCTATCTTATTTTCAAAAATCTGCTTCTTATGAAGATTCGCCAGTAAATATATATCTTTTGAGTGATCTAATACTATAAAAAATTTCGATTGACGATTTATATAACTTAAACTCTTTAAGCATTTTGGATATCCTTTTATTGACTTAAATTATATACACTTACATTTTTTAAGCCATCAATGTAAGTTAACATATTATAGCATGATATACATAGCATTTATTATAAGTGATCATCCAATGCTTCTTAAATAGTTTAATCGTATAAATATTTCTTACATCATCAATGCATAAATTTGTAAAGTCATCTTTTTGATTATTGATAGGTCAACGAACAAGAAGGACAAAACCAAGGCTTGAGGAGAGGATTATGTTTAGTACCAATATCAAGTATTTTCCCTGTTGCAGCTGAAACCACAATTTTTGGACACCAATTTTGGGAGGAGCATTCAGATAAACTGCGAGGCGGATTTATAATTTGAAGTTTGCGAATTTTGAATTACATATATTAAATGAATCTTTCAAGACAAATATAAAATCTAAATCGAAATTATTGGATTCTCTAAACCTGTACCTTCTACTCTACCTCCGCCTATGATCATAGACACAAAACCGAGAAGTAAGAAGCTTAAGAAATTATGTATAACTAATTGATCAAAAAGTGATTTTAACTAATTAAGTGATCTTGTGGAGAAGATTAAGGAATAAACTCCCATATTATATTATTGGTGTCTTGAGCTAGCAAGTGGGGAAAAGTGAAAGGAAAAGAAGTGGCCATATATCCAATTGAAGACAGCCAAATGGTGGGCCAACTACAGGCAGAACGATGTGTAGATTAAGGAAATGATTAATTAGAGGATGTCGATAGTTGGAATTAATAATAACAATAATAATGTGGGGTAGGAACAGGATGTATAGGTTCTAAATTTAGTTGATCTTGTGGATTAGTTTATTATATACTTTATTAGAAAATTAAAGTTGCGTTCTTGACGTTGGTTGAGCTAAATTTAGCACATTATTAGGGACTTTTGTTCCTTTGTTTCTGTATTTATTTTTGTCTAATGAGCTATCGCCCACCTTTTTTAATACAATAACTGCAAATATCAAATGTTGGCTAAGCTTAATTGCTTTAGGCGCAAATTACTCTGAGGATACTAATAATTCAAGTTCTCTTTTTAAGGGAGTGCAAAGTTCAAACTATAAAAGTAAAGATAATGAAAGAAGTAATAAGTTTTACACATATCATTGAAGAACTCCTCACATCACAACTATAATTTGGAAAGAACGAGAAAAGGAGAATCATTTTAAGTTAATATGATTTTTCTAGCATCGAACAACTGTGCCAATTGTCCCACATCGCTTAAAAAGAGAAATATTAATCAATTCATAGGCTAAGTATTTTCTTGTATCTAATAGACTAGTCTATTAGGTTGAAGTCTCTTTTTAGTTTATAATATTTGTTAGTCCTCAATTGGGGCAATATTTATGTGCCAATTGTTCCTTATCGATTAAAATATGTACTAATTGGTTCATAGACTAAATGAATATTCTCACCTAGTAAACTAGTCTTTTTTATTGGACTTTTCTGTTTGATCTATAACACATACTTGATGATCTTATAGAGAAAATGAATATGGAAAAATAGTTTATTTTCTTAAAGGGTGTCAAATTTTCAAAAAATGGTCGACAAGAACCCAATAGAATAAAACTTTAAAGTTCCTACTTATACGCAAATCTTAAAATGCGACGGTTAAAATTGAATCCATTGACAAGTCAGTAGACGTGGAAGAAAACAAAAACAGTTGAAAGCTTTTGTTGACTCTTATTGTTATTAACATCTCTTGTTATCACTTTTTATGGAATTTGTGTGACAATTAAATTGATTGGTTGATGGCTGTTAAATTAAATAAATTCGTGCATCTTCTTGGAATATGGCTTTAATTTGTTCCAATTTTCACTTTTCTTCCATTTTTCTTTTTGGGATAAATGGATATATACCTTCAGGGTGGCTTAACAAATTTCGTTGCCTAAAGCCAAACTTACGAAGAGGCTTAAAGTTATTTAATAAAATTATATTTATTTTAACTTAAAAATTTTCTTTAGATTCTTGACATGCTGTAATATGTGTATTGAGTTTTGAATAACAAAATCCATATCTTTTAGTTGACATTCACGTTCTCTTAATATATTTTCACCAGTTGTTTCAAAAGGAGATAACTTTTTAGTAAATGATCATTTTTAAAAATAATTTATGGACCTTTTAGATCACGGTCTAAATATTTCTTTTGAAAAATTGCAAATTCTATGAGAAAACATTATCATGGGCTAAATTTTAAAAATCATTACTAACGTTAAATGACAGTCTAGTGTTTTATTTGTAAGGTTAAAAATATATGGGAAAACATTAGACGATAATTTAATGTTATCCGGAAGGATAAATTTTCCAGGACTATATTTGCACAACTTCTAAAAATAGAGATTTTTTTTTAAAAAATAATAACATAATAATTGTTGTTTAAATCAACCCTTTGTATTGATTATTTCATATCAGACAAATTTTGGGACCTAAATTTCTTTGAAGCCTAAGGCCGCCGCTTCAGCGGCTTTACCCTGAAGCCGGCCTTGTATACCTTAGTAGAATAATTTATAGAAGGCAAACTTACATAAATAACTATCTTATTGTCCCTTCTTACCATTCGTAGCTCTAACTTTTCGAAATTACCATTCGTAACTACCTTTTGTGTATTTGACAGTGTTTTCGTGTATTTGAGTGTACATTTTCGCTGTATTTGACTGTACATGTTCAATTTTATTTGATGTCACATGTATTTCAACTTTATTTGAATGTATCTCATATGTATTTGGATCATATGTTTTGTATCTCATATATGTATTTGAGCTTCTTGCCTTGTATCTAAATGCATTTGGCTTCATATACATTCAGATATAAGACACTTATAGCCTGTTTGGCCAAACTTCTAAAAACGGCTTATTTTAAAAAGTACTTTTTTTCAAAAGTATTTTTCAAAAAAGTACATTTGGCTAAAAGCAGTTTGTGTTTGGCCAATTAATTTAAAAAGTACTTTTGAGCAGCAATTAATGTTTGGCCAAGCTTTTAAAAAGTGCTTCTATGTGTATTTTTCTCAAAAGTACTTTCAAAAAAGTGCTTTTGGGCAAAAGCTATTTTTTTAACTTCTGAAAAACTGTTTCTGCTACTCCTCAAAAGCACTTATTTTCTCCCAAAAGCTTGGCCAAACACCTCACTTTTTTAAAAATAAGCACTTATTGAAAAAATAAGTACTTTGGGGGGGAAAATAAGCTTGGCCAAACAGGCTATTAGGCCAAATACATATCAGATACAATAAGAGTCAAATACGCTCAAGCCAAACACATATCAGAGAAAATAAATAACAAAGTCTTCTATTTATATTACATATAAAAAAATAAAAAAAGATATGAGTCAAATACATATGATGAAATACACTCAGATACACTCAAAATACAAGGAGAAAAAGTTAGAAAAAATATGTAAGAAAAGTAATGTGGTTGGCTGGGTTCGTACCTGGGCGGGCAGGGGCAGAGTCACACCCAATAACCACTCTAGTCATAGAAGCTTGATGTATTTTGATATAGCTACGAATGGTAGTTTACAAAATCACTGTAGCTATTAAATATAAATAAATTAAAAAGTAGTTATTATCAATAATTATCTCTTAGAAGTAGTTATGCCAAGTAATTATTCCTTTAAACTCAAATATAGCATCAAACTATCCGAAACGGCTCATCCATGCTACTTATTAATAGTTGGGCATATTTATATTATCACCTTGACAGACAGTGCACATTCGTGCCACTTACCATTAACGGCTCAAAATAGCTGGTCTTAAAATATCAGGATTGGACATGTGGCCTCTAATTAAATGTCCACGTCACTAAGCGGTCCCACGAAATTAAAATCCATCTCAATTAAATTAAATCCGCCCCAGAACCCGGCCCACTTTCTTTTTAACCCAAACCCCAATGCATTCTCCTTATCGACGGAAATCGACCAAACCCAAATCCCTAACCCACTAATTAATCTTGCATAGCTATTTGTTTTGATTATAATTGGATCTTGTTATGCCAGAGACACCCTTTAATAATTGGTGCTATTTCGCAGCATTTCGTAAAAGAATTGCCATATGTTTGTATATACCCAATTGTTTTTAAAAAAAAAAACTAATTAATATATGTATATAATAGACTGACATCTAGCGGTACTTATACTAGTACAAATTAAGAAACACTCAGACTCGCTTATTATAAACCGTATTAATGATGAAAATACAAGTATAAAACGACATTGCTTACACAGAATTTTACATATGCCAAAATTCGTAGGAAATCTCTCTTAATACAACAAAAAACAAATAGAAATGCTTTATGGACATCTCCAAAAACAAATGGAGAATTTACTAATCACATTAATATTGATAGTGATGTACTTGAAATTAACTTGCCTCTCTCTTTGGTAATACGAACTTTTTCATCCACATTCGTTTGCTTGGACAAAAATGGTCAAATGAGGTTGAAATTTCAACTTCACATGTTTTAAAGATATAAGATTGGTTCTATCCATATCTTCCTCGCGCTTTATGTGACATTAACTTTGAAAATATGATGTTGCAGAAACAAAGATCACATTAAAGTTAATGTTAGTGTTTTTTGGTTTATAACCTATAGATCAACGGCTAAAGTAAAAAAGAACTGTCAAAAATTTAATTCCAGGAAAAAGTTGTTAAAACAAAGAAAAGAGTTAATTTTCATGGATGGTCGCTAAACTTTCATATGCGTTACCGTTACTAAACAATTTTTGTAACAAAAAATGTCATCACACAACTTCGAGCCCGTTTGGATTGGCTTACAGCTTAAAGCTGTTTGCAGCTTATAAGCTGAAAAAAATAAGTTGGAGTAGTCCAACTTATTTTTTTTGGCTTATAAGCTGTTTTCAGCTTATAAGCTGCTTTAGATAAACTAAGTCAAATGGGTCCAATTATTTTTTTGAGCTTATTTTAAGCATAAAATGACTTTAAGCTGGCCAGCCAAACACTCAAAAAAGCTGAAAACAGCTTATAAGCCAACTTATAAGCCAATCCAAACGGGCTCTTCATCTAAGTTTCAAAAAAGTCAGCTAAATTATTTTTTGTAATCAAATGTCACTCAACTTTGCTTAAGTATTTTAAAAAAGAATTTGCACAAACATAATTTACAATTTCTTGATAAAAGTCTTAGGTGGTGTTTGGTATCAAGAAAAATGTTTTCTTAGAAAATGATATCCTGGAAAATAAATGATTTATTTTATTTATATTCTGGCATTTGGTAAGAGTAAATTATTGTCGCAAGAGCATTTATATATAATTTAAACAAACACTATAATTTCACACCAGAAAATAACTAATTTTCGTCGGACGTTCAGTGGTAATTTGGCTCGTTGGTAAGAGGTTTCCAATAGAAAAGTCATCAGAAATGTTACCGACTAGTCAAATGTCGACGACGGACTCCATGAGAAATTAGCAATTTTCTAGCGCCCAGTGTGTGGAGGTGGGGTTAGTAGGTCGGGGTGGGGTGGGGTTGAGGCGAGTATGGGGTGTTGGGACAGGAGAGGAGACAATTAGTATGAGATACCACTTAAGAGAACTTGTTTTCCCTGCTCCCACAAACAACGTAATTTTACTAATTTTTAAAGAACTTGTTTTCCGATTAAAAAAAACAAAGTTTCAAAACATCTTAATCAATCAAACATAAGAAAATTGAAAAACATTTTCTGGATCGATACCAAACACACCCTTAAATCTCGAACGACATCATCATCCAAGGAAGTATGAAGTCATAAACATGTTCTCAACCACCGCATATTCAAAACCCTAGGACCACACGGGTCTCCTACGTTAACAATTAATTACACACATAGGAACAGATAACAGTAAATTGCTACAAACATGTAAAGCTGAAAATAACGTACGGAGTCCATCTAGAAAAAGTACAAAAAGCACTTAATATTCACTATGTGGTAGTTGTGCTTCATTAACAAGCTTTTTACATTTGTATAATTTGTACTAGTTCCAATTTCCTAGCTCAAAAGATAATAATCATGGATTTCATGTAAAACATATCTACACTTTTCTTTATTTACAATTTTTTTTTCAACTCTAGTTAGCAAGCAAAGAAAAAAAAAGAGGTCATCAAGCTACAGAGCCAAATTCTAGATTTAAATTTTATGAGTTTGAATTTGAATTCAATCATAACTTATTTGATTTATTGCGTACAACATCAATTATTTGTACTTATTTAGTGATTTTTTAGTACATTCAATGAACGAGCTCAAGCTCCTGAGTTCCGACGAACTCATTACTTGCCCTCTACATCCACCTCTTTCGAATTATGGCCTAGTGGTCAATGAAATAGAATAGAAATCATGAGAAATTAACTAAGGTTTAAATATCAGCAGAAGCAAAAATAGTTACTCCGACTGTTTCTATGGGGCAACGTTTGACTACATACGGCGTTTAAGGAAAATATGAAGACTTTTCAAACTTATGTTCTTAAACATGTCATGACATTTCTTTGGTTATAAAAGCATGTCATTAAGAGCAGGTGTGGATGTAGTCATGTAGAATACACAGTTCATTCGAACTCAATAACTTTGATTAAGACCATGTGTAAGTTAAAAAATTCACTAAATAAAATATAGATAGTAAATTACTGATCTTATAAATCAAATGAGCTGTGATAGAATCCGAAACTTGAACTCATAAAGTTCAAATCCTGAATCAGTCTCTATATAAACCATAGTGGACAGAGTTACCGGTACGGTGATAATATGGAGTCGCTATCCAGCTAACTTGCTGTTGCTGGTATGTTATTGTATAAGAGAGTAAAAGGGATATTCAATGTATTCTCGTTAATTTAAATTTATGTTTTGAACAACAGATCTGATTTCTGTTGAAGCCATGTCCCAGAAAAAAGAGTTCTTGATAGTAATACTAGTAATATTTATCTTATTTCTTGTCCCATTTTGTACTTCAACTGATACAATCTCTTTCAAACAGTCTCTAAGAGATGGAGATTTGTTAATCTCTTCTGGAAAATCTTTTGCTCTTGGTTTCTTCAGCCCTGGAAATTCTTCTAACAAACGATATGTCGGAATTTGGTACAATAATGTCCCCGAACTAACAGTAGTTTGGGTCGCTAACCGAGACAACCCCATAAATGGAACCTCCGGGGTTCTCACTATCGACCTAACGGGTAGTCTTGTCATACTTAATCGAAATACCAAAATTTTCAGCTGGAAAACCAATATTTACTCTGCTCAGCTGTTGAATTCAGGGAATTTTGTGCTGTTTCGAGACCCGAAAGGGGAAGTTATTGTATGGCAGAGCTTTGATTATCCTACAAATACTATACTTCCTAACATGAAGTTTGGGAATGACAAGAAAACCGGTTTGAACCGGTCTCTAACGTCGTGGAATTCTAGAGAGGATCCCAGTTCAGGGGAGTATGTGTACAAGATTGAGATAAATGGAACAGTTCCTCAAGTTTTCTTGTACAAGAATTCTAACAGGATATGGCGAACTGGGCCCTGGACGGGCCTTGGCTGGAGTGGTGTGCCCGAAATGAAGCCTGGATTTATTTTCACTATCGACTATGTTGATAATAAAAGTGAGGTCTCTGTGACATTCAGTATGAAGGACTCTGTTCTCTCACGATTAGTACTAAACGAATCGGGGATGATGAATATATTGAATTGGCAAGAAGGCACGCAAAAATGGGTGCAATTTTGGTCCGCGCCTAAGGACTCATGTGATAACTATGTACATTGTGGGACATTTAGTAATTGCAACTTCTACAATTTGGGTGAATTCGAATGCAAGTGTTTTCCTGGGTACGAACCAAGGAATAACCGGTCATGGTACTTGAGAGACGGTTCCCACGGGTGCTTGAGGAAGAAGGACGAGAACGTGTGCAAGAATGGCGAGGGGTTTGCCAAATTGAGTAATGTGAGAATCCCGGACACGTATACTGCGCGATTGAATAGGAGTATGGGATTGCAAGAATGTGAGAAATTGTGTTTGAATAATTGTTCTTGCACGGCTTATGCAAGTGCTAATGTTAGTGTAGGAGGAATTGGATGCATCACTTGGTATGGTGACTTGATAGACACAAGGGAGTTTACAGATGGAGGCCAAGATTTGTATATCAGAGTATCTGCATCTACTTTGGGTAAATTCTATGTTGTGTGAATAATATTTGCAAGTTGATTTTATTATATTTGACAAGAAGTAATTGAGTGTGTGACTATTTCTTCTAAAAACTTAAGCGGTTAAAAAGATTATACTTTTAGGGGTCGTTTGAATGCTGGTTAGAGTTGGGCAGGTATTAGTTATGCTGGGTTTGGTTATTGATGTATTACTTATTCCATTTTCTACCCTGCATAAATATTACATAGATTCCCTTATAACTTATATATGTACTAGATACGGAATTGTTAACGGGTAGCTAAACACCATACTGGTGTGCTGAATATTATACATAACAACTAGAGTAAACTATAATGCTACCAAACGTGGTACTAGTTATGCATGTCTTAATACGTGAATATATCACTTCCTAACCAGCAACCAAACGACCCCTTATTACTTAATTATGTTTTCAATACATCCTTTTGTGTATGGGCTTGATTTTTTTTAAGGATCAAGTATGTTGAGTAGTTCTGATTCTATGTTGAATTGTTTGACCATCTCGTTTAAGAGCTCAAGTACATAACAATGTAATTCTTATAACAACTTAAGGTTTTAGATGAGATATACATGCACTTCAACAGTTGTAATAGTTTTGTGGCATTGTGTTTCAAAAAGTTTTACTTTTTTTGTTCTTTCAGCTCAATTCTTGAAGAACAAAAATGGCTATGATCATAGGAAAAGAACAATAGCAATTGTGATAGCGTGCATTTCTGCAATACTCATCGTGCTCGTGTTTGCTTGTTGTTTGGTAATAAGGAAAAGGAGAAAAGGTAAGCATATATTCACAACAATTATATCATTCTTTTAGAGTTCTTACTCCAATTCTTAAAGAGTGACAAATGTGAAGCCACCAATAGCATTAAATTTCACTTATTGTACAGATAAGGAGGACCAGGTCACCAGTTTGATTACTTTGAAGAGGAATTTAGCATCCTATGAGAACTCTTCAAGAAGCAATGAGATGGATGGAAGTGAACATGCTGATGTGTTAATCTTTGATCTAAGCACTATCACTTCTGCCACTGATGATTTCTCTGACGCTAATAAACTTGGTGAAGGAGGCTTTGGCAGCGTTTACAAGGTACTTCGAGATTCTGTTATATTCTCGCTTTGTAAGCTACATTTGGTGTTGTTTGATTATTAGTTTGTTGAGCCAATTTCACTTAAGAACAATGTTGAATCTTGATTTCAGGGTCAGCTAAATAACGGCCAAGAGATAGCGGTCAAAAGACTTTCGAAAAATTCAGGGCAAGGAGTAGTGGAATTCAAGAATGAAGTAACATTAATCGCGAGAGTACAACACAGAAATCTTGTGAGGCTTTTAGGATGTTGCATACAAAGAGGAGAGAAGATGTTGGTCTATGAATACTTGCCAAATAAAGGCTTGGACAATTTTATCTTTGGTATATACATTTCCAGATTGTGTGAAAAAAAGAGGGGATATTACTAATGCATAACTAATTTATCAACTTTCAATATTGTGTTGCAGATAAAACTAAAGGATCTCAGCTAGATTGGAGAAAACGGTTTGATATTATCGTTGGAATTGCACGAGGATTGTCATACCTTCACCACGACTCACGAGTAAGAATCATACATAGGGATCTAAAAGCCAGCAATGTGTTACTAGATGCATCTATGGACCCCAAAATATCAGATTTTGGAACTGCTAGAATATTTGGAGGTGACCAAATTGAAGCAAACACGAATCGAGTTGTTGGAACATAGTAAGCATCAACTTTCTGTATAACCATGTGTTGAGTTTTGCAAAGTATATGTATCTGAGATTTAAAAGTTGACATAGCTATTACTTCATTTCAGTGGCTATATGTCACCAGAGTATGCAATGGAAGGGCATTTTTCAGTGAAGTCTGATGTTTTCAGCTTTGGAGTTCTGTTGTTGGAGATCATCACTGGAAGGAAGAACAATACTCATTATCAGGACCATTCTTTAAATTTAGTCGGATACGTAAGACATTACTGCATCAAGAATTCACCTTTACTCCTTTACCATTGCATATTACATCAAGTTAAAAAGAAATATCTTGTTTTGTCTAGCCTTTTATCAATTACCATTGCTCTAGAGAAGGGATCCCCGGAAATGTTCATTTCTTTTATATTTTATAAGGTGGTGTTCGGGTCCAGCTTGAGCGCACCTCGACTATTCCACCTGTACCTTCTACCTCCTCCAACAAAGGGATGGAAATAGTGGCAGAGCTACATGTAGTGAAGGGTATTCGTTGGATGTGTGAATAAAGTCTCATATTGATAGTTGAAAAGAAAAGTAAGTTACTTATAAGGTATTGAATACTCTTAATGGTATAAAGCCTTTCGGGGGAAAGTCGTGTGTGCTTGGCCCAAAGCGGACAATACCACACCATGTTAAGAGTATCTTTGGGTTGTTTAGCTCAACAATTGGTATCTGAGCATAATAGTGCGAGATACGGCATATTGATGATGTAGGGGCCGACTTAGTGTCTTTGCCCCTCTACGGGCTGTCTAAGAATATCATGGGCTGTTTTAGCCCAACAGCGGTCAATTAAATCCCTTTATTGGGAAAGGTATGGTAGAAACAATTCCACCCCCCCCCCCCCCCCCAAACATATATGAACTTTTAAATCCCCTTGACGTAAGAGAAGTACTTGCTAAAATCCCAGATATGACATTGTATTTTCTTGAATCCCCTAGTCGGAATTCTTGGTTCCGCCACCAACCACCAACCATAAATGTTGGTTTTCTTTTTTTCTTTTTCAGGTTTGGGATTCATGGAATGATGAGAAAGCTTTAGATGTAGTTGATCCCTCATTAGGGGACTGGCATGAAACTGGTGAAGTTTTGAGATGCATCCAAATTGGACTATTGTGTGTACAATCATTCGCAGATGACAGACCAATGATGTCTGAAGTTGTCTTCATGCTGTGCAATGAATCAAAACTTGCTGATCCTGGACAACCTGGTTTTGTATTCAGATCAAGAAATTCTTCTTCACTTCCTTACTCATCGTCCGCTAGTGTCGGGACTTCCGTAAATGAGATTTCTATTACTGCAAATCTTGCTCGGTAAAGCTTCCTTGAGGTAATTTTTTATTCTTTTACATTATGAGTGTAAAACGCCTTCATTATGGACGCTTTATTCTGTCTCCACTTATAAAAGGCTAGGCCGACAATAAGCATTGCTATGCAAAAAACTTTACTTGGAGAAATAGAAGGAACATGTATTACATGTGTAAAAACTGAGAAAGTCCCACATGAATATTCTACCATTTCTATTTCTACCAATATTATGATAATTCATATTCCAACCTCCTCCCTTTCGGTTTCTAACCTTTTCCAGACTTATTGTTAATACTAAGTAGCAGTCAAAAATTTGTATCAAATTTTCATGATATTATGCATGGATCAGGTATATCATGGCGAATTCTTCAGAAAAATTTGTGTCTTCCGCAATGGAATTTGATAGCCTTATATCCACATAAAAAGTTGCTAGGGAATTTTTTTTTTTCCTATTTTGACTTCTATGATGTTTCTTTCTTTACAGCTCAATTACGTTGGCCAAGAGATGTTGAAGCTGCATAGATGATTTGTATTGTACCTATTATCATCAACGAAGGAGAAAATATAGAATGGTTTAGATGTTGTTGTGGCAAGTTAACCAGGTAAATAGTTTCACTTATTAGGGACGCTTAAATTGTACTCATCTTTAAGATGATCTGACTATCAATGTATAGTAGTTTGGCAGAGAGTAACTTTGAGGTTTTGTTACAATCTGATGTAAGCAGATGCAAATATATATAACTGTTTAGAGCCACAAGAAAGTGTAGATAAAATGACATTAATTGCATTGCACATTTGAATACTTCCTGATTGAGCAGAAAGGTAAACAAAAAGTGGAAAAAGAGATCAATTGAAACAAGATCAAGGCACAAATTGATCTCATGAATCACATCAGCGAGCGATACATTAACTTATAGTAAATTTCAACTATACGGAAAAAAGATCTATCCATTTGTTACGTTAGCGACTTATCTATATGGGAACTTTACAATTTCATGAAATGAGAAAGAAGCCTATTTCTCTTAGCTCCCAAAACAAAGCATTTTTTAAAAAGAAAAGAAGAAGAAGAAGAAGAAGAAGAAAGAAGGTAAGTGTACAAGAGAAAATTGTTAACCTCTGTAGTTACTAATGGACTATACAATGTTATCAGCAGGGGTCCATGTTATTGCATTCATTCGTCAGGGAACCTCTGTGTTCGCTCCCATCAGTGGAATTTGCCTTGATTTCTATTCTGTTAGGTACAAGTGTTGTCCAGCCGATCCAGACCATATGTAGTTTTGACTAACGGGCTTCAAGCATGGTTATTGTAACTTCATTCACCGTAAATGTTTCCTCATAAATAGTTTCCGAGTAGTCGTCAACTGGTCTCCTTCCGAGGCAAAATCCAGGGTGCTTAGGCTGAGGAAGCGTTGCGCTTTCACTGCCTAACATCAATACGACGGTTGCCATGTTCGGTCTATCTTCTGCTTGCTCCTGAACACACAATAGCCCGACCTGTATGCATCTCATTACTTCGCACGGAGAAAACGATTCTCCAACTGTTGAATCTAGTAGTTCCGAGGCTATTCCTTCTATCCATAGTCTCCATGCCTGCAGAGGCACAATTATATATTCTGTATCAGGAATCAGGGGCGTAGCTAGACAGAAAGTTACAGGTAGTCAAAACCTGTATTTGTGTTACTAAATAATTTATTGAGCACCGAGTAAGCTATATCTTTCAGAATTCAGAACCTATAAACTCAAAATTCTGGCTCCGCCTCTGTTAGAAATGATGATTTTTTTTGTCAAGAAAGAAACTAAGTTGTGATAATTGGTGTACTTACATGGCCAAGAAGGTTTCTTTGGCTGTTCTGAAAATAAAATCCCCTATTCTTCTTCCCTGTTACAATTTCCAACACTAAAACTCCAAAGCTGAAGACATCCGATTTAACAGAGAACAGTCCGTCCATCGCATATTCAGGAGACATATAACCGCTGCAATTAGAAAAAAATTGGATTTACCAACACTTTCTCAAAGTGATATAAGAATGATTTTAAGGAACTATGTGGTGATTCTTACTAGGTTCCAACTACTCTCTTTGTATTTCCTTCGGTCTCATCGCCTCCAAAAATCCTTGCCATGCCAAAGTCTGATATTTTGGGGATCATATCCTTGTCAAGGAGAATGTTGCTTGCTTTCAGATCTCTATGGATAATCCGAAATCTTGAATCTTGATGAAGATACAGAAGCCCCCGAGCGATTCCACAAATAATGCTGAATCGCCTTTGCCAATCGAGTAACGCGCTTTTTTGCTTATCTGAGACACATGTATTTTTTAATTGCAAGTCCAAGACTACATAAATTTAACTCGGAAGAATATATAGAACGAAAAGCGACTTACTGAATAAGATTGAATCTAAGCTTTTATTTTCCATGTATTCGTATATCAACATCTTCTCTCCCATCTCAACACAGCAGCCAAGAAGGCGGACGAGGTTTCTGTGCTGAAGTCTTGCAATCAATCTTAGCTCATTCTTGAATTCCTCTACTCCTTGGCCTGAATTCTTTGAGAGCCTTTTCACTGCTATTTCTTGATCATCATCTATTATTCCCTGTCAATAAGATCTTTCATTGTGTGCTTTCATATTTTACCATAAATGAATTAGTTGTTTTTTTTTTTAAAATATATATTGCTCGAATCTTCTAAAAATGCCACAATGCCCGTGTCAGATCCTCCAAAGTAATGCGTTTTTGGAGGATCCGACCGGAGTGCAATGACATTTTTGTAGGACCCGAACAACATAGGTTGTCTTCATATCTAGCTGAGCTTTACCTTGTAAACGCAAAAAGGACTAGTTTATCATATATTGCTCAGATCATAGAAAAATGCCACTACACTAGTGTCAAATCCTCCAAAGTAATGCATTTTTGTAGGATTCGAACAACATATGTTGTTTTCACTTCTAGCTGAGCTTTACCTTGCAAACACAAAAAGGACTAGTTTTTCATATGTTGCTCTTATCCTCGAAAAATGCCACTACACGTCTACACCCATGTCAGATCCTCCAAATTAAAAATAATTCATATTTGGAAGATCTGACACGTGAACGACAATATTTTTGGAGGATTCGAGCAGCATAGGTTGTTTTCACATCTAGCTAAGCTTTATCTTGTAAACACAAAAGGACTAGATTTTTCATGCAATGATTGGATCCTCGAAAAATGGTACTATACTCGTGTCAGATCCTCCAAAGTAATGCATTCTTGGGGGATCAGACAGGGGTACAACGACATTTTTGGAGGATCCGAGCAGCATAGTTTTTTTTTTTTTTTTTTTTTTTTTTAACATCTAGCTGAGGTTTACCTTGTAAACGCAACCAAAACCGCCCTGGCCTAACTTGTTTGCATCAGAAAAATCTTCTGTAGCCATGGCTAAGGTGCTGAGATCAAATAATGGCAATTCAAACTCGTCCACCTCAGTTTCACCAGAAGTTTCTCTTTTACTTGGAATAATGGCTGTGTTCATTAGAAGATCTTGACTTCTTTCTTTAGAGCCTAGTTAAAAAATAATGTAACAGATATGAATTAGATAACGAAGCCTTTCACAAAGACAATCTTGGTTAATTATGAGATATATAGTTTTTGCGCGATGTGCACGGCTATCCAATTTTAAAGCCTGGAATTTAACTTGTCCCCACTTTTAATTTTTGGCACCTGTATCCAATATGGGATAACTTTAGACATACGGTGCCTGAACTTAGTCTTAACAAACAGAGGCGGATCTAGGATTTGAAGGTGGTGGGTGCCACAAATTTCTTCAATGTACATCTTGGTAGGAACATGTATTCGGGTCGGGTTCATCTCTTTTTAGTTTATTCGGGTCAAATCAAGAAACAAACATAATTAGTATCTTAAACAAGGAATCACACCCATTAACAACAACAGTAAAATCAACATTTTCACCAAGGGACTTACATCTCTTATATATATATTAAAAAATGAATTTGCACAAGTAAAATAACATCTTCAATAAGGGAATTACACCAATCAAAATAAGAAAAATAATAGAAAAACTCTTCCATAGGTAAATACACCCCATAAGTAAATATAGAATTAGGTAAACTACAAGTTCTAAAAAATAAATCATAAATTTCATGTTTTCCTAAGCAGTGCTTACGAAATTTCCATCACAATTTAACTAGTAAAGTGATTTAAACTGAATTTAACAATTATACAATAGCATAAATTTTTATAATACACTCCCTCCGTCCATTTTTATTTGTCAATTATACTAAAAAATATATGTCTACATTTACTTGTAAGTTATAAAGTTTGAAAAACCAAGACATAATTTACCATTTTATACCTATTTTACCCTTATTATTAGGTACTCCAATTCATTTCTCATTTGTTTTGTTGCTTATTAAGAGTGTCCAAGTCAATTATAGACAAGTAAACATGGACGGAGGGAGAATGAACAAAAGAAATTATAAAAAAAAATGAATTTTGATCTCAATCCAAAATTCCCATTGAGACCCAAGTTTTTCGATTTAAATACTCACATATTTGAGATTAAGAGAAATGCTTCATTTAAGGGATTTTGAAGTTTCTATTTGTGTGTTCTCGCTAGAGATCACACATAAAATAATAGAAAAGAGGAAAGGCAATATAAATAATAAAAAAAATAAAAAATTAGGGGAGCCGAAAAGGGAATTACTGGTACAAAGTAAGTAAAAAGCACAAAGAAAAACAGGAGTCGAAAAATGTTCAAGATAGATACAAACTTGTGTCTACCAGCCGTGGCACCTTTGTCTAATTTAAGACTGGGGGTGGTAGGATCAAATATTTAACCTAATTTAAGCAAATTTCAACATAAGTATATAAAAAAATTATTTATCTAAGGGGTGCCATGCCACCCCCACCCTTTAGGGTGGATCCGCCCCTGTTAACAAAGCCTAACTTCAAACATTGTGTATGACTTAACTTCAAACATTGTGTACGAAGTTTCATATATCTGAAGTCCAGTCACTTTTGCCCCATTTTTGCTTGAACTTCAACCATATATTACTGAAGTTCAATCATTTTTGCTTGAACTTAAGCCATATGTGCATGAGTTTCGGATAAAATGGCTGAATATTAGACAAAAATGACCGAAGTCTAACCATTTTTGCTTGAATTTTAGGGAAAACGGCTAAACTTAAGCCATATGTAAACTTTAGACCTAACTTCAATTCTTCAAACACCGCATGTCTAAAGTGGATATATGTGCAAATTTTTTAAAAAGGAGGGTACAGGTTAAATGACGGTGTAAAAAACAGGCTGCACTGTGAAATTTTTAACTACTATATTTGCTTCATATAAATTATATTTGTGCATAGTTTAGTAAATATCAATTATCGAACCAAAACCGAAATTAAAGGCTATAATACCTCTTTGTTCTGTCTTCTTTCTTATTATTGGACCTTCCAATTTCTGTCTCTTTGATAATAAGCAAATGCTTACTACTCCAATTAGCACAAGAACAACACCAGCTGTGATTCCAGTGGCCATAGCAATTCTTTTTATTTTGCCAGAACCATCTTCCGATCCTACATTTCCACTTAGTGCTGAAATTTAAGACATTCAAAATGAGTGTTCCATCAAGATGATTTTATTTTTTTAAAAGTAAAAGTCACAGTATTATTTTTGTCATAACTGAGTAACAGAACTAGGTGTGAATTGCTCAGAAAATACAAAGGAATGGAAGGTCAAGTTTCTGGAACCGGATTATGACACGTCACTCATTCTGTCAGAGCGTTACCGCTATGTCAATTAAACGTCAGAAAATAAAATAACTTTTTTTTTACGAATTTGAATAATTCGAAGATATTTATTCCTTTCACCAGAGGTAGCATAAGTCAAAGATCTAGTAATTAACGGGTAAAAAAGGAAAATCCTAAGGAGTCGTTTGGTTTGTGCGATAAAGGATAACGATCTCGTGATAAATCATGAGATAATTTTATCCCATATTTGATTCCGGGATTAACAATCCCTGAATTAGTCATGCCACAAGTATGGTCTTACTTTTATACAACATTCAATGCGTGATAATAATCTTGGGCTTACTATTCCCGGGATAAAATACTAAAATGACCAAGATGCCCTACCTCAAGGCTCTTCTCCCAAAGTCTAAGGTTAAAATTGATTAATAAAAGTTTATTCCAACTTCTATCTAGCTTAAAACCAAACATATGTTTTGTATTAATTCCAGTATGTTTCATTTTTTTAGAATGAATCAAATATCTATCAATAAAAGTATAGTCACGAACTAATCCTATCATTATTTGATCTTCGTATTATAATCCCGTCAATTATAATCCCAATATAAGTTGTTCACCGCCCAAACGACCCCCTAAGGACTTGGTACGTGGTCCAGCCCAGGACTTGTCCTTGGCAAAAACATTTTCTTTTTGTATTTGCATATACTCCTTCCGTTTCAATTTATGTGAACTTATTTTTTTATTTGTGCCAAAAAGGATGATTGTTTTTATATTTAGAAATAATTTACCTTTATGCAATGATTTATATCCACATATAAATATATGTGACTAGTTTAACACTATAAATTTAAAAGTTTTATGTTCTTCTCCAAACTCCGTGCCCCAATTAAATAAGTTCATAAATTGAAACGGAGGAATTATGAAAATAAACGTTATGTAAATTTGAATTTAATCGAAGTCAAATTAATCGGCCAAATGACTCTTTTTGGAATGTAAACTACCTAACTACATAATAATAATATAGGGTGGGTCCAGGAAATTGCTTCTTCTCAACCGTTTCAAGAAGAATCTTTTTGTGAACTTACCTAACTTTTGGGACCAACTAGGCACTATTTTAGGAATTCCAATTCCACTAATCTTAGTTTCTCCATCATTGTCAAAATTGAGAAAAAGACAGACACGATATCCTCGAGGAAATATAATAACAAAAGGACAAAAACAATGTTTTTTTTTTCCAATTATTTCACGCAACCATTCGCGTTAGCAGTTCAAAATTAAAAAACTAATGCACGCTTTGATCACTTTATGACCATGTTTTAATTTTAAACCCCCGTCTCACCCACCTTTTTTACGTAAAAAGTAGTCCCGTACATAGATTTAAAATTTGAAGTTTACGAGCTTCTATAACAACCTCCAATTAATACTACAACGATAATGTGATCTACGGTCAAACATTTATACATATTAAATGAATTTTTTAGTATGTATACAAAGTGTGAATGAAAGTTACTTGAACACGTAACCGACCCTCTAGATCCACCTTTGAACGCATGAGTGGAACTACGGTTCTGCCTAAGGGTTCGGTAGAACCCAGATGTTTTGACCTAAACCCTTGTATTTATGTTTAGAATCTACTTAATATGTATAAAATAATTTATGTAGAATCTAGTAAGCTACAATTTTATAAAACTCATAATTCAAAGTTCTAGTCCGCCTTTGCTTGATCGCACACAATATTTACATCAAACTAATTAATGAATGCACGACACATAATTATACTCACATTTTTTCTGTAAACGTACATTGGGTGCAGATAAGTATTTCATGTGTCTGTTACTATTATCATAATTCTTAATACTATTGGTATATATAACTTTAATTCTAGTTGAAATGTCATCTTCTGCTTATACATAGGAAGAATCAGTTTACCACAAGAAAGGAGAACATGGCTTTGGTTAACTTGGCAAAACAAAAAGAAATTAACTTTGTTTTAGTAGAATTTTCTTTTGAAAGCACACTGAAAATGCATGGAAAATAATTAATTATAGAAGCTTGAGATGGGTGCATTATTTTCTAACTAATTCATCATCCCAATCAAATCAAAAGAAAAAAGCAAACGCCTAATAGTAGATAACCATATAATTAACTTATTAAGTCCCCATTTGAAAATGGGGACTTTGAGGGGTTTGTTTTCATTCATATCTTTTCCAATGCACAATGCATAATAAATCAAAAAGAAAAAAGGAAAATTAAGTTTAAAAAAAAAACACGAAATGGGGACTTTGAGGGGTTTGTTTTCATTCATATCTTTTCCAATGCACAATGCATAATAAATCAAAAAGAAAAAAGGAAAATTAAGTTTAAAAAAAAAACGTGTCTACCACAAAGAATATGTACGTCTCTCTCTCAATATTTAAATATAGCAAGATAATATTATTGAATAGCAAGTCTCTGTCATGAGTCAATGGACTTAATTGATCAAAATTTGCTTTTCTAATGATATAGGTACTAGCTTCTTGGTTTTTCAAAGTGTAGCACCAACTACTTTTCTATTAATTACTCTCGTTAATATATTAAAAGGACATTTTAAACGAGCTTTCTTTTTTATCTTTTTTTTTCCCTAAAAAGAGAAGTTCATATATAGCGTTACGGACGACCAAACTTCACGATCAGCACAATAATTTTGGGATCTCCTAAAATCACAACGTGGCATGAACAACCTACTGCAACGTGGGCCACGATCTCCACGTGTATTTAATATAATAAAAGGACACTTTAAACAAGCTATCTTTTAAATTTTTTTCCTAAAGAGAGAGTTCATAGCGTTACGGACGACCGAACTTCACGATCAGCACAATAATTTCGGGATCTCCTAAAATCACGACTTGGCATGAATGACCTATTGCGACATGGGTAACAATCCACGATAACACCAAGGGGCGGCTCAATAGAATTGGTGGCCTAAAGTCAAATCTTAACAAGAGATCTCAAGTATATTCAATAAAACTAGCTCACGCAGGTGCATCTCGTGTGCCGCACATGCATCCCACGATGAGTTTAGAGCTTCTCAAAATTATGCAATTTCAAATATTGTGATGGAGTTCGAAAAATGCTGCAATTTCATATGTGCAGTTTTAAACTCCATGAAAAACGAGATGGAAGGATTATTTGTTTGTTCAACCCCATAAATAAATAAAACTTCCATATATATCTCTACCAACACCCAACCACTCCATCAAATTGATTCGACTCAACTCTGTCCTACTTAGTCAAGAATTCAAGATAGAAATTTCGAGTCCTATGTATACAAAGTATTTTATCCCAAGTGAGATTTCTCTAGGTAAATTCAAATTAATCAAGTCCCAAAGTGAGTATTGAACACCAGATGAAAACAAAAAAACAATGCGACATATGAACAAACATCCAAATAAATGCTTGTACTAAAAATGGAAATGTACCTGCGTCAGAAGCGGCAACTCTAACGTAGAGAACTTGTCCACCTTCTGCGGCCGAATATTGCCTCATGTCGACTAATTCCTTTGTCCAAAGGACACATCCAGAACCCGTCCCCGTCACATTCGCAGTGGTGTACGCCGTGCATGAACAGTTATACCTACACATTTCTTTACATTCATCCAAATTCATCTTAGTATCCACAAATGAACTCGAACTCTCTGGCAATTTCATGTTCTTCAATGTGTTAAAAACATCAGTTTTACAATCCAAATCATGGTCCCTAACACATCCATCTGATCCATCTCTTAAATCCCATGCCACTTGATTTTTGGGCTTGTAGCCCACTAGACATTTGCACACTGGCGAAAGATTCGCATTACAAATTCCAGAAGCGCCGCACTCTTCGTAAAAATCACATTGGTCTTTTGGCGCGTACCAGAATTTGTTCCAAATATGACTAGTCGGAATCCAAGTGTACCTCTCTAAGAAACCATTATGCTTCACTAACAATCTTGAACATATTTTCTTGTCGAGTACCTGTCGGAAATAGAATTAAGTAAATAAAAATGCAAATTTTATAACAATTAAAATGTTGAGATAAGATGGTCACACAATTCAACATGATATCAGAGCAGGCAAACATTTTGTGTTTGAGTCTTATCGCCACGACCAAGCTAAGATTTGAATTTATAGGTTTTTTATTTTAGCAAAAAAGACAGCTTAGTGAATTCTATATAAATTATTTATACATATTAAGGGAATGATGACAGATATAAGAAAATGTCTCTTCTTTAGACCCCCTTTAGGTTTGTCACTACTTTTAAAAATTGAGCAGACATAGCCCTTAGGAAATTATCTTCCCGACAATGTTAGACCTAGTCTAATGTTTGCTCATACATTTCTTCTAATGTTTTCAAATAATTTACAAAATTTTACATTGGAGTATAACATTTTTTCAGAAATTTTCAGTTTGCTCAAAAGGATCTTCAGACAGTCCCAAAAAGGATAACTATTGAAAATTTCCGGTGTATTTTTAAACATAAACATAGGGTCTAAGCAAAATTTAGTAAGTTCTACCGAAACACAGACAGACCGGTAGCTCTGCTCTGCCGCCACCGATTAGTAAAATATACTTTTTACGTATTTGATCCTGAAATAAAGAATTAAGCTCGCACGTGAGGGGACATACCTCGAATGTGTAGTAAACTTGATCTTTGTTCATCTGAAACTCGAATTTTATAACCTCTGTAGGCTTCATTTCTGGTACACCACTAAATCCAACTCCATTCCAAGGTCCACTCCTATAAAAAACTTTCTCTCTATTTGTCAAAAAAGCTTCAGGCAAACCATTAATATCAAGTTTAAACGTATAATTTCCAGGTGCTGGATCAAATGGAGATTTCCATGAAGTAATATTCCTATTTAACCCTGTTTTCGAGTCCCACCCAAGTTTCATCCCTGGTAACAAAGTATCCGTAGGATAATCAAAACTCTGCCATAAGTAACTCTCCTTATTTTCGTCGTTCTCAGGACGAACGACGAAATTCCCTGAATCCAATAACTGAGCAATAAATTTAGTATCTGTGGGATAATTAAAATCCTGAGGTTTATTCGAGTACCAGACAGAATTTCCAGCACCGTCATAAATAACAAGACGACCATCTTGGCTAAGTTTTAAGACAGGTAAAGACGATGAAGATGAATTGTGAACGGGGTTTTCTCTGTTTGCAACCCAAACCATAGTTGTTTCTTGAATTTCTCTGTACCATATTCCTAGATACCATTTGTCTGAATTTGGACCACCTGGAGTGAAAAATCCTAACTCGAATTTTTTTGTTTTAGAGATTAAAGTTTTGTGTATTGCAAGTGGATTTTTGGTTGTGATTGTGTTAGTTGTTCGTGTTGGTGTTGGCATTGCAAGAATTGGTAAAAGAATCTGTGAAATTAGAAAGAAGTAGCAAGAACATAGGTGAAAATTGTGTTGTTTGGTGTTGATGTTTTTCATTGTTGACTTCAAGAATGGGGTGTTTTTTAGCTTTTGTAGTATTTGTGTATAGACATTTGTGAGATTTGTGGGGAGTTTGGTGAAAGAATTCATTTTTTTTGACGCATATTGTAATTTGTCTGATAGGAAGATGGAAAGGGAAATGGTATTTTAGACAACCACCATTTCTCCTCCGTCTTGCCATTCCTTAAGCCTCCGCGTGTTAATTCTTTTTTTTTTTTTTAATTTTCCATTCGGCATTTGGTATTCTTGGGGTCATGATTAATTTGGATTTGCCACGTGAGATCTTTTAAAGAGGAGAAGCCCTCCTTAACATAATTTTTTTTTATATTCAAGACTTAAACTTGAGACCTTCGATTAAGGGTGAAGTGAGTATATTCATTCCACTACAACTCCTTATTGGCCTTTTGGTGTGTTCTCCTGTCTTCCTTTCTAAAATTCACTTTTATACTCTCTCCATCTTAGTCTTTCTATATTTGGCACGGATTATTAGTCATGCACTTAAATTATTCGTAATCTTAATTACTTGGATATTTACTAGCCTTTGTCTCTAACATAAATCCCTACCCAAGGTAGGAGTAAGGTCTGCGTGCACTTTAACCTCCCCAGACCACACGTTGTGGGATTCACTGGGTATGTTGTTGTTGTTGTTGTTGTCGTCTCTGACATAAATGTTATCAAATAGCTAAGTCTAAGTGGTAATTAATTAAGAGTACGAGTAATTTATTGGTGCAACTAATAATCGGTGTCAAGTTTAGACTTTTTTTATATTTTATCTATAATTACTTTGTAAGTGACCTGATTGTGTGAATATTTATTGGGCATAATACATAAACGAGCGCTCAAACTTGGCCTAAGGTGGCAAGTATACCCTTCAACTTTGGGTGTACATAAATGGGCACCTCAACTTGTCTCCACTTTGTCAGTTGAATACTCGAACTTACAAAATAATCATTTAGGCACCTCAAAAAATTATGTGTCACGTTAGCATTTGTGTTTATGTGTTCATGAACTTTATACTAGTTGAGGTGCATACTTGTGCACACCAAAAATTGGAGGGCATACTTGTCAGATGTGACCAAGTTTGAGATTCTGTTTATGCATTATGCCACTAATAATCAATGTCAAGTTTAGAGGATTTTTATAAACGGTCTATAATTTACTTTGTTGATAATTTGATTGTGTAAATATTTTTTATATTGATGATGCATATAACTTAAACCTTTTCTTTATTCCTAAACTATGTATCCAGTCAAAGCGAAACTTGCCATTTATTCAAGGAAATTGAAAAAAGAGATACTCGAATATCACACTCGGATATAAACTTATAACCTAAAGCAATTTTTAAAAGTCTTCGTCACTTTATTATAATATTTCCTTATATTAAGGGAGTTTAATAATTAAGTACATAAAAAGAATTTAATTTTGTCCTATTTGCACATTGTAATTTTTTCTTGAAGAGGATACAATTGAACCTCTTTGACTCAGCTTAGTTTCGACCCTGCAGTCAAATAATGTCGTATAAAATGAAACGATGAAAGTAAAAGTTGAATAGTTTTCTTTTTTAGTTTGTTAATTATAAAAAAGTTGTGCTTCATTCACTCTTTAATAAAGACCAAATATATAATTTTTATCTGAGAAAATGTTTAGATATTCATAAATTATAATTCGAACCACATCACTTGTTTTGCCGATTGATCTTAGGTTTAAACTTTAGAAATACAAAGTACTTATGAATTATTGTGCGCGAAATCATTAGTAACAATTAGTTAAGGTATCCTTTCCTGAGAAAGTTTTTAGGGAATATGATCAACCTAATCTCCACTTGGAGGAGAGGGGTTTAAAGTCTCAATAATATTGGACCCCACTTTTCAAAGTCAGATTGGCTCATTGTAATTTATAGTGGGTAGGTTAAGTTTGATCAAGTCAATTAAGAAGAGTTAGAGCCCGTTTGGATTGGCTTACAGCTTAAAGCTGTTTGCAGCTTATAAGCTGAAAAAAATAAGTTGGGGTAGTCCAACTTATTTTTTTTTGCTTATAAGCTGTTTTCAGCTTATAAGTTGTTTTAGATAAACTAAGTCAAATGGGTTCAATTATTTTTTTGAGCTTATTTTAAGCATAAAATGACTTTAAGCTGGCCAGTCAAACACTCAAAAAAACTGAAAACAGCTTATAAGCCAACTTATAAGTCAATCCAAACGGGCTCTTAGATACCTAACAAGACTAAAATATAGTACTAATTTAACGAATTTGAAATTGCTATCTTTAGGACTTGGGAAAACATTTCAGTTTCTTTTTTTCTTTTTCACATTTCAGTTCGATAAATACAAAGTGTACAATCCTTGCAACACTTCCTCTTTGACACTTGTAATTGGATTAAATTCCGTTGACGACCTAAATAACCATTTTTTTTAGATTTTAATGTCACGTTTGTTGAAAATAAAATTATTCCAAAAACTTGTCCTTTATGAAAATTAAGAATAAAAATCAGATCACCCAATTGGCTCCAACACCTTCCACTAGCAGGCGATGATATTTTCACAGGATTTTTCATTATCGTTAGCATTCTCACTTCTAATATCTTCTAATTTTTTGTTATAAGAAAAACCTTTTGCCACAGGCTCACCTCCTAATCATTATCACTCTCACACTTCCTTTTTCACTGATTAGTACTCTCACCGTAACATTTTATATGACACTTCCTTTTTCACTGATTGGTACTCCATAACATTTTATATTAGAGTGTTTGACTAGACACGAAATTTAATAATAGAATTTTTTTAAAAAAATTTATGATCCAAAATAAGTCTTAGATATTTGTGTGCAGGGTCGGCCCAAGGCCAAAGCCACTAAGGCAATAGCTTTGGGCCCTTTTTTTTATTAAGTTTTATGCTAATTTATTTAAAGAATTATTGTGACTTATGGTAATTTTATGTAGTTTCTAAATATGTAAATTATTTTTCAAAAAACATAAAGATTGTCTGTCTGAATTCACGATAAAAATAAAAAAGTTGGACTCTTGAAATACAAATTGTCACATAAATTGAGACAGAGGGAGTGCACAATATTTATAAAAGATAAAAGAAGAAGAAATTTTTTAAGTCGCGTGATTGATTGGCTATATTGTCAATTGATTTTTTTTTTCCAATAAATTGATTTGAAAAAATTATCAACAACTTAGCATTGTTCTTGAAGATTATAAAACAGTAATTAATGACCTCGCATCTAAAAAAACTAGAAAAGTAGACTTTAAATAAAAATATATATACAATCTTTCTCTTTAAAAATAAAAAAGCAGGGCCTCTCTCTGAAGTTTGGTTTTAGGCCTCCAATCTTGTTGAGACGTCTCTATTTGTGTGGCTATAAATTATCTCATAAAGTTAAATTATTTCTAAATATAAAAGGTGTCATTCTTTTTTTGGACTTACTAAAAAAAAAGCATCATATAAAATAAGACCGAGGGAGTAATTGCTTAGTGACCTTATTGTACGGAGTATTTGTGTTGTTTTCTTCTCGATTTTGAGTATATTACATTCGATTTTACTATTGTTACTTAATGAGTGTTCTAGGAGAAAGTAAGAAGATTCAGAGATCAAGAAAAGTTAGAAAAAAGATAATTTTGTTGAATAACTCTTATTATTAATACTAGTAAACTGGTCCGCGCTTCGCGCGGTTGTTAATACCTTACTAAATTTATGATATGATCATTTTTTTTAAAAATAATACAAATAAAAAATCAATAAATATACAAACCTAAAATTTGACCTTCTCTCTCTCTCCACAATTATATAGTGCTTTAAAGTATTTAGATGCTTTTAACAAAAAAAATTGAGATCTTAGTTATAAATAAATTAACGAAATTTTCTTTTATTTTGAGAGAAAAAACAAAAATATAATTTCCTTTGAGTTGAAACTCTTATCTTCTATAATTTAATTTCTCATGTAATTAATGCTTTGAAAATTTTCTTGTATATAGTATTTTTTTATGTAATTTTTAAATATGTAATTTTTTTTTTTTTAATTTTTTGAAGATTTTAGTTCTGAGTTCACCAAAAATTATATACCTTGACCTCATACACCAAATCATGTCGCATAAATGGGACAAAGAGTATATTATTTTCACCCTTTATCGAATTTCTTAGCAATTTACTAATTCAACCTTTTTTGTTCGCGGAAAGCTCTAAGAAAATAGAATAAACTCAAGACAACACTTTCACCTATTTGTGAAATCCAACCATTCAAGCGTCGGTTCAAATGAAAACAATTACTATTAAAATAAACACAATTTTTTTTAAAGCAATTACTTTTCGAATTGTTCTGATGTCATATATTTTTAATGATTCCAATAACTTTTAGCAAGCATCAGAGATATGTGTAATTAAATGTGATCATTTAGTTGGTCAAATGTGATCAATAAAAGAATGCAAAAGAAATAATATAACATGCTGACTTACCTAATTTGTCAAGATTTTTTACCGATTAAAAGCTAGTGTGGTTCCTTGATGAAAACTCACCTAGATTCTAGCCTCTAATCAATAGCTTTCTCTCCCTCTAGGCTCTTACTCCACATTATTCTTGCAATCAACCCTTAATGTTGCATCGAGAATAGATAGACCTCTTTTCCCTATTAAAATTGGAGAAGCCTCAATTCTTTTTTTGCTCAACATTTGTCATTTCAGTTGTCAAATCTGAAATTCTGAAAGTTTAAAAATAATATGACTCCTTAAAATTAGTAAATTGTTCAAAGAACCCAGCATCTAAATTTTTAGTATTGGTATGCAAAAAGACAAAACATCCGAGCATTGATATGAATCTAAAAAATGGAAACATGAAACTGAAATACTATTGCAAAGGATAATTAAAAATATTCAAAAGATCACAAAGAAATATCAACAGAATATAGATTCATGTTGGAATCAACATCTTCATCGTCACTCCTAGTGTCTTCAACTTTTTTCTTGAGATTAAAATCCGAAAAAGTTGTCTTTATTGGACGATAGATTGAGATAATTTTGAGAGGCCAAAAATAGATCTAAAAACCTCTAAATTTCCTTAGCATTACATATAGGAGGATAATAGGAACACATATTTTGAAAGATGAATAGGTTTGCATAACGTAACTTATGTGGAAAACACAAATTCAAACCGATATGCAATTAAATAATTCTATTGATT
The DNA here is from genome assembly GCF_019175385.1 of Lycium barbarum. Lineage (NCBI taxonomy): Eukaryota > Viridiplantae > Streptophyta > Magnoliopsida > Solanales > Solanaceae > Lycium > Lycium barbarum. The sequence continues at coordinate 118,214,822 of NC_083347.1, forward strand.
AATATTTAATGAAACTCATTAAGTAGGGTAGAATGTGCTTAATCCTTTAATTAAAAAGATCATTAAGTAGATCATGTACAAGAATGAACCAAAAAAATGCAAAATAAAGGTAGAAAAATGTCAAAAAAAGGAGAAAAAAGATAAATACTAATGAAGGTCATAGAGAGGTGTTACATCACCTTGTCTATGCCTAGCTTTATATTATATATAGATTCTTTTAAAAGGTGCGTAACAGATTAAAGGGACCATTAAATAGGACCGGAAGGACTAAAAAAAAAAAAAAAAATTAAGGTATGTCGGCCACTTTTTATCTTTATTCCAAGTATTTCTTTTTTTAAGAGATGAAATTAAATGCATGCAAGTAAAAAAAAAACATGTTATCGATAATTTAAGAACACAATAATGAAAGTCAACGAGGGCAAGAAATTATAATACTGAGAATCTGCACGTCCTTCGCGGAGAATTGCTTTTATACACAAAAGTGGTTTTTTGCCTTAGAGAATGCCGGTCATGATACACGAATCATATTATGTTTTTTTTTTTTTTTCATACAAATACAATCTAAAATAGATAAATAACTAAACAAATAAAAACGTCTCTTCTTTTATTGTTCAAGTTTGTAGATAAACGTATTTAGTCTATGTAATTAACTTTGTATTACGATAGGTACAGGTCAACGTTCGAGTTATACAGCATTCGTTAATGAATTCGCGTAACTGATCCAAACAAATAATCAGGCTCTCACATGAAAGGACGTGTCGTAACGTCAAAAATAAAAAAAATCACTAATTTAAATTACTTTTAGATGAGATGTTACAATTTACAAAATTTCATGACAAGATCAGCTCTTTTTTTTTTTTTTTGGTCAGCATTGATGTTAATTAGTTTATTCTTAATTTTACCGTCGCGTAGATATAACTATGGTGCGATGGATGACAGGATCTCTTCACCCTTAACTGTAAATTTCAGTCGGGAGAATAAAAGACCCTTGATATGGAGTGATTCCTCCTTTAATCAGCTTTATTCCACACAGATCTGGATAGACCGTTTCTAAAAAAAATCCCATTTAGATTTGGCTTCCTCAAGCATTAATTAGACAGATTTCTACATAACTTAGAAAAGACAGAGTTAGGATTTAGAGTTTGTAAGAGCTAGATTCTGGAAAAGGAAAGTTATTGGGTTCTTGATGCATTGTTTATAAATTGAAAATGAATTTCTTAAAATACAAATATGAAATTTGCACCAAAAATACTGAATTTTGCCCAACAAGTAGAATGCTACCTCCGCCCTTCGGGGTAGTAAATACCCGCAATCCTTAATTTCCTTATAAGAGGTTAAGGTCTCTCGAGGTTGAGTCCTGGGAATAGAGTCGCTTTTGATAAAAAATATTTTGTCCTCAAAGATTTTACGATACAAATTTAAATTAATCGGGTCTTTACCTCTTGAGTACTAAACATTGGGTAGAATTTTTTCTTTTTTTTTAAAAAGAAAGGAAATGCTTTTGTGGAGCCGTCATGTACACCGTGTCAGGCTGTACAAGCTTTCACATTCTCCTTTTCTCATTTTTAGTATTGGTGAAATTTGGTCCTAATCCATGGCCCTGCAGGCTTGAAAACGATTTCAAGTTTGCTACTAAATAAACCATTTAGTAGACTAGACCATTTTAACTTTTTGTTTTTTGGCCGAAAACACATTGGACTAAATATTTACATTTACACTATATAGAAGAGCCAGTTCGGCTCATTTCGTCGTCCTTTTGTGGCCCAAAAAAAAAAATTGTGAGCCCACATATTTTAAACAACTATCAATATTTTAAAAAAAAAAATTGTGAACCCCATATTAAACACCAACCAGTAATTAAAAAAAAAAAAAAGTGAAACCCACCACATCCAAACTCACGGGAAAAAAAAAAAGTGGATCTCATATCAACAAAATCAAGAAATATTAAAAAAAAAAAGTGAATCCCACATTAAAAATACAAACAATGTTAAAAAAAAAGTACTTAGAAAATCAAACAGAAGAGCCAGTTCGGCTCATTTCGTCGTCCGTTTGTGGGCCCAAAAAAAATTGTGGGCCCACATATTTTAAACAACTACCAATATTTAAAAAAAAAATTGTGAGCCCCATATTAAACACCAACCAGTAATTAAAAAAAAAGAGAAGAAAAAAAAGTGAAACCCACCACATCCAAACTCACGGGAAAAAAAAAAGTGAATCCCATATTAACAAAATCAAGCAATATTAAAAAAAAAAAAAAAGTGAATCTCATATTAAGAAAACAAACAATGTTAAAAAAAAAGTACTTAGAAAATCAAACAATTAAATCAATAATGATGGATTCATTGTCATATGCGTATCAACCCATTAGAGGGAGCAAATGAAGTTATTGTACAACAACATACTTAAAATACAAAAGTGCTTAGAAAAAATGAACCCCATATTAAAAAAAATATAATGTTAAAAAAAAAGTGCAGACTTTATATTCGTAGCAAACACTAATATAATAAAATTTTAAATACGGAGCGCAAACTACAATGTTATATTAATTGTGTTTTGAACATAGTATATGTATATATATTATATGCATAAAAATAGTATAAACTAATAATGTCCAAAAAAAAAAGTGCACCCCATAAAGGGTGGACCCCATACTAAACGACATCAAGCAATATAAAAAAAAGTGGAACCCACCGTCTCCAAACTCACGGTAAAAAAAAAATGGACTCCATATTAACAAAATCAAGTAATATAAAAAAAAAAGTGAACCTCATATTAAAAAAAAAATAATGTCAAAAAAAAAGTGCAGACTTTGTATTCGTAATAAACACTAATATAATAAAGTTTTAGATACGGAGTACGAACTACAGTGTTATATTAATCGTATTTTGAACATAGTATATATATATATATGCATAAAAATAGTGCAAATTAATAATGTCAAAAAAAAAAAAAGTGCACCCCATTAAAAAATCAAACAATATTCATGTAATTTCCAATGTATCTCATTAAGTCAATAATGATGAATTCATTACCACGTGCGTCAATCCATTAGTGGAGCAAATGAAATTGCTTTTCTTCAAAAGGTTAAGTAGTCAAACCATACAATTTTCTTTCTTTTTTTATATTAGCTTGAGATCTAATCTAGTTATTAAACTGTTGTATTTGTTATTCCGCCATGTCATTTATTTGTTATGTTTACTAAAATAAATATACTTAAAATATTTATATTTTAAAATAAGATAGAATTTAATTACTTTTTTATTTTTATTCTTACTCTAATAAATGTGAAAAAAAATTAATGTCGTAAAAAAAATATATCAAATGGAGATCAAATAATGAATAAGGTAAATTAGTCAAATTATAATTCTAATCGATGTTTTCTTAAAAAACCATGCAAAAGACAACATGACAAGTAAAATGAGCTAAACCGAGAATATTTACCAAAATTTAAAAAATAGTATTTCTTCGTTTAAATAAAAAATCAATTTCTACTTTGTTTCGTTTTAAACATGTAAAATTAATTTAATAATTTGAATTAGAATTGTCTAAATCAAAATTTGATAAAAAATAATAAGTATTTTACACCTTTAAATTAATCGAATTAAAATTAAAAGTATCAACTGATGCTTAAATATTGCTATTGTTTTATCTCAAAGAGAAAAAAATAGTTTCCTTTTAAACAAGTCTTCTCTTTTAAAAAATATTAATAAATTTGTCGATTTTGTGTTCATAGCAAACATTAATATAATAAAATTTTAGATACGGAGCACAAACTATAATGTTATATTAATCGTGTTTTAAACATAATATATATATATATATTATCACTATTTAAAAATAACTACATACACATAAATACATTATAATCTAAAGTGTTGGGCTCGTACGCAGCACGATAACAGTTTCTAATATATAGAAGCAAGAACAAAAAGGCTTTTCGTCGTCCTCACAGACCTACTTTTTTGAAATTTCTTTAAACTTTAATTTTCTTGGGAAGAACGTCATTCTTTGTTGAGCTAATAAAACCTTTTGAATAGTTGCTAAAAGTCAACATCCTTTTTAAGTGCTGCATATCACAATTAGGGAGTGACACGTATTGTACTAATTTAAAATTTTGTGTTGTTTTCTTTTATATATGTTGCCCTATTACTCCTTCCGTCCCAAAATAATTATCGCTTTAGCTTATTTCAAGTTCATTTAAAAAATAAAAAAAGAATACCGGTATAGTTTATTAAATTACCCTATTTATTAATTATATGTTTCTTGAGAATTTAACACTATTAAGTAGTTCTTTGATATAAAAGTATAGTTGGAAACAATTACTTTTTTTTCTTGAATTTCTAAAGCAACAATTATATGGGACAATTTCTTTTTTTGTTACAGCTACACTTATTTTGGGACGGAGGGAGTATTTCAATTGTTATCACATAATTTGGTAAATGAGGAAAACTTTTAAGATATTTTGCAAAGGTAGCCTTGAGGCCAAAAGTGTTTTTTTCTATTCAAAAAGTGTTTATTTTTAAAAAGTAAGGTGTTTAGCCGAGCTTTTAGAAGAAAATAAGTGTTTTTGAGAAGTAACAAAAGCTTTTTTTCATAAGTTAAAAAAATATTTTTTCTCTAGGAGTACTTTTTCATAAGAAAATACACTTATAAATACTTTTTAAAAGTCTGGTCAAACACTTATTGCTGCTCAAAAATGCTTTTCAAATTGATTAGTCAAACACAAATTATTTCTCATCAAAAGTCCTTTTTAAAAAGCACATTTAAAAAAAAAAAAAACTTAAACATATATTGGTTCATACAGAAGTTTCTATTTGAATGGAAGAACTCTCTCTGGATCAAATCTGGGTCAGTTGCACAAGTTGAACGAATAAAACTTATTAAGACAACCTTCCAATATTTGGATATATAGTTTATATAATTGATTATCATAAATTAATTCAAAAGCTTACTTGATACCTTTTGAGAAACTATTAGAAGTGTCATATTTTATGATAACTTTTACTTTATTCACAATCATCGTGATAATATAAGAGCCAAATATTTTTTAAATACAAAAGATAATAATTTAAAATTTGGTGTGACACTCTTTCCTTTTTAGTTAGTCTAAAAAGAAATAATATCTTTTCATATTTAGTAACAATTTAACTTCAAACTTTTTATTTTATATTTAATGAAATAATTTATAGTCACACAAATTTCTATGGCTTATTTTAGATTATAAATTTCAAAAGTGTTTTTTTTTAAAATAATTTTGTGTTCGGCCAAACACCTTGACATGAATTAGAACGGAAGGAATACATATTAATACAAAGTTTGACTTTCGTTGAATGCATAATCACTACAAAAAAAAGGGTAATTTGCAGAGGTTGAATGTTACAATTTCCGGGGGTTTTAGCCTCCTCAAGCAATTAGTGGAGGCCAATTCCCCCGCGAATTGCAACTTTCAACCTCCGTAAATTATCCTTTTTTGTAGTGAATTTTACATGATATGATGTATTATAAAAACATGCTATTATATTTCTATCCACAAAATGTACAATATTGTGGCATTAAAAATAGTTTCAATTCTAGCAAAATGTATTAAGAAAAACTATTTGTAGAGATGAAGTTACAGTAAATATTACTACTGCTATAAATTTCATTAGATAGGTTTACTTTTCAAGTTAACGAGCGTGAAATTGTTAGCTCTTTAGGTTTTTTGGAATTCTTTCCATTATATCTTTTTATGGTTTCATCTCTAAAAAGAAGCTTCTATCACTAAAAAGATTGAACTACCTTTTTTTCATGACTTTTCTAAGTGCCCTGTTGCTTCACCTTTTCTCCTCCATACTGGATTGTGCAAACTTGTGCCCACTCATGACAAAGATGTTATGTTACTTCTATAATATAATGTTGTCATTATGTTTTTTGACATTTAGGTATAAATAAGTCTAAAGTTTAGACAACATCCTGCGGAAAAAAGGATAAAACGTAATTATCACTTTTAATGTTAGTTTTAGGCCTGGGCTTAGCATGAGTTAAATACCACTAGTTAGGGGTTACAAAGTAAACTGACAAACGACACCAAACTGATAAATCGAATCAAACCGAGAAAAAAACCTAACTAGTGGTTTGGTTTGACTTGGTTTGGTGTTGAAAAAAAAAAATCCGACCATAATTGGTTTGATTTTAGCTAAAAAAAAAAAGTCAAACCGAACCAAACCAACCCGACATTACATTTATTCAATTTTTAAAATATTTTATACATAAAAATATTTATTTGCAATGTAATTTATACATTTCTTAAATTTTTTCGTAGTTTTTTGTCTATTATCATATTATTTCAAGCTTGAACTTAGAATTTTGAATGTCAATAAGTTTATATCCCATGGATGTTAGTAACTCAAAGAAAGTCCAAACCAAAATCAAATCAACACTAATGCTAACAAAAGAAATTCAATTTTATGACTAGGAATGACAATAATATTGAATATCTATTATTTAGTTTTTCATAATTGATTTAGAGAGTGAAAATACATAACTTGATTTTTTTTCTTTGTCTTGTAATTAAAACTTATTAGCTATACTTATTTTAGCATGACTTAGTATTTTTAGATTATGGTCATTTTCTTTATGGCTTATTAATTAGCAATATTTATTTTAACCGATTTTATTATTTTTTGTTGTTGAATATTTTAATACAATGTCATCACTCATCTCACATTTTGTGTTATTTTCTTAAGAAACACCTTAATTATATAGTTGTATCTTACTAGAACTAAAGAAATATTTGAAGTAAAAGTTATATGTTTTGTATGAAGATTTTTCCAGGAAAAATCCCGAAAAACCCGAGAAAATCCGAAGTTGAAAAATCCGAATTTTATTGGTTTGATTTGATGTATAAATTTAAAAAACCCGACGCAATTGGTTTGATTTGGTATTTTAAAAATCCGAACCAACCGATCCATATACACCCCTGCCACCAGTGTGTGTGTATATATATATATATATATACAAAATTTAAAAGTTCCGGTCAAAAGTTTTCCACACCGCTACGTACAAAGGCCTCATGCTTATGCCATCATGGGAACTTTCAGGCCATAATGATCAAAGCTGCCACCCGTAACCCACGAAAAAAGATTTAAGTTAGCGTAATTGTTTTTATTTATTAGTGCATTTTAGTTTACAATAATAAGTTAGTTATTCCCTTTGTGTTTTATTCAGGTAGCATACTTTGTTTTTTATAGTATTTTTCAGGAAAAAAATCACACTACTTCATTTAAAAATAATTTAGTTTAAATCTTTTATTTTAAATCATAAAAATATATTTATAAAATATTCTATACCACAAGTTTCAAAAACATTTTCTGTCTATATATCTTAAATTCAGTATCCAATCAAACACTACTACAAAAATTAAGACGAGAGAATAGCATTCCTCTATTTTATGAATTACTTTAGTTATAATTACCTAATAAATATACTTAAGAAGTATCTACACCATCAATACAAAAATTAAAATCCCCAAAACTAGTAATTTTACATATATGGACTTTTCTGGGGAAGTTATCCGAAAGAAGTATAGTTCGCATGTATACACAAGACAAGAAAGATACAAAAAAGAAAATGAATTTTGCTATGAAGTTCATCGCAAATATGTCGCTAAACCGCTCATTTTCAACAGAAATCCTCCGCTAATAGGATTAGTGACGAATTTTGCTTAACTACAAAATTTGTCAATTGTTAATTCCATTTTTTAGTAGTGGTATGAGGATGATTATATTGAAATTTAAAAAAAAAAAATCTTTATACATACTTTAAAATAAAATTAAAAAAACCTAGAAACATTCAAAAGTTTGTGGCTTATTGCGTATGTAAGATTGGTTTAGTTTTGGTTTGATATAAAACAGAAAATAACCTCTCTTCTTTTTAAATTCTTGGAATTGTTTTATTTTAGAAGAAAATTAATGAATTTGGTAACCAAACATTTAATTATAATATTTTTACAGATTCATTTTTTGAAGGAAAAAAAAAAAAGATCTTGTGGGCCAAAGATGACTTGGTCTTCTTCTTGATTTGTTTCTTGCTTGGGTATTAAACCATGTGCTATTTGATTACTCTCTTCTAAGGAGTGTCTTAGCGGTGGTTTGTCAATTTTGAGATACGATGTTTAAAATTTCTTTCTACTATTTGAAATTGCTCATTATTACCGTGCGTTATAATATATTCTTGTTATTAACTTAATTATAAGATAAAATGAGTGGACTCTGCATGCCAGAATACTTCAAGAAAAGTGCTCTAAATTTACCCCATTTACTTTTGACTATAGTTTAAAATTATACTCCAATCCGTTATACTTTAGATTGGAGCTTCACCAGAGGTCAAGTTAAAAAATGAGATTTTTTCCTAGCGGCCGGGTGAGATTAGACTCCACATGTATAATCGAGGACTAAGTTGCTCAATTTCAAATAATATAAGAACAAATTTAGCGTTTTCCCCTTTTTATAATATCTAGATAAAATTCATTTCAGTTACAATGTTGATTTCTACCTGTATAACTTTGTGTTGGTTAGTCCTTGTTGAAGGACTGCCAACTCAACAAAGGCTTTAAAATATATGCCGGCTGTTAGCTAACTTTGTCTTTTAACAAGGTTAAGGCATGATCTAGAAAATGAAAATACGAGACTCCAGGTCTCATCAAATGAGAAGTTCAAAAATGAAAGATCAAGTTCGACGCGAAATCATAAAAGCTTAAGGACCCTTTGCTTAAGGGAAAAGGAAGATACTGCTTTCTAGACGGAGTCGTATGACGAGCGCGCGAAAGTGTTGCGTACGATTCTTTCGAGATGGGATCACTTATCAGGCCCGACGAACTATCTAGGAAATTTCATTCCTACTCACATGATCTATGCACATCAGACATCACTCTCTCCAAAAAGTTGTCCGTCTATCCTAGATCTTCCCAATTTCAAGAAAATAATTAGTCATATTCTAGCGTTTCTTTAATCCCTATAATCCAATTCCGATAGCTATTTCTAACAGTTTCACCAATTTTTCCTGGTCCAGAATTTGAATTAGCTGTTTGACATATGTTTAGCTTAAAGTGGAGGCGACAAAATAAATTTATCATTGACTATGTTTTTAAATACACATTGAGCATGGACCATAGAAGAATGAGCTGAAATTAGTTAAATTGCCATTAGTGGCACGCAGTATGAGCAGAACGCTGCGACTTTGACAATACGATTTCACAATTAGAAATTTACTGCAGTGATTTTGAATTTGTTTGACATATTTGATGTTTTTTTTAAAATGACGAGTCATTTATTAATTATTTATTTTTTGAATTTACTCTCACTACTTTCTAGTGAATTATTAAAGAATAGTTTAGACAAATATTCTTATAACTAAATCAATAAATTTAATTTCCTTTTTATACGTACAATAAACTTAAAAGACATAAAACTGACCAACAAACCTATATTGCACAAAGGTAAACATACATTTTAACACCTTTTAGAGAAGGGGACGTGGTGAGAATCATGAATTGGTGAAGGTTCAGCCTTAATCAATACTCATGTGGTCTCACAATAAGTGTCATCTTAGCAAAAAAAAAAAAAAATCTCAAAATAAGTGTCACATTAAGAATTTTTAAAAAAAAAATCCAACTATATCCTTAGCATTAAAGAAGTAGTTTTCTTTAATATTACTCAATTCTAAAAAAAAAAAAAAACAAATAAATAGGAATAGTTTAGTAAACTCCACATAGTATTTATTAATTTCTTAATCAGCGTGATTTTTCCTAAGGTGACACTTATTTTGGGTGGAGGGAGTCGCTTATCTAAAGCACAACCTACGGATTCACGAGAATTCTATAATTTTTGCCACACCCTGAACTATTATTTTATACTCTCTCCATCGTAATTTAAGTATCTTGCTTTACTTTTTGGTCTGTCCCAAAAATAGCGTCTTTTTCTATATTTAGTAAGTTGACAATGAAATATCTACATGACAAATTTATAACCACAAGATTCAAAAGACATTTTAGTACATTATACACGTCTTTAATTTTAGGACCACAAGATTCAAAAGTCTCTCTAAATTTCTTAAACTCCGTGTCTAGTCAAACTAACAAACTTAAATTGGAACAGAGTGAGTATTAATTAACTTGAGGTTGTTGTAGTAACATGATAACGTCCAAATCCACTCCTCAAAGAGAAAGTGTACAAGGTCGTATGCAATATAATTTACCCAACTATGAGTCGGGGTCGATTCCACAGGGAACAATATGCTAGGCGATCAAGCAAGTAAGGAATTTTCACTTTCTACACTAAGCCAAACACTTGATAATATTTTGGTTTTGAGAAAATTATAACTAATGCAAAAATGTAAACTAACCTAGAAAGCAAGTAAAATGACCAATGGCCACAAACATGGATACACAGAAAATTATACTCAAGTAACGATCCAATGTATTTCACGATTTTACAACTAAGAACGGGTTTATGTTAATAGATAATGATTTCTAAAATCTCATTGAAAGTCTTCCAACCAAATCAATGAATTTCACTCTAAGCTTTTCCAAGCCTTAGAGTGTGATATTGGGCACAATCAATTTAACCTCAAGTAACTATCCTCTTCCGAGCTCAAGTTATTAGATGGGTTTAATGACCCAAATTCTTGCTATTAACTCTTTTCCTAACCTCTACTTTCTTTTCCAAGCAAAGTATGGGTATTTAGGCACAAATAATGTTGTACACCATTAAAGGACATTAAAGCTTGAAGAGTTGATAACGTCCAAATACACTCCTCAAAGAGAAAGTGTACACGGTCGTATGCAATATATTTACCCAACTATGAGTCGGGGTCGATCCCACAGGGAACAATGTGCTAGGCGATTAAGAAAGTAAGGAATTTTCACCAACTACGCTAAAGCCAAACGATAGATAATATTTTGGTTTTTGTTTGAGAAAATTATAACTAATGCGGAAATGTAAACTAACCTAGAAAGCGAGTAAAATGATTAATGGCCACAAGCATGGATAATAGGAGATTACACTCAAGTAACGATCCAACGTATTTTACGATTTTACAACTAAGAGCGGATTTGTGTTGATAGATAATGATATCTAAAATCTCATTGAAAGTCTTCCAACCAAATCAATGAATTTCACTCTAAGCTTTTCCAAGCCTTAGAGTGTGATATTAGGTACAATCAATTTAACCTCAAGTAACTATCCTCTTCCGAGCTCAAGTTATTAGATGAGTTTAATGACCCAAATTCTTGTTAATTAATCTTTCCCAACCTAGATTTCCTCTTCCAAGCTCAATCTAAGTAAATGGGTGAGTCCTAGGGTTAGCTACTCCCTTTGGAAACATTCAAGAATGAGATTAATTAAATCAACAAAGACCCACTTCAATAGCAATAAAAATCATTCAATACATAAGCAAAACAAGAGTTTCAATCCAAACTTTAATCAAGAATAGTTTCACAATCAAGATTCAAGTAATGGAATAAATACTACACACTTAGATATGCAATACAAAACAAGGAATTGAAGAAAGGATTAAGAAATATCTCATTGAAGTGCTTCCAATCTTCTCCTCCAATATTGTAGAAAAACCCTAGCCTCCAAAACTTGCAAAATGACCAAAGATAGAAAATGTTTTGCCCTAGCCTCTCTTTTGTAGCTCCCCCCAATTTTTCCAAGTCCAAAAAATGTCAAAATCTGCCCCCATATTTCTGTTTTTGCAATTCTGCCCGTTTTTGCAAAACTGTCCACTTTTGACAGTTTTGCAAATCTGTCCCGTTTTTGCAAAACTGTCCAGTTTTGACAGTTTTGCAAAAATGTCCAGTTTGACCTCTTTTTGACTTTCTTTTCACTTGGTTTCTTCCGATCACTCATTTCAGCTACTTGGCTTGTTTTGCTCTATTTTGTTCCATTTTGATCCATTTTGCTCTTTTATGCTCTCCGGGCATCTTTTCCTACAAAACAACATAAAAACACAAAAAGTAACAACAAAAGTGCTTAAGGAGTCACAAAAGCTTAAGGAATTAGCGTCGAATATCGCGTAATTTCACGACTGATCAAGAGTTAATAGAGAAACAATAAACCCACTTCATTAGAAATAACAATCATTCAATACATAAGCATAACAAGAGTTTTAATCCAACACTTAATAATGAATAATATCATAAACAAGATTCAAGTAATGGAATAAAATACAACACCCTTAAATAAGCAATACAAAGCAAGGAATTGAAGAAAGGGTTGAGAAATTTATCATTAACGAGCTCCAATCTTCTCCTCCAAAGGTGTGGTGTAAAACCCTAGCTCCAAAGCTTGTGTTGAATGGCCAATGATGTATTTTACAAACCCTAAAAGAGTATTTATATCATTCCAAAAACGGGAACAAAATCTGGACAACAATACCCTCGTGCACAACATGCTACTAGTCGCATGTTGTGCCAAAACCGTAGCATGTTGTGCCAATTTCTCTGTCAGCATCTGCTACACAACCTGCTACTCGCATGTTCAACATGCTGCAGCATCTGCTACTCACAGATGCTGCATGCACAACATGCTGCAGCATTAGCAGATGTTGTCAGAAAGTGCTGATTGTTCTATTTTTGCTCTATTTTGCTCCGTTATGCTCTCCGGGCATCTTATCCTACAAAACAACATAAATACACAAAAAGTAATAACAAAAGTGCTTGAAGAGTCACAAAAGCTTAAGGAATTAGCATCGAATATCCCGTAATTTCACGGCACATCATAACACATAAACTTCAAATTGTGGATTCATCCCGGGCTTAACCCACGAAGGCTTCAATCCCCTGTGCCTCGCAACCGGCCCCATTTAAGATGTCTTTAATTTGTTTCCTTTTCATTTTAAGGAGTCGTTGTTCTTTTTTATGAGTTTGATTAAAATTTCACTTTAATTTGTCAACAATTTTGTTTCCTTTTAGCGACGGCAACTTTTATTTAAATAAAGGTCAACTTATTATCCATGAGTTTGGTGAGGCTTGTGTGGCCCTGTTTTCAAAGTCAGCTCAGTTTCCCAAGGAAACCTTTTTTCTTTATGATTCTTGTTTTAAATGACACAAAAGTTGGGGATAGCTATCATTTGGGAGTTTGTTTGAGTTCATTTCTTAATTAGATGAATGGTTGGGCTGCCTTAAAATCCGAACGACTATTTGTATAAAAATTCCTATAATATATGGTGGTGGTTTATGTCCATCTTAATATTAGCCAACTTGACACTTTATGGAGACTGAATAATCCACTACATTATATCGTGGATGCTAATAATCCATTAACTACATCCTCATGCCTTTTGAATACGTATTTAATGATGTACAATAAATCCTTGATTAGATAGAATATTAACTCTACTTTAGTGCAAACATGGAACATTCTGCTCAATTTGGGGAGAGGAGGGGAGGGGAAGGGGAGGGGAGTTGAGATATCAGTTTTATACAAGTAAAATAAGAGTAATACAAAGTCTTCCTAATTAATATAAAATGATAAATTAAAATTTGTAAAATTTCATTATTTTCATGAACATGTAAGATTATCATATCTAGAAAATGATAGGTGAACGAGACGAGAAGTAATTTCATAGGGTATCCATATAACCAGTGTTGTCAAACTTCAGACAAAAGCCTCATTCTCTTGGGAATGTTTTTCATATGCAATTCTTTATATACACACTGGTAAAATATCCAGCGCTTCGAGCGCATGTGAAAAAATACATTTGTTTTATTAAAGAAAATACTTTGATTAATTTCTGATCTTGAACACACTAATTCTCACAAATAAAAATAGTTAAATAATTATTTGCCATATACTGAAAAGCTAAATTTGCGGAATGAAATACAAAATTTATTAGCAAAGGAAAAGTCATTAGGAAGTCATTACAACTCTCAAATTTTATGTACGAAGAACATATGAAATGTTTATATCTCGATCAAGGCTTAAACATTACGCTCAAAATTTTATGCATGAGAATGGTATGAAATGTGTATATCTCGCTCAAGACTTAGAATTTCATTCACATTTTTTGTATATAAAGTTCATATTAGGTTTCTGGAAAATTAATACAACTACAACAACATTGTAACAACTTTCATACAATATTCAAGGCTTAAAGTTTTCGCTCACAATTTTGTGTATAAAAATTATATTAAAAATTTCGCTCACATATACACATTTCATACATGTTTCATACAGCTTTCATACACAAAAAATTGAGGTAATTTTTTAAGCCTTTAAGCAAAAAAAAAAAAAATATATATATATATATATAAAAAAAAATTAAAAAATAATATATTTTCTGGAAAATTTTTTTAAACAAACGAAAAATATATGAAAATCCGTCATGTTTCGTAATATATCATTATGTTTTGTAAATAAGGAAAACTATCGTCACGTTTCGTAAATATTTCTCCTTAACATGTATATATATATAGTTTTCCTTATATACATCTTAAGGAGAAATATTTACGAAACGTGATGATAGTTTTATATTTACAAAACATAACATTACAAACCCTATACAAAACATGCTTATATTTTTTAAAAAAAATATTTTTTTTGCTCAAAAATTTATGTATGAAAGTTGTATGAAATGTGTATATCTCGCTCAAGGCTTAAAAAGTTCGCTCAAAATTTAGTGTAAGAAAGCTGTATGAAATGTGTATATCTCGTTCAAGGCTTAAAAAATCCACTCAAAATTATGTGTATGAAAACAGTATGAAATTTGTATCTCGCTCAAGTCTTCAAATTTTGCTCATATTTTCATATATAAAGTTCATGTTAGATTTCTGTAAAAATTAATACAACGACAACAACATTGTATACAACTTTGATACAACATTCAAGACTTAAAATAATCACTCAAATTTTTGTGTATGAAATGTGTATATCTTGCTCAAGGCTTAAAAAGTTCGTTCAAATTTTATGTATGAAGAACGTATGAAATGTTTATATCTCGATCAAGGCTTAAACATTACGCTCAAAATTTTATGCATGAGAATGGTATGAAATGTGTATATATCGCTCAAGACTAGAATTTCATTCACATTTTTTGTATATAAAGTTCATATTAGGTTTCTGAAAAATTAATACAACTACAACAACATTGTAACAACTTTCATACAATATTCAAGGCTTAAAGTTTTCGCTCACAATTTTGTGTCTAAAAATTATATTAAAAGTTTCGCTCACATATACACATTTCATACATGTTTCATACAACTTTCATACACAAAAAATTGAGGTAATTTTTTAAGCCTTTAAGCAAAAAAAAAAAAAATAAAAAAAAAAAAAATATATATATATATATATATATATATATATATATTTATTTTTTTTTAAAAAAAATAATATATTTTCTGGAAAAAAAATAAAAAAACAAAAAATATATGAAAATCCGTCATGTTTCGTCATATATCATTATGTTTTGTAAATAAGGAAAACTATCGTCACGTTTTGTAAAAATTTCTCCTTAACATTTATATATATATATAGTTTTCCCTATATACATCTTAAGGAAAAATATTTACGAAATGTGACGATAGTTTTATATTTACAAAACATAACATTACAAACCCTATACAAAACATGCTTTTTTTAAAAAAATATTTTTATTTTTTTAAATTATTTTTTTATTTTTTATAAAATATTTTTTTTAATTTTTTTTTTTAAAAATTAAATATTTTTGTCGCTCAAAAATTTATGTATGAAAGTTGTATGAAATGTGTATATCTCGCTCAAGGCTTAAAAAGTTCGCTCAAAATTTAGTGTATGAAAACTGTATGAAAAATGTATGAAATGTGTATATCTTGTTCAAGGCTTAAAGAATCCGCTCAAAATTATGTGTATGAAAACAGTATGAAATTTGCATCTCGCTCAAGTCTTAAAATTTTGCTCATATTTTCGTATATAGAGTTCATGTTAGATTTCTGTAAAATTAATACAACTACAACAACATTGTATACAACATTCAAGACTTAAAATAATAGCTCAAATTTTTGTGTATGAAATGTGGATATCTTGCTTAAGGCTTAAAAAATTCGCTCAAATTTTTTGTATGAAGAACGTATGAAATGTGTATATCTCGATCAAGGCTTAAACATTACGCTCAAAATTTTATGTATGAGAATGGTATGAAATGTGTATATCTCGCTCAAGACTTATAATTTCATTCACATTTTTCGTATATAAAGTTCATATTAGGTTTCTGGAAAATTCATACAACTACAACAACATTGTAACAACTTTCATACAATATTCAAGGCTTAAAGTTATCGCTCACAATTTTGTGTATGAAAATTATATTAAACATTTGCTCACATATACACATTTCATACAGCTTTCATACACAAAACATTGAGGTAATTTTTTAAGCCTTTGAGCAAAAAAAAAATTAATTAATTTTAAAAAAATATATATAATTTTTTTTTAAAAAAATTAAAATATTTTTTTTTTAAAACGAAAAATATATGAAAATCCGTCATGTTTCGTAATATATCATTATGTTTTGTAAATAAGGAAAACTATCGTCACATTTCGTAAATATTTTTCCTTAACATGTATATATATGTAGTTTTCCCTAAAAATTAAAGACCATCCCCAGCGAAGGGCAATCCTGCAAATTGCCCGATGGAAGTCTGAACCCGAATAATTCAGATTTTGGTCCATCAAGTGTGTTTTTATAACTTATTTACTCTCGCTAACTCTGAAGCATTCAGATCTTTGACAACTTCACTTAAATTGCAAAAAGATCCTTTGCCCAAAGAGCATAGATATTTGGATTTCACTCATCTAGAGCCAAATTTACATGGGCAATACATTTCACGACTTCATGTAAACCTTGACGTGACTCGTGAGGTGCTCATTCTTAACTTAAACTAAGTTGTTGATTACATTCACAAATCAAGACAAGAAAACAGAATCCAACGCCTAAATGATACCTTTTTTAAGCAAAAATTCCAAAAGGGGTTGTGGACTACACGACAAACCAAAACGGGTTTATCGTGTAGCTATCCTCGAGTTACTAATATTAACGGTTAACTTACCGTCCGTCTATTGGGTCTTATATTTTTATTTTTATTTAAAAAAAAACTTTTTCAAATCGTGGAGCTATACACGATTTACAAAAGAAAGATTTTTCTTTTGCAAATCGTGTACCTCTCCACGTTTTGCTATTTCAATTTTAAGAAAGGAATAATTATAGAGGTGGAAACAAGATCCGATTTTAATCGAAAACGTACCAAAACTTAACACCAAATTTTACTGCTAGTGCAAATACTAAACCGCTTATTCTTTTCCTCGTGGCATTTGCACAAATAATCTTTTTTTGAGGCCACTGTTTATATTCTGTCTTCATTAGTCAAATGGATATAAAAGCCGATGGAATTTTTTTTTTTTTAAAAAATTGAAATAGCAAATTGTGTACCCTACACTTTTTGCTATTAATTTTTTAAAAAAAATCTTTGCAAATCGTGTATTGCTCCATGATTTGCAAAGATTTTATTTTTTATTTTTTATAAATGTAAGACTCAATAGATGAACGGTAAGTTAATCGTAAATATTAGGCGTGACTCATGGGAGAGCTACATGATAAACCCGTTTTGATTTATCGTGTGACCCACAACCCCTTTTGAAATTCTTGCTTAAAAAGTATCATTTAGGCGCCGGAAAAGAAAAGCATTAGCCCCGTGAAACATATTATTGGGCCAGAGAAGCAAATTAAGAAGGGAAAAGGACATACAATGGCCAACAAGCCAAAGTAATCCCACATTGGGCCTAATATCGTGAGCTGGCTGGCCGGCCCAGCAGCCCAAGCGCCTTTAAAAAAAAAAAAAGACTTTCGGCGGAAACTTTTTTTGTCGCCACTAAAGATCTTTTTTTTTTTTTTTTTTTTTTTTTTTTTTGTAGTGGCAATTCAAAAAGTATCCGCTAAAGGTTAAAATTCATATTGGCCTTCAACAAATATTCCAAAACATGTATAATTTATGTATACTTATACAGTGATTGAGCTTTCAAAAAATATTCCAAAACATGTATAATATGTGTATATTTATACGTTGATTAAGCCTTCAAGAAATATCTCAAAACACTTTTGTGGCGACCTTAAGGTTCGCTGCAAACTTCCGTTTATTTTCTATCTTCTACTAGGGATTAAAAAAGAAGAACTAAATAAATAAACTAAAGTAACCATCATCGAAAACTTAACAAACTAAAATATATCAACTAAAAACTAATAAAATTAGTAAGTATACGTTAATTATACATTTATTAAACATAAATTATACGTTAATTATATATTTATTATACACATATTATAAAATAACGATACAATTTCTATACGAATGATACATTTTCTATACATATACAGTAGTGATACATATTCTATACAAGAACGATACAGTTTCTATTTTTTATACGTATGATACATTTTCTATACAAGAATGATACAATTTATATACATATGCTGGAATTATATATACACTTTCTATACAAGAATGATACAGTTTATATACACTTTCTATACAAGAATGATACAATTTATATACATATGCTGTAATTATATATACACTTTCTATACAAGAATGATACAGTTTATATATTGTATATGTATGATACATTGTCTAGACGTACAATACACTTTCTATACAAGAATGATACAGTTTATACATAAATTAAACAACAGTGATACATTTTCTATACTTATGTATGCAATATGTATGATATGTGAATCATTAGTGTATAATCAATTCATTAGTGTATAATCAATGTATAACTAATGTATAATATATGTACGATTAGTGAGTATACGTTGATGATACATTTATTCTACACAAATTACACAACAATGATACAAACCTATGATACATTTTCTATAGATATACATTTTCGATACATATGTGAATCATTAGTGTATAATCAATGTATAATGTACATACTAATGTAAAATATATGTATGGTTAGTGAGTATACGTTGATGATACATATTATGTATGAAATATGTATAATATGTGAATCAATAGTGTATAATCAATGTATAATGTACATACTAATGCATAATATATGTATGATTAGGGAGTATACGTTGATGATAAATTTATTGTACACAAATTACACAACAATTATAAAAACGTATGATACATGTTCTATACATATACGGTAGGGATACATATTCTATACAACAATGATATATTTTTTATACGTATGATACATTTTCTATACATAGTTGATCTTCAATGGTTTTACCAAATAAAAAAAAGATCTTTTGTGGTGACTAAAGCTGCCACAAATAATCCTTTTTTTGCAGCGAACTTTTAGTGGCGACTAAAGTCGCCACAAAAGGCTGCGCTGGCTACACTTTAGGTTTGGAGAAGCATGGGCCATCCGGTGGAAATAGTTTGGGCCGGACGGCCCTTTATGTCCTTTTCCCAATTAAGAAAAGTTAAGCAACAGGAAAACAATGCAAAAGAAGAATATTTGAAGTAAATAAGTAAGCCCTTAAACTTTGCGTAGGTAAGCATATTAACCTTTTAACTATTTGTAGCAAATTCTTACATTCCCTCTATTTATAGGATTATAATATGGATCTCCAAATGATGCCATGAACATGGCTATCAATAATTTAGGGGTTATGACCCAAAGTTGCGAGGATAGTGGAAAGAAAGACCCTTAAGTTTTTACATTAAAAATATGAATAAATGGAGGAGTAGTAATTGACTCATTTATTTTCATACAATAACAAATGCGAAAAATGATAAATATGATCCTTGGCAAAGAGAGGTGGCACATCACTCTTCTTTTGCCTAGCTTTATAATATACTAGTATTCGTACCCGCGCGATGCATGAAAAAAATTAAAGAATATTAATCATATTAAAATGTGATTTATGAGATACTTTTCATTGTTCGAGAGTCAATTTGATTAAACTTTGAAGCTAAATTAGAATAGATTAACTCAATATTTGAAAATTAATATTTTATTTGAAAACTACATGAAAAATAAGTTATAACTTTTACCATATCAACTTGGTAAAAAAATATATCTCAAGATGATGATCAAAATTCATGCAGTTTGAATGTTGGGAAGCGAAAAGTATACATAAATTGGGATAGAGGAAGTATAAACTTTTGTATCAAATCAAGCATTCACCAAACTTACCAACTATCAACACTATGAATAATTCAAATTATTCGCGATAAATATTTTTTTTGTTCCAAACATACGTTGTGAATTCAGCGTTCAACCTCCATTAGCTTTTATTTTGAATTAGTGATGTTCTTGAGAAAACTTCTTATCAACATTCTTGATCTCCTACTCTACCAAAATCCGGTGTTGAAAGGATAAAAAAGAAAAAGGTCAAGAAAGTCAATCACCTTTATATCATAATTATGCAAAAAAACATAAAATCAAAAAACTACACAAGTAATACAGATTAGAAACACTGAAAATTTTAAGCAATGAAAAGCAAAGAGGATGTTTGGAGAGTTGGTTGATGGCATAAATAGAACGACTCCAGAAATTTATCACCCTTTTTTTGCTTAATAATTTGCACAAAAATAAATATACCATAATTATGTATCATTATTGATTGATATTCTATTATTTCATACCTTATTTATGTGTCCGCTTCATCATTTTTGTAACTTCCACTCAAATCCTTCTTAATGAAGTTCTCCTTAAATCTCTCTTAATTTTATGTAACTGATTACTTAATTATCTCCACAAATTTCGGGAAGATTTTCTGGACTCATATAAGGCATCGGTTGTTTTTGCTAATTAGTGATTGTTTTTTTATTTATTTATTTAAATAAGATAGCAGATTAATAAGAGAGAATGCAAAATAAAAAAAAAATATAAATAGAGAAAAGTCAAAAAAGGAAATAAGTTTTTAACCATTTTTCCACAGGAATATATGGCTAACTACTTCAAATTCAGAATTTGAATTAAACATTTTAGAATTTATAATCAGTTATCTAAACTTTAGGGAGTATAATCAATTTTAATTTTTTATTGCATTGTAAATTCATTACAAAGATAACCCAATCTATGGGGGAAAAAAATTCTAATATTCCTTATATGATGATATTTGAATTGCACATGTTTTAACTTTTAATTCAAATTCAAATTTTTTATTTCAGTTCAAATATTTGTATTAGAATATTTTCTCTACATAGAAAGAGAAATATAGAAAAGGAAATCGATATTTATTTATAAAATTTAGTTCATCAGAGCCATAAAACTTGTCGATTTGATTCTGTTACTACCCTAGCTTGAAAGAAAATCTTCTTCTTAAAAGGAAGTACCAAAAAAAACTTTGATGTGTTCCATTTTGTTTTACTTTTAGGAAGGATAGTCATTTGATTAGTTTAAAAAAGATAACTGTCTTTCAATTTAATTCAAATCCTATTTTTTATTTATTTATTTTAAGTTTAAATTGTTTTACATCTATATATAGTATGAACTTGGTTTAAAATTCAAAGTAGCATTATATTTGTTTTTCCTGCTAATTATGCTAATATTGATTCGTTCTATTATTAATAAGAAAGGTGATAAAATCTAATTGTTGACATCTCAATTTCGTTTAGACTTATCATTTTCTATATTCCTAATAGATTACTTACACGGTAACATTTTAAAGTGAAAATATTAAACAAATGAATTTTAATCATGATTTTTTGATACATTTTAATTTTGATGTTGCATTCAATTTAATCGTACGAGTGCTCTTCATAGGGGCTTGAATTTATCTTAATTGCAGAAAGTAATAAAGGACAATATTATATCTTACCATTTAAAGGAACATTGTTGACTATAAATTAGAATCCAAGAATATCAATTAATAATTTTCTCCAATCAATACACCAAATTAGGTGAGTTCATTTAATTATGTCAATTAATTTCTTTTTAGAATTGATACAAATAGAATTTGTTGCCAAGTGGCTTGTTCTTATTACGCCACCTGGCTTAATATTAAGCTAGACTACTCTCCTTTTATATATATATATATATATATATATATATATATATATATATATATATATATATATATATATATATATATATATATATATATAGATATTATTATTATTATTATTATTATTATTATTATCATTATTATTATTATTATTATTATTATTATTATTATTATTATTATTATTATTATTATTACTATGTGTTGATAATATCGTATGAGTATATTAGGTGAGTTCATTATTATTTTCATTATTATTATTAACAACTACTACTACTATGTGTTGATAATATCGTATGAGTATATTACGTGAGTTCATTATTATTATTATTATTATTATTAGTAGTAGTAGTAGTAGTAGTAGTAGATTATTAAATTAAGTAATATTTTGAACTACAATTAATAACTTCTTTAATAATTAATGCAAATAGAATTTGTTGCCAAATGGCTTGTTCATATTACGCCACTTGGCTTAATATTAAGCTAGACTACTCTTCTTTTATATATATAGATTAATAATAATAATAATTATTATTAGTAGTAGTAGATGATTATTAAATTAGGTAATATTTTGAACTACAATTAATAACTTCTTTAATAATTAATACAAATAGAATTTGTTGCCAAGTGACTTGTTCATATTACGCCACTTGGCTTAATATTAAACTAGACTACTCTCCTTTTTTATATATATAGATTGATACCCACACACATTTATATGACTGTCGCATATGTATAAGTTTCACACATATACATAGTATACACGATATGGCATTGGTTATATATGAAGCTTTATGAATCTGTTGAATATGATTGTTCAATTTTCTTTATGGGGAAAATGACATAGAATACCTATTTAAGACTCTTTATTACAAAATATAACGATACTTTTCTTTATTTACAAAATATAACGGATCTTCATTTTTCATGCTTCAAAAAAAAAAAAAAAAATTAAAAAAAATGTATTTTAAAATAATTCGCTCAATGCTTAAAAAATTCAGTCAATTTTCTGTTTATAAAAACTGTATGAAACATGTATGAAATGTGTATATGTGTGTGAAATTTTTTAATACAGTTTTCATACACAAATTTTGAGCAAACGTTTTAAGCCTTAAGCGAGATATACACATTTCATACACAAAAATTTGAGCGATTTTTTTAAGCCTTAAATATTGTATGAATGTTGTATACAATGTTGTTGTAATTGTATTAGTTTTCCAGAAACCTAACATGAACGTTATATACAAAATATGTGAGCTAAATTCTAAGCCTTGAGCGAGATATACATAACTCATGTTGTTTTTATACATAAAATGAACGAAAGCTTTAAGCCTTGAACCAGATATACACATTTCTTATATTTTTCATACATAAAATTTTGAGCCAACTTTTTAAGCTTTGAGCGAGATATACACATCTCATACATTTTTCATATACAAAATTTTGAGTGATTTTTTTAAGCCTTGAGCAGAGAAAAAATAAATAAATATATATATATATATATATATATATATATATATATATATATATATATATATATATATTTATTTTCGTATATATTTTGTAAGAAATCTATTGCCATGTTTTGTAAACTGAAAAGTTTCGTTATATTTCGTAAATACTTTTCTTATTATGTATATATATGTTAATCTCACTTTCTTTATTGAGAGTTCTTTTTTTTTCTTTTAAAAAGCATAGAATTTAAATCTTCATTTACATGGAGTATTGAGGTAATTGAGCTCCAATGTGATAACTTACGCCAACACTTGGAAAGTTGATAGTGAAAATTCCAGAGCTCTGCTTGGACTCTTAGCAACAATTAGTTCCAAACAACCATTTTTATTTGAAGCTTAGACTTGGGAGTTCAAACTTCAAATAAAATATCTGAAATTTGGGACTGCCCGTTAAACTTAGATAAAAAGGTTTGAAGTTTGCTTGTTTCTCAATTGTTTGAATTGGGACCCAAGTTGAGGCATATTTATTTATGTATGGAACCAAAAGAGGAATGAAACACCTTTAGGGCCTAATTAGCCCTTGAAGGCATGACCCGCTCAAGTTTGAGCTGATCATTGACCCGCCCAAGTTTGAGCTGATCATTGACCCGCCCAATTATTATTTCAGCATAACTCATTTCTGTCCATAAAAAGTTGGGGTGATATGCAACCCAAATTGAACCACGAGAAATCTTGTCAAAATATTTTCATAAAAACATAATTTTTATTCGATAGGTTATATATAATCATAATAACGAAAGAAAATATTTTTTAGGTACTAAAACAATTATAGAAGAACAAATAAGAAATTAAAACTTAGTAAGGATTGGGCGGGTTGAGTTATGACCCGCTTTTAGCCTATTTCAGCCCAAGTAACTTTTGGACGGGTCAATAATCGGCCCATTTATTAACTCCACTAATTGAACAGCCCAAATTCAGCCCAACTCGCCCATTTGACACTCCTAGTTAGGCCTATCTTGACGACCACAAGCAGCTATCAATGGGTTTGGCCTAAATTTTATATAGTTTACATAGGGGAGAAGGAAGGGAAATGGGGAGAGTTACTAGGTGGAGAACCAAACCTTCACCAACAAGGTGAAAGTTCAATACTCAACGTCAACTTCATTGCGTATAGGTTTCGGGGCAGAAAACAAAATGTTTAAAAGGGTGATTACCTCAGAGACCTCTTAAAACTTGAAGTGAGATATGAACATTTACTTCAATAGAATTAAAATGACTATCTAGAACAATTGTTTTCTCAGTGTTGCATGTTAGTACTGTTTCTTGGCACAATCCCTGTGTGGAAGAAATAGAATGTTGAAACACCAAGATCTTCTGAAAACTAAGCAATTAACCAGTGGCTTTAGAATGCTTCTTTTACTAAAATTTATGTTCTAGATCTTATAGAAGAATTTCATGAGCCCCTAACCACCCTTTTTTTTTTTTTTTGGTAAAGATGAGCCCCTAACCACCCTTGCACCATCTCCACAATATATATTCTCAATAGAACATAAAAGATCATCCAAGACTGTAGCAACGCGAGGATATGACAGTAAGAATAAGAGGTAGTACTTCTGGTGAATGTGATCAGCCTTTGGCGACAAGAAGTTGGTGAAAAGGGCACTTGCTTCAATATTTTCCTCGTATCATGTGATCAGCCTCAAGCTCAAGAACATCAATCAATTAGTGTTAACTATATATGCAAGAGAAGAAGATTTGGAGTCCCATTTAGGAGGTTATATATATAGTGGCTCCTATTGTCATTCAGTAACAAGTAGTAATAGTATCACTAGCCATCAGAAACCAGAAAGTTCCAATGTCATTCTTTTCATTAAGGAGGAAAGAAGCTGAGTTCTTCCTAGATTCATGAACATAATAGGCTTTAAGGTACATGTTGTGAATCGAAACGAGCAGTTTTCTCGAACTCACATAAACTGCTCGTGGCGATTCACTACATTTACCTTTTAAGCCTATTATGTTCATCTTGAATCTACAAGAACTCGGCTTCTTTCGTCCTCCTTACGAAAAGAATGCTATTGGAACTTTCTTGTTTCTAATGGCTAGTGATACTATTACTACTTGCTACTGAATGATAATAGGAGTCACGAGATATATAACCTTCTAAATGGGACTCCAAGTCTTCTTCTCTTGCACATATAGTTTACACTATTGCTTGATGTTCTTGATCTTGAGGCTGATCGCATGCTATAAGGATTAATGTTGAATCTGAAGCAAGTTCCCTTTTCATCAATAGAGTAGTGCTTCCGATGAACTTTTTGACGAATGCTTGCTCGTTCCACAAGTTGTCTGTGGATGTCTCGCTTGAATTCAGAAACCTACCAGCCTGAAAACCTGTAAAGTTACCTTCACATTTTGCGTACACAAAAGTTGTAGTTGCGTAATTGGAGCTCGAGAAAATCCATCAGAATTCATTCTGTGTCTTTCATCACAGGGTCAATTCAATGTTGCGGAACAAACAATAAGTTAAAAGTGTTTTCCATCAAAGATGGGAGATGCACTGTCTTGCAATGAAAATATATGATAAACCAAAAGAATAAATCAATGGCAGTGAGGACACTTGTAAAACTGTTAGATAAGTTGTGAAATTATAAGGCAAAATAGAAGCTTCAAGCAATGATCTATAAGATAGTCTTTAAACTCTCATATTATAGTGATAACTACATAAGAAAAGAGGATTTTTGTATTCATTTAACCATGACATATTTGTAGGGCTTCAAGTTTAATTCATCAAAGCACAAGATTCAAGACTGTATTGTACCATATAACAATCACACAAAGATATTAAACCTTGTGCGATCTAACAAACTCTTGTTTCACACAATCCTTTCAACCCTCCATCTACTCTTCCAAAGCCCTATCCACTCACAATCAACATATGTTAGAATCCTTGTCCATTTTATCTGAACCTAACAGTTTTTATGAAGCTGCAGCAGATACAGGATGGCAAGGCACTCCAACTAAATCAGACATGGCACATAGTTGAAATGCATCAAGGAAAGAAAGCTTTGCCTTGTAAATGGTTGTACAAGGTGAAGCATAATTCAAATGGTACAATAGAGAGACTTAAAGCTAGGTTGGTTGTGAGGGGGGACATTCAAAAGCAAGGAATAGACTATAATGAGACATTTTCACCTGTTGCGAAAATGACAACAATAAGGTGTTTGCTAACAGTTGCAACTAAGCAACTAAGAAGGACTGGTCAGTTTCACAACTAGATGTGAGCAATGCCATTTTACATGGAACTTTGGATGAGGAGGTTTTTGTGAAATTTCCTCCAGGTCTCATCCCTCCTACTCCTAAATCATGTTTGCATTTCGAATAAATCTCTCTATGGTTTGAAGCAGGCTTCAAGACAGTGGTATTCTAGACTTGCTGGCGCTCTAAGTTACAAAGGATACACTTCATCACTAAATGATTACTCTTTGTTATTTAAGAGGAATGGGGATCTTATTTCTATCCTAGCAGTATATGTTGATGACATTTTGCTTACAGGAAATGATCTACATGAAATTGCTGCTAGCAAACAGTTCCTCCATTCAGAATTCAAGGTTAAAGATTTAGGGGAAATTCATTAATTTCTTGGTATGGAGGCTATCAAGGAAAAACATGGTTTCATTGTCAGTCAACACAAGTTTACTTTAAACTTGCTCAAGGAATTCGATTGTTCACGTATTTCCAAAGTCATTTCCCCACTAGATCCTTCAGTTAAACTACAAGCAGAAACAGTTACACCTATGCTTAATCCTACAGTTTTAGGCATTTAGAGGGAAATTGAATTACCTGACCCATACTCGTACGGATTTGGCTTTTCCAGTGTTGAAACTCAGTCAATTTATGCAGAATCCCAGCTCTTCTCATTTCTCTGCTGATTTACGGGTCTTGAAGTACCTTCAATTGGACCCAGGGTAGGGTATTCTCCACTCTTCTAACCCATCTTTTTCCCTCTTAGCCTCTTGCAATGCTAATTGGGCATCTTGTTCGGATTCTCGCCAATCTGTGACTGTGAATGGGTTTTACATAACTCTTGGGGGTGCTCCCAGGGTTATGAACCCCTCGAAAAAAAATTACAGTGTATTTTCAAAGTTAAAATTATTTTATTATGCATATATAATAGATGTTGAACCTGACTTCTTCGTATACTTACCTTTTAGAATTTTTGAACCCCTGGATGAAAATCCTGACTCCGCCACTGGATGCTCCTATATCATGGAAATCGAAGAAGCAAGCTTCGATTTCCCTTTCTTCCACAGAAATCGAGTATAGATCAATGAGGAAAGTTACTTCGGAGCTTACTTGGCTCATCAGATTACTCGAGGATCTCTCAGTTCCACCATCTTTGCCGGTTCCCATTTACTCCGATAGTCAAGCTGCCATTCATATAACTGGTAACCCCGTCTTCCATGAAAGAAACGAAGCACGTTGAGCTTGACTGTCACTTTGTTTGACAGCTATACCTCTCCGGCCTGATAACTTTGTGATTTGTTCCTTCAGAACACCAACTCGCTGATCTTTTCACTAAGTATCTCTCTGGGGCTTCTCATCATGGAATACTTTCTAAGTAGAATACTTTCTAAGTTGGGGGTTTCTATTAGCTCTTAAGTTTATCAGACAAAGATTGGGTTCTTCGATCAATCCTAGGAACCGATTTTATAGTATTTGGAGCAGAGACACGTGGAGGCCATTAGACCATTCAAGACATATTTTGATGGATTAAATGATAGCCGTCTGATGGCCACAGATCACAGATGTACAACAGCATGTGTTCAGCATAGAAGGGAACAAGTTTGTTTATATTGTTAGGCTAGATTGTACAGATTTAGCACAAGTGTACAGAAAGTATAGTTTTACTCAGTATTTTTCTTTTATTATTTTTGTACAAATACCTGTATAAATACATGCAGTGTTGATCAATAAAAATTACACCGAAATTTCCCAAACATTTCTCTTATTTTCCTACATATATGCAATTCATCAAGCAATTTTAACCAATACTTAAGTAAGAAAATCCCAAAATAGAAGTTACATCCTTGCTAAGTACTGCATGATCATATGTAACTTCTAACATTACTAATATATCCTATTCAGTACTATATATACCCTACCAAACGACCCCTAAAGGCATACAGACCTCAGGCAACATAAAGCATGAATTAAAGATTTTTATTCTTACCTTTTCCAAATCGATTACTTTGATAGTACCTTCCTCAGAAACACGAACACCTATACCAGCCTACTCATTAATATTATTAATCCTCAAGACACCCTGTTAGATTCACACATACACGAGAAGTTTTGTAAACTTCGTAAGAGAAGGCAATGTATAGATTAAGAGAATCCATGAGATGAATTGAAGACTTGATAGCACCTAACAACATCTAAACAAATTTTGTTATTACTTTGCTTAAGAGGCAATGAATGTAAATCATTATTCCTGAAGGCTATGCTTTGCTAAAGTTCTGTTGGTTGCAAATAAAGTTAATGCTTGATGATTGGATGCCTATTAATGGTTTTACCTAATACTATTTGATAAAATATGATTTTACATTATTGTGCATTAATGCCAAAAGAGTAATGCATGTCAAAGGGTTAAAAATGTCTGTCAACGTTACAAGGGTCTTATGTCTATCAACATTTGAATTTGGTCCTTCATGCTTATATAATAGTATGATGATAATATGACGATGATATGATATACGCGCACACACACTCACACACAAATATATACATACATATATTTGATCAATTAAGAGAGACATATATCATGATAACAAAGTCCTGAAATGTCATGTGGAAAAAGTAGCAAAAGAATTTCCAATCATGCATACACAGTAGAAATCCAGAACATTGTAACTTAAGTAAAACTGCATGATCTTGCAACTTCCATCCTTTATTTCTTCTGAAATTCATCCATGAATAATTTTCATCACATATAAACCTTCATAGAATGAAGTGATATTTGAATAAAAGGTCTGTCAAGAACAGAGAAAAACTGAAGAATGACTGTCTCAATTACTTGATTTAAATATATCAGAATACATTGATATTTATATACAAGAGAAATAAGAGATGAAAGGAAGTAATATCCTACACTAAAAGTAAATCCTACAAAATATTCTTCATAACATTCTACAACTAATGCTACACAATATTCTACACTAAATGTAGAATATCCCTAATAATTTCATATATCTAGAGTATCTCTTACATATTTACCATATCTAAAATATCTTAATGTACATCCTACAAGATATTCTACGATCTTTTCATCATACTAACAAGGTCAACATCAAGAAACCTTGATTTTCAGAATACTGGTAAGGGTAGAGGCTGATGGAGCATATAATCAATAGAGGAGGTCCATGATTTAAACTACTGGTCTACATATTAATTACAGTCTACAGTATAATCCAGAATTTAGAAGCATATTTACCACTTTGATTTGCTATCCTCCGGCAGAAAATGCCTGCAAAGATGGCCACTAGGAAAACGCTTGAAGTTATTATGACTACGATGATGAGGGATAGCGCCTGTGTGTTGATGATGAGATGGATGATAAACTCAAAATATTGTTCAAAACAAGACATCTACTATATATGTGGTTCAGCTCAAAATGCTGTTCAACAAAATATCAAGTCAACATGACTTGATTATCCGCCTGTCCAATCACAAAGCAGAAAGCATGTCATCATATTCTCAATGCTAATACAAGAGATTACTTGAATGCTCAAATTTGCACCACCTGTCTCTTTTAAGCGTATAGTTAAAACAAACATTCAAAGAAAGACTTGATAAAAATAATTGGTGATAGAAACCAAGAAGCATAAAAAGTTATTTACAATATTCAGATAAGAGCTTAGACCAAGACTAGTATAACCTGTACGGAATGGGCCAATATAAACCAACATCAAACATCAGTTTCACAAGAATTAAGGAAGAAATTGCAGATTACAATGAGGGAAGGAACTCTAACTGAACTTTGATTTCAATAGTAAAACTGAATTTTACAACTGATCCAATATGGTCCTTTAACAAGGATTATTCCTATATCTATGGCAACAAAGCACATGTACAACTGCACAAGCTACAAGTACTTTTAAGACCCACATTCCCGAGAGCTATATCTTCGCAAGGTATCAGAACCAGACCTATCAATCACTGTTGTGTTTCAATGTTGGAATCCCGTGATCCAAGTTCTAGATGAGTACGTCCTGGGGGTGTGGGGGACTGTTAAGTCCCACATTGAGGGAAATGGTATGCGATCTCCTTATATGGTATTGGGCAATCCTCCCCTCATAAGTTGTCTTTTGTGGTAGAGTTAGGTCTAAGAGCAATTTCTTCACAAAGTACAAACAACCATTACATCCCTCCCCCTTCCGTGCACCTTGACCTCAAGGTGTAAAGTCTTGGAATATTGATTTGAGAAAGAGGTTGTCTTCACAGGTGGCTTCTGCAAGTTTTACACAAGAACATGTACTGCAGGAAATTTCTCCTATCCAGTAAAGAATCGGCTACATTCGGAACAAATTTAAAGGCTCAACTTAAGGAACAGCCTTATCTCCCACCTTATTCCGGAGCAGTGAAATGTTGGAATACAGTATGAATCCCTTTGTCAATTGTAGCTTATAAGAAAGAAAATAAGCTCGTTAACATTCAAATCATGCCATACAGGGACAGCATTACTATGGTTGATCCTGTAAAAATGGTTATTGCTTTTCTGATTAGATGCTTCTTTTCTGCAGATCATCTGCATGAAGCATCCTAAACTTGTTTGCTTAGGAAGGGAACTGTGACATATAAATCAAGTAAAGACCAAAGTTTTCACGTTATTATTGAATGCAGTGACACTCAGAGTAAGCATATTTCTCTCCCCAAGTGAAGTTACATTTTGGCTTATACTGATAGACCGAGTATACTGAAATAGACTACCTTGACCAAGTGCAGTGTTTATGTCTGAGTTCTATTGATAAAAATAACTATGTGATAAAACATAAACAAAGAAAATATCAGATGATAATAATAGCTTAGAAAAGCTGTATACACATATTAAAATGGTACATGCAACATATTGAATTGGTTATCGGCCTTCTGCCACAGAGACAGTAATATCATTAACTGACGGAACTTTGCTGATTTGTGATTGGGTATAAGAATTCAACCGTCTTTGAAATATAAATGTAGGTTGCTTTGGTTGAGGCAGATCCATCTCACTACTTAGCATAAGAACTACAGATGACATTAATGGTCTATCCGCTGCATGGTCCTGGACACAGAGCAGGCCAATATGTATACATCTCAACACTGTTGTAGAGGAACGTGAGTCCGAAATTGATTTATCCATTAGGTCTGGTCCTTTGCTTTCAGTCCATAGCTGCCATGCCTAAATTGTTTCAAAATGGTAACAAGGAAATAAGTAGATGACATAGAATAACTGAATTCATCGCAAGAGGTACTGCTAACTTACATAACTAAGAAGGTTCAAATGCCTTTCATGGTCATAAAATCCTCTGTTTCTCCTGCCACTGACAATCTCTAGTAGCAAAACGCCAAAGCTGTAGACATCAGATTTCTCAGAGAATACTCCTCCCATGGCGTATTCAGGTGACATATAACCACTGCAACATATTTGTATAAAAAATGTGTCAGTATTTGCTATATGAACTATTCATAGTCTGAAGCTGCAAGAACGGCTAATAGAATATGTTTTGCTTGCAGAAAGAAAGGAATTTACAATGTTCCCGCAATTCTCTGAGTGTTTAGTTCCTGAGTCACTTGAAACGTTGTAGAAAATTGAAGATGAAGACACTCTATTTAGGAATTTTCACTGTGTAATAATATTCATCAGTCTCTACATCTATTTATATACAATGTTTTATTCTTTCACGTGATGGGCATTTTTGTTTCTTATTTCAGTCAAAGAGTTGAGTCTCTTAAAAACAACACCAGCACACTCATTTGTCTCCTTTACTTTTCTCTCTCTTTTCCTTTGTGTTTTCCACCCGTTTCTTCATTTCTTAAAAGCAACACCAACACACTCATTTGTCTCCTTTACTTTTCTCAAAGCATCTTTTACGTTTCTCTCTTTTTTCCTTTCTGTTTTCCACCCGTCTTCTTCATTGCTCTTTCTCTTTTCCTTTGTGTTGTTCATGGGGGTTTTGTACTCCAACATCCCCCCTCAAGTTGGAGGGGATAGTCATGACCCCCAACTTGTCCAAAATCGCTCTGTGAGAAACCCCAGAAAGAGCCTTAGTAAATAGATCTGCAAGTTGATCTTTAGAGGGAACAAAGGAAAGTGTAATCAGACCGGATTGGAGCTGTTGGCGCACAAAATAACAGTCTAATTCGACATGTTTGGTGCGTTCGTGAAAGACCGGATTACGGGCTATATGGATGGCAGCTTGGCTATCGGAGTGGAGCGGAATTGGGAGTGAGATCGGAGCAGAAAGATCTTCAAGAAGACGGATTAACCATGTAAGCTCAGCAGTAACACGACGCATGGACCGATATTCTGCCTCTGCGGAAGACAAAGAGATCGAGATTTGTTTCTTCGATTTCCATGAGATCGGAGCACCTCCAAGGGTAATGAAAAACCCACTAACTGATTTGCGAGAATCTTTACACGATGCCCAGTCCGCATCGCAAAAAGCCAGTAAAGAAAAGGATGGATTGGAAGATAGTAAAATTCCTTGACCCGGATCTGAGCTCAGGTACTGTAAAACTCGTAAAGCAGCTGAGAAATGTGACAAACAAGGTCGCTGCATGTATTGGCTCAGAGCAAGAACGGCAAAGGACAGATCTGGGCGAGTATTGGTCAAATAATTCAACTTTCCGACCAAGTGACGATAAAGCGTGGGGTTATCCATGCGAGGACTGTCATCTGCTCGAAGCTTGGAAGAAGGATCCAAAGGAGAGCCAACCTTAGGAAAATGAGAGACATCGAATTCGAGAAGTAGATCTGAGGTAAACTTTCTTTGATTCACAATAAAACCATGCTCTTCTCGTAAGATTTCCATGCCAAGAAAGTAGTGAATTTCTCCCAAGTTTTTAACTTTGAACTCTGTATTGAGAAAACATTTGATATTCTCGAGTTCACTCAAATCATCCCCTGTTAGGAGAATATCGTCGACATAGACTGCTAGGATGGAAATTAGTGGTCCATTTTGCTTAAAAAACAGAGAATAGTCGTTTAAGGAAGAGGAATAACCTTTGAAACTTAATGCTCCTGCAAGTCGAGCATACCACTGCCGTGAAGCTTGCTTTAAACCGTATAGAGATTTTTTCAGAAGACAAACATGATTAGGACTAGGAGGTATCATTCCTGCTGGAAATTTCATAAATACCTCTTCTTGGAGGTCACCATGCAAAAACGCATTGTTGACATCTAGTTGTGAAACAGACCACTTTTTCTTAGCTGCAATGGTAAGTAAGCACCGGATAGTAGTCATTTTCACAACAGGTGAAAATGTTTCTCCATAGTCTATACCCTCTCTTTGGACATCCCCCCTCACCACAAGCCTTGCCTTAAGTCTTTCAATACTGCCATCTGAGAGGTGTTTTACCTTGTAAACCCATTTGCAAGGTAAAGCTCTTTTTCCCTTAGGTAGCAGCACAACTTCCCAGGTTTGATTATTTTCCAAGGCCTTAATTTCTGAGTTCATGGCCTCTCTCCATCCTGGATGTTGAGAAGCCTGGCTGTAGCAACTAGGTTCAGTAATGTTAGAAATAGAATGGAGTAGTTGCTGATTGTTGATAGATAAGGAAGAGAAAGCATAATTCCTAGGCTTATGAGAGTGATCAAAGCAAGTTTTCCCTAGATCAGTGAAGATCACACTATTGCAAATGTAGTCTTTTAGATAAACAGGTTCATGAGAGATCCTGCTAGACCTTCTTGGTGGATTTGTGATAGGGACAGAGGTAGAAGGAGAAATTGGTGGAGTAGGAGAACCTGAGTAGGTAGGCTCAAGTTGTGGTGATAGAGGTTGATCTGTAGAATTCATTTGGTGAGGAGAACTTAGTGGCAGATGATCAGAAGTAGTATGTGGAGGTTCTGAGGGTGTAACTAGGTGAAAAACATCATTTACAGGTGGAGCTGATTGAGTTTGAAATGGAAAATCAGAATGATGATCTAAGGAAGAAGGGGAATTGAGGAAAATAAGTGTGTGTAAGTTATCAGATGAGTTGAAAGGAAAGTGTGATTCATGAAATCTCACATCTCTGGATACAAATACTTTCTTTGTATCAAGAGACATCAACTTATATCCTTTTTGTTGTAAAGGATATCCTAGTAAAACACAAGCAGTAGCTCTTTCATCAAACTTGGTCCTTCCCTGTCCCAGGGTGGAAGCATAACACAAACACCCAAAATTCCTTAAATGATCATAAGTAGGCTTTTGTCTAAACAATATGTCATAAGGTGTCTGTCCCTTGAGCGCACTAGATGGCAATCGATTAATGATGTGTGTAGTAGTTAGAATAGACTCTCCCCAGTAGGACATAGGCAATTTGGATTGGAGCATCAATCCTCTAGCAATCTCTAAGAGGTGTCTATGCTTCCTCTCAACAATTCCATTTTGTTGAGGGGTAGCTACACAAGACAGTTGATGCAGAATCCCCTGTGAGGCTAGAAATGCTGATTCTTGTGTGCCTTTCCCCAACTCCAAAGCATTATCAGACCTGATCATTATAACTCTCACATTGAACTGTCTCTCTACCATAGATAGAAAGCTCTTTAATACAGGGAAAGCATTACTCTTAGTGCTTAGTAAGAATGTCCACGTTCCTCTACTGAAATCATCTACTATGGTGAGAAAGAACCTGAATCCATTGTAAGTATTACACTTGTAGGGTCCCCAAGTGTCTATGTGGATGAGATCAAAAATGTGTTTGGACTTTATGCTACTAGTAGGAAAAGGTTGTCTAGTTTGTTTAGCTCTAGGACAGACATCACAAATAAAATCAGAATTGAAATCACAAGGAAGAAAACTTAAATGTTTCATTGCTGAAAATGGGAGATGTCCTAACCTTACATGCCAAAGCTTTACATTAGGAACAGCATTAACATGCACTGGATTAGAAACTGAAACTGATTGTGAAATGGAATTTCTTCCTTTTGGAATTGAAAATACATCATTGGAATTGAAATTACTTCTAGACTTGACACTATTAGGCTCCAATAGATAGAGTCCCTCTCTAACTTCACCAAAAGCTTGAGGACTCTTCATTGAAAGGTCCTGCAACAAACATCCAGTGGTTGTGAATAGGACATCATATTGAAACTGGACACAGAATTTGTGGACTGACAACAGATTATACTTAAAATCTGGCACAAGAAGCACATCAGTTATGACATGACCTGGTAAAATAGAAATACTGCCTATATGAGTTACACTTACCTTGAAAGAATTAGGTAAATTGATATTCAAAGGCACAGGGAGAGGAATTAGAAATAGAAAAGAATTGGGATCAAAACACATGTGTTCTGAAGCTCCTGAATCAATGATCCAAGTATTTTGTTTAAGACTAGTAAACACAGAACTTGAGTATTTAAGAATGGTACCAGCCACTGCATTTGCATTGATTCCTGTTTTTCCTGCTTGTGTCAATTTACTTTGCTTGTACATTTGCATCATTTTTGCAATCTGTTCCTTGCTAAACTGATCCTCAAAATTCCCATCATTGACTCCAAAATCTTGTCCTCCCATGCTTTCCTCTACCTCATGAGTTAAACTTGCATTTGCTTTAATCTGGGGCTGATAGTTTCTGGAATTAGTGAACTCAAAATCTGTAGGGAATCCATGCAGTCTGTAGCAATCATCATGCACATGTCCTGTTTTTCCACAATAGGTGCTAGATACATTTGGATCATATTTCTTCTTACCCCTAAATTTGTTCTGTGGCTTGGCAGTCCTCTGGTTTGAATTATTATATTTCTGATATGTGCTTGGTCCTCTCATTGCTTGGTTTTTAAATTTCTGTGCATTTCTTCCCTGTCCATTAGCCATGAATGCTGCAAACTCAGCAAATAAAGTGTTGTTTGGTTGTTTTGCCTGACCAATTGCCATAAATGATCCAGAATCAGAGGGAAAATGTGCATTTGCATATACTTCCCTCTGGTTCTCATCCTGCAAAAGCAAGGAATATGCAACATCTATTCCAGGCAAGGGATTCATCATAAGTATGTTACCCCTTGCCTGAGCATATGCGTCATTTAATCCCATTAGGAATTGAATCAACCTCTAATCTTCCAGGGATTTTGTTAATTTTGCTTTCCCATCACAATG
This sequence comes from Lycium barbarum, assembly GCF_019175385.1. NCBI lineage: Eukaryota > Viridiplantae > Streptophyta > Magnoliopsida > Solanales > Solanaceae > Lycium > Lycium barbarum. Next base: position 118,251,600 of record NC_083347.1, read on the forward strand.
CATTCACATGAACAGCAAACAATCATATTTATCCCATCTAATTCATCCCATAACCTCTTAAGTTTGGTGAAGTACCCAGCAATGTCACTATTACCTTGTACTAGTCCTGTCAACTCCTTTTGTAGATGGTAGAGTTTGGCACCATTTGACTTGCCAAATCTCTGTTCTAGACTGTCCCAAAGTTCTTTTGCAGTCTTGGAGTTCATCACACTGTCTGCAATATCCTTAGATAATGCATTTGATATCCAGCATATAATCATATCATTGACACAACTCCATTGTTCAAAATCTGCAGACTTTAGATCTGGGGATTTACAAGCTCCATTGATAAAACCAAGTTTCCTCTTGGCTGATAGAGATAGGAGGATGGATCTCCTCCAACCTGGGTATCCTCTTCCATCAAAAACAGTGTTGACTAGAGTCATACCAGGTGAATCTGAATTGTTTAGGTGATAATGATGTCCATTGTCATATGTGATTCTGTTATATCCCGTAATTTTATACGTCGAGTTATTCGCAAGAGAATCGACTCAAGTTAAAGACGGGATCATTTTCGGGCACGAAACAGAAATCTTTAATTTCCGGTCTCTATTAGAAAATGAATTGCTTATGAATTTTACTTAGTGTAAAAATATTAATGGAAAGTTGGGATTAATTTACCATGATTAGATTATTAAGTGGGGATTAGTGATTAATTAATCTAATTATCAAAAAGTTGGCCCCACGACACGTGGCGAGATTTGGTTGGACTTGAATAAAGATGGACACATGTCATGAAAATTGACACATGTCCACTTTGTAAAGATAATATATAAGTATAAGTGGATGACTAAGTCATCACATATTCCACAAATTAATCTTGCAAATTAGGTTTTAGAGAGAAGGGCTCTCAAGCCTAGAGAGAGAAAGAAGTTCCCGCGCCACTATTCACGGGCGCGTTACTGTTCACGGAGCACTATTCACGGCGGCGCTACTGTTCACGGGTACTGTTCACGGCCAGCCCGTTTTTGCCCCCTTCTACACAATTAATTGGAGAGATTTGAAGATTAAGAGGAGGAAAAAGATGGAGCTCATGGTAGCCATGGCAACTCACGGCCATGGCTTTCTTGAAGACATTTGACGGTGAAAAATTAGAGCTTGTCTCTAAGGTAAGATTTAATTCTTTTCTACATGTTTTGGAGGTAGTTTAGACTTGTATAGCTTGGTAGATGTGTGTTGAATACAAACGGGTTATGTATGTTGATGTTGAATTATAAATTGAGCCGTGTAAGGGGGGTGTTTTGAGTAAGAATGAGGAATTGATTTTAGTAGCATTATGTAGGAATTAAATGGTTAAATTTAAAGTTGTGTTGTTTTATGGACATATTGCTATCCTTGCTAAATTGAAAGGATTGAGGGTATGATTATGTTCATATGATTATTGTTGTTGTTATCATGGGTTATGTGATGAGAATGAAGGAAATTAATGGTTAGAAACTTTATAGAGGTCGTGTGGGTGTGTGAAGAGGAGTGTGGCCGTGAGCCATAGTAATGAAAGAGAATGGTGAATTAAAATTTATTTAGCTTGTTAGAGGTGTCGTTGTGACATTGATGACGTAGATAAAGGGTTAACGAGATGAGTTGGTGTTGAAATTGGTTGTATGTTGTTATGAGAAATTATGTGATTTTTATATAATTTTTATGCAATTATGAAAGTAAGATGCTAAATGTGAACTATGGTTGTTATTAATGAATTTGGAAGAAAACAATGCGATTTGGTAGTTTCGTTGCAATTGTAGAAGTTTCGAATGGAATATGAAAATGGGCGGAATGGTTCGAATCCTTGGATATTGTTTAAAATGTTATTGAAATATGTTTGGGTAATCTTGAGTTAGTTAATGAATATGGAAAAAATGTTGATATTAGTTGGATGGTGTGAAGTTAGAATGGAAGAGTTACATTATGTGGAAAGGAAGGGAAATTTTTTGGATTGTTGGAAATGTTGTATGAATTGCTTAGAATGTCTTTAAGTATTGTTGGTATGGATTCGGGTTAGTATTTAAATATATAAGCATCGATGTTGGCTTGAAGGTAAGTCGTCGAGTTGAATTTATGAAAGTTGTTGAATGATGTAAAAGAGAGTTACTATTATTATTTTGCCTTTCGAATTGGTTATCAATGTTACTAGGTTGGTTATTGTGGTTGTTGTTGTTGATTTTGGACGAGTTAAATTCTCGGGTTGGCCTATTTACAGGGGAAATGCTGCCCAAATTTCTGTAGAATTTAGAATTAGTTTGGAATAAATGGCTTAAATACCTATGGCTAATGTTTGATATTCGTTGGCGTATTCATAGGCCTTGGGGAGCCCGAGGCGTAGGTTGGGATTAACTTTAGTTGGGCAAACTTGGAGCGCGTACGAGGTATGTAAAACAATCTTTCTTTCTTTTGGCATGCCTTAGTTTTGGATAGGCTAGATTACGAGCCTTTAGGAAAATCCTATGATTCGAAATCCGAGCATGATATGATCTATATATATTCCTTGGCACTCTTATGTTTGATTTGATAAAAGTATGAACCATTACGTCTTTGAAATAATCGCTTTCCGAACTTTGCATAAAAAGGTTTCACTTTAAAGAATTTCGTAATTTGTGAACGCCATATCTTTCACAGAAAGGCTCGGATTGCTTCAATATTTTTGTAGAAGTTTATATGGCAAATAATGAGTATATTTTCCATAGGCGGGCCCGACTCGGGTCAATGCCCGTCCGTGGGTCCCGCGACTTTCCTTTATGTAATTCGGACGACTTTTGAAAGAATTTGGCATGATTAACATTTCGAATTTCAAGTATGGTCATTTACTTATATTTGAGTCTATGATAATGGTTTTATGCATATGGTTACTCATGACTCTGCTCGTGCGTTCTGTTATATCTTTCGCCGGTTCCCGGGACGGTTCTGTTATCGTGCGCACTTTGATATACTCCGGAGTTATGCTGTGTTTATGGTTCACCGAGATACTCGCAAAAGAGGGTCGGGTTCCACCTATATTTGGTGTTATGCTGTGTATGGCGTTATGTGGTGATGTGATATGTGACGGGGATACGGAGATTTGAAAATTTCTGGTGTTATGCTGTGTTATGGCGCCATCGACGGGTGGGCGACCATATTCTTCTGTACCCTATGCATTACTTACATATTTTTGAAAGTAAGCAAATTTTGATATGTTGGATTTGCACTTATGTTTGGTACTTCCATTTCGTTTATGTCTCAGATTTGCTTTCTGTATATTCTGCTTTGCATACTCAGTACATATTTCGTACTGACCCCCTTTCTTCGGGGGGCTGCGTTTCATGCCCGCAGGTACAGACGCACAGTTTGGTGATCTACCCATTTAGGACACCCTCTTCTGCTGTTTGGAGTGCTCTTCTCATTTCAGAGCACACATTTTGGTATATATTCGTTCGCTATGTATATATGTATTTGTTCAGGGGCACGGCGGGGCCCTGTCCCGCCATATGATTCGGTTTGTCTGTTTAGAGGTCTGTAGACGTATTTGTGGGTGTGTGTGCCTACTTCTGTACGGATGTGTTTGCATGACTCTATTCGTTATGGCAGCCTTGTCGGCTCGCACATGTATATGTTGTTCTGTTGGCCCTGTGTGGCCTTTGTTGGTATTTGCTGTGTACAGGGTTATTTTGGATAGTCCGAAAAACAAAGGAAACTCTGCCGAAATTTTCTTTGAAAATCTTATAAATTTGAAACACCGCCTTGTCGGCTTCTGTTATATACCTGGATGGGTTTGATATAATCTGAGGCAGTGTTTGATATTTGTGTCGGTATAAGTTATCTGTTTGCCACTCGGATTTGTGATTGTGTTCGGGTGCCCAATTCGGCACTAGTCACGGCCCACGGGGTTGGGTCGTGACAGATTCCTTTCTCACCACTGCCTGATTCTGTTACATTTGTTTCAGGCATTTTGGCTTACTAAAATTTGAAGATGATTTTGAGATTTTGACACAGATCTGGATCGAGCTTAGAGTTGCCCTGATACCATGTAGAAAATTGAAGATGAAGACACTCTATTTAGGAATTTTCACTGTGTAATAATATTCATCAGTCTCTACATCTATTTATATATAATGTTTTATTCTTTCACGTGATGGGCATTTTTGTTTCTTATTTCAGTCAAAGAGTTGAGTCTCTTAAAAACAACACCAGCACACTCATTTGTCTCCTTTACTTTTCTCTCTCTTTTCCTTTGTGTTTTCCACCCGTTTCTTCATTTCTTAAAAGCAACACCAACACACTCATTTGTCTCCTTTACTTTTCTCAAAGAATCTTTTACGTTTCTCTCTCTTTTCCTTTCTGTTTTCCACCCGTCTTCTTCATTGCTCTTTCTCTTTTCCTTTGTGTTGTTCATGGGGGTTTTGTACTCCAACAAACGTTCTGGCCAAGCCGAAATCTGAGATTTTGGGAGTCATATCATCGTCCAAGAGGACATTGCTTTCCTTCAGATCTCGGTGAATGAGCAGTAAACAAGAATCGCAGTGCAGGTAAAGAAGTCCTCTAGCAATGCCATGAATCATGTCGAAACGTTTTGGCCAAGGAAGCTGATGGCTTTGTTTAGGATCTGACAGTGTGATTGACAACACATCAAAAATGGTTAAACAAATGAAGTTCTATGTTGATTTTTTTTAATAATGTTTATTTTAGCATACTAGCCCTATCTTTAAGAAACTTAAATGTTCAAACAGCAAGATTCTGTGAACACTAAGCAACTAGCCAGTGTCTTAATTTAGCATGCATCGTTTTCTAAAATTTCCATCCTAAGATCGTATAGAAGAATTGCATGAGCTCCTAACCAGGGCGTGGTAATAAATTATAATTTTGAAGCAGGGCACAGTTTCCATTTCCAATATATACAAACTGTTAATGGGGAATCTGAGGATAAGAAGTAAATTATGTTCGTTGGTGAAATTACAGTTGGAACCACTTACCAAACAACAAAGTATCTAAGCTTCTTTTAGCCATGTACTCATAAACTAGTAACTTCTCTTTCCCGTGAACGCAATAGGCCAATATTCTAACGAGATTCCTGTGCTGCAGTTTGGAGATTAGCAAGACTTCATTCTTGAAATCTTCAATTCCTTGTCCAGAGTAACTAGATAATCTTTTCACAGCTATTAATTGTCCATCTTCCAGTTTTCCCTGTATGATATCCATAATGATGGCTTTAGTTTTCGCATCTGCAACAGCAATTTATCGGTAATTCAATTGACATATCGGTATTACCTTGTAAACAGGACCAAATCCTCCCGCTCCAATCTTATTCATTTCACTGAAGTTATCAGTTGCAGTAGCCAGTTTAGCAAAGTCAAGAAGCGGTAGTTCTGATGAATCTTTTGGCAATGCTTGCTCTTCCCACAAATTGTCTGTAGACATTTCCCTTGAACTCTGACCCTTATCAGCCAAAATGAGGTCTTTAATCCTATTTTTTCTGTATCCTAGTTTTATATTGGATCCACATGTGAGAAGCATGAGCACACATTGTATGTCAAACACTAATATAATAAAGCAATTTAAAAGTTTTACAATGAAAATCAGTCATGTCAAAGAAGAAATTCGGAATGTTAAACTTGTGTAAAAATGATGATCTTTAGACAGAAAAATGTGACATAGCTATGCTGTGGATAGTATCTGATTACTTGGTGATTAATGCAATATTTAGCTACCAAAAGAAATGGATCATCTTGCCAATAAGAAGCTTTATTACTTCTGAAATTCATTCATGAATCATATAGTATTTCCAATTTGATTTGATATATTAGACTAAAGAATTGTAGAGATAGAAAGGTAAATATATAATTTTGTTAGAAAGTTTGCTGATAAATTTGCATTTTGGTCTCACTTATCAAAAGCAATCTTAATACTTCATCTTTTCCATGTGAATATATATACAGAAGCCAGCCTAATAATTTTTAGTTTTTGCAATGATTTGAACAGAAAGCTTGATAGGAATGGAATGAGATTTGAACAAGTCAACATTATGTTTTAAAATACAAACTCAGCATCAAAATTAGGAAAAAAATAGTTTTAAAGTACCTTTAAGGGGAATGGCCATGAAGGTTGAACGGTTAATGACAAACTCACTTCAATGAAGAAAAGAAAGGGAAAAGGCTTTTCAGTTATGCCAATCAAAAGGATTTTACGGTGAAGCTCAACACTACTGGTGTACATAATTACTATGCTGGCGATAAAATCTTGAAATCAGGGGAATAGTTTACCTCTTTGATTTGCTTTCCACCTGCAGAAGATGCATCCAAATATGCCCAATATGAGAATGCTTGAACTGGTTGTGAAGCCGATGACAAGTTTTTTCTTCCTTTTATCTTCATCTAAAAATATGTTATGTTATAATACAGAAAGGTGACAACATAAAACAATTTTAATCATGTAAGCATAATGGTGAGAACTGAATTTACCTAGTTCAGAATAAGGAAGACGAAGAAACAAATCCATGCCATCAGATGGAAACTGCTGAACATCCATTAGTTCTGAAGTCCAAACCATGCAGTTAATTGTATCTGGATATGCATAGGCTACACAGGAACAGTTATTTAGGCACCACTCTTTGCAGTTCTGAACGTTGTATTGATAACGCAAATATGTGTAGTGATCTGGAAGTTTCATCTCAGTTAGTTGCAAGAACGTGTCATTTTTCAATGCCTTTGGGGCTATGCCACTTGTACTGATTTCACAAAGAAGTTTAGTTTGCCTCACACAGCCATCAGTCCAATTTCCTCTGTTCCATTCCTTAGTTGACTTTGGTGCAAATCCTCTCAAGCAATCACAGACTGAAGACTTATTCTTATCGCACTAAGGGACTAATCCAGATTCGCACTAGGTATGACCACTCAGGTGGTAAAGTGACCCCATTAAAAGAATCTCTATTCTCATGGCTCGAAACTGATATTTTTTACCAAGGGAGTTTCTCCGCTTTGACCATGTATGCCCACTCAGGGGAAAAGTGTCCCCACGAAAAGATTCTCTATTCTTATGGCTCGAACATGATATTTTTTATGAAGGGCGGTTCTCTGGTTTAATCATGATGCCCACATAGGGGTAAAGTGTCCCCACAAAAAGATTCTCTGTTCCCATGGTTGTAACTCAACATTTCTGATTAAGGCAACAACAACAACAACAGCCCAGTGAAATCCCACATCTTGGGGTCTGGAACATTTCTGATTAAGGCGTTTCTTCAATTTAACCATCCGGCACTCAAAACTCATTGTCTACTAATCCAGATTCACACCTGGTATGCCCACTTAGGGGTAAGGTGCCCCTATTCAAAGATTTTTTATTCTCGTGGCTCGAACCCAACTTTTCTGATTAAGGGCATTTCTCTGATTTAACCATCCGGTATGCAAACCCGCTGATCAACTAATCCAAATTTGAACCAGGTATGCCCACTCAGGGTAAATTGGGGCCCCACTAAATGATTCTCTATTCTCATAGCTCGAACCCGACATTTATAATTAAGGATGTTTCTCATGTTTAACCATCCAGTACCCAAAACCTTGATGACTAATCCAAATCCGCACCAGGTATGCCCACTCTGAGGTAAGGTGGCCCCACTGAATGATTGTTCATTCTCATGGCTCGAACCCGACATTTCTAACTAAGGGTGTTTTTCCGGTTTAACCATCTGGTACCCGAAAACTACTACCCCTCTGTCCCAATTTATGAGACATGTTTTTCTTTTTAGTACGTCCCAAAAAAATATTACCTTTCTATATTTACAAAAAAAATAACTTTAAAAATTCACTTTTTTACCCTTAATGAGATGATTTACAGCCCCACAAATATCTAAATCTTATTTTAGATAATAAATTTGAAATGTCTTCTTTTCTTTCTCAAACCCCGTGCATAGTCAAACGATGCCACATAAATTGAGACGAAAGGAGTAATTGACCAATCCAGATTCGCAAATAGGTATATCCACTTTGGGGCTAAAGTGCCCCCTCCGAAAGATTTTCTATTCTCATGTTCAAACCCGACATTTCTAATTAAGGGCGAAAAAACACAACTTGGTAGATGGGCCTCAACTTTATTGGTGATCAACCCGTCTCTTTTCAAGGGTAAACAATAATTAAAATGCAACTACATTTGAATGAAACAAAGGAGCATAAGAAGTTGTATGGAATTTTATAAATTAAGAGCTTGGTAGATGTTCAGTATAATGTCATTTAAGTACTAAGTTTTACTTTCCTCCGAAACATAAATTAAAATTGCACCAATTGGAATAGTTGAGGGTACATTTGACCCAAATAATGGGGAAAAATAATAGAGTTTCTGACACTATTTCAATTGGAAAATTATGAACTTTTTTTACGCTGGACCACGGTTAGTGAAGAGGGGTATTTTCAGAACTTTAGATAACATCAGGAGCTTTTTTGTTTGGATAATTTTAAGGCATAATACATAAACAAGCTCTTATACGCGGCTTCAGCTAGCAAGTACGCCCTCTAATTTTGGGTGTGCATAAGTAGACATTTTAATTTGTATAAAGTTGAACACGTAAAAACTAATGGTGATGTGATACTTAAATTTTGAACGTGTCGAGATGATCATTTTGTAAGTTGAAGTGTTCAACTGACAAAATGGAGATAAGTTGAGGTGCTTACTTGTGCACACCAAAAGTTGAAGGCATAATTGTCAGCTGAGGCCAAGTTTGAAGGTCTGTTAATGTATTATGCCTATTTAAAGGATGATAAATTTACAGTTAATGTATTATGCCTAATTTAAAGGATGATAAATTTACACCTTTCCGAATAGTAGAGTAAATTGAACTCTACTGCTTTTTACTAGTGGAAAACCAAATTAATATACAATAGGAAGTGAAACCCCCTTGTGAATGTGAGACTACTTTAGTGCTTTTTTGAAATTTGAATAGCAATTTCCTGTTTCAAACGTTGAATTGTTTTGAGTGTATGCTCAAAACTCCGACCACTGGCGCATTGAACCCAATATTTTTGGCACGGGACATAAATATATAACTATATATGTGAAATTTATAAACATCAACTCCGATAACAATTTTTTTTCTTACTTAGTGGGTTCTGAATAAATTATTTATACATATTAAATAAATTTTAATACAAATAGTACAATATTTAAGCTAAAATTATTGGGTCCTGACGAACCCTCACTAAAACGGTGGCTCTGCCATTACTTTTAAACCCATAATTTCAAATGTAATGAATTTAGCATTATAGACTGAATTCATAAATTTAAATATTGGATCCGCCTCTGACTCCGAAGTCCAATGACTTGTTTTAGACATGTTAAAACTTATAAGATAATCTTTGGGCATGCTTTCAAATATGAAAGTCATATATATGGCTTAAATTGTTTTTAAAAAAATGTTAACCTTTTGACTTCGTAATTGTAAGTTTCCTGGTTGGCCATATAAGAAGCGGAAGAAACTCCTTAATATCCTTTCAATTTATGTGATCAATCATGAAAAAGAAAATTAATTCTTATGAAAAGGAACTATATATCTAGGAAGAAAATGATTTGAAAGATGAGCAGGCCACTAAACAACATTAAGATTCGAGATTTTATGATATTGGTTGAAACAGAATAATTAAGTACTTTACTAATCATTAGCTTACAATTTAATCATAGTGAAGAATTTTCGTTAGCTGACATTTCTTGTTGGTTCATAGTTTAGTAGATTTTCATGATATATAAGAAAGAAAAGGACAAAAGAAATGAGAAAAATCCATAAGTTTTGTACAATCTCACAGATACTGTTATTTAATAATATGTGGATTTCAAGAGTAGTTATTCTTGATGGAATTTGTTTAGTCTTAACTAGATATTTGAACGAATACTTTTTTTTTTTTTTAGTATTATAACAATAGCATTGTATACTCGATTTATTAATTTATAAAATCTTATCCGTCAGACAATATAGACGCAATAACCTGGCAATTTCATTTAGAGTTAAAAAAAAAAAAAAGTATTCCTAATGAAAGAAAGCTTGAAGATCAATGAAAACTGTTTTTTCGACCACTTGTGCCTAAAGAAAGAGTGCATTTAGGAATTTTTGCCATGTCAACATCTAAGGGGTCAAGGCTATCAAACTACCAAATTCAGGAGTAATTAAGACCAAAAATAGTTCAGATATACGCTGAATAAAACGTGTCAAGTTTAGAGAGTCCCAAATATTCTACCTAAATAAAACATAAAAAATACTTAGATGGTGACCATACCAAATGAATATATTAGGAAACTCCACTTCAATATCTAAAACTTTATTATTATTTTGTAAGGGAAAATGCTCTCCATGACATATAGAATCCTCCCACGAGAAAAAATAAAATAAAATAAAAAATTAGTGTGGTACCCTCCATGCAACTTCCAGGAAATGTTCCCTCAACTGTTATTTGCCAGCAACCATAATTCTATCCTCATTCTCCCTCAGCTTCCTTCTCTTTTATGTACCTTCCTTCAATTTGCATCTTCTTGGACTCTTTCCACCAAAATTTCCTCTAGATTCTTCTCCTATTTATATATAAATATCCCTTTGTATCCATCAGAATTCATCATCATCTTTTCTATAATTATCTGTATCCATCCTAAGTCTACATCCAAGAATACTTTGCTTCAACAGGATAGTAAGGAGGTTCAATTGAATTCCTTTCGTTGAAAAATTTTACTGCACAAAGAGGATCCGGGATTCAAATCCTAGTGGAGGTATTATTATATTTGTATTTTAAAACCCCTTGTTAAAATTCCTGACTCCACCACCTTCCAAGTTATAATATATTGGGGCGCGACGTCGTGTTTGAGGATTTATTTCCTTCAATGGTGGAGAAACTTGGAGCTGAAGGATTCTTGAAAGAGCTAAGCAATGGGTTTAGAATGCTAATGGATGAGAAGAGGGAAGTCATCACATTTGAAAGCTTGAAGAAGAATTCAGAGTTGTTGGGATTGAAGGACATGAGTGATGATGAGGTGATGTGCATGTTGAGAGAAGGGGATTTGGATGGAGATGGTTGCTTGAATGAGATGGAGTTTTGTGTACTCATGGTTCGTTTGAGTCCTGATTTAATGGACATATCAAGAATGTGGTTGGAGGAAACTCTTGCCAAGTTGTAGATGGGTTTTATTTAATATATCCATTTTGATTCTTGTTATATATCTACAAATCTATCTAGCTTATCCATATAGTTATTGGTTCTTTAGAAATTGTTCATGAATCTTTGTTTCCCACTCAGTGTCCGCTATCCGTTTATTGGGGCCTGAATAATTTGGATTAGTATCGAAAAAATCCAACTTTTGGGGTAAAGCACTTCTTACCAGAGCCTAGAAGCGACTTTTATTCTTAGAGCTTGAACACGAGACCTCTAATTAAAGATAGAAAGACGATATTTATCACCCACCGTAAACTTTGGTATATATATATATATAATATGTTATCTCAAAATAGAATGTCCATTAGTGGTTTGTAAATTTTTCTAATATTATTTACATTTATTTATTGTTTAGTAAATTATTCTATTTATATTTAATGCAGTCAAACTAGTCGTTAACTAGCCATTGGAGAGACACTTATATATTGTGCGGCGTGCGTGCGTGCAAATAATAAACAACAATAAATTCAGGTCTTACATTATACATATCATCATAAAAAATAAAAATAAAATAAAAAAAACACTAAAATTTCGTTTAAATTTATTATATAAGATTTTCACTTAAAGACTCAACCCATTATAGTATGGTTGAAGAATTTGTTACTTTCAATTTCCAGTACAAATTTGGGATCTTTCACACAAAATTTTGATTGCAATTCGTCAATTTCCTTAACCAACTCTCTTTCAACTTCATCGTTCTGCTGCGTTAATTTCTCAAGTCCTTCCAGACTATTTGCTTGAAAATATTCAATGTAGAGCAGCATGCAAAATTACCTTCAATAGCCTTTTCTTTTCCCTTATCATCGATTGTTTTCTTTTTTGTCATCATCTTTCGTTTTTTATGACTATTAATCCTTTCAAGTGTCATCCTACAACTTAGCGAACATTCAATTGCTTAATTTGCCTGCAAAAATTGGTCACCACCGATCCAACATCTAGTTTACCAACTAGAGACGGTTTATATAAACTGAAAATGTAATAATTAATTGATTGCTATATTTATGTCGTATTGAAACATTGTATTTCTATTGTAATTATTATGGATCATCTACAAAACCAATCTTCTGCAATTTCAAATCCACATAAAACAAAGAAAGATTTGTTGTTTTTTTACAAAGAGCTTTCTGCTTATTAGAGAACGTGACCTCCTTAGAACACTTATCTTTCATAGACTTCATTTTATTTTTTCTTTTGATTCGAGAGTTCTTCCTTGCATGATTACAACATAAGAGATGACAAGATAAATATTTCTTACTGAATGAGTGTGTGAATCTCAAATTAGATTTAATATGTAAATAACACAATTAATTACATATAGTATATAGCGGATGTTTGTGCTGAATGTGAAAAATTCTGAAAATAATGTTGTAAAAGTAGTACTTTATGGAGAATGGAATTAGCTTGAGTCATGTCAAGAACACAGTCCTTAAGTATATTTCGCCCACACTATGAATAAGATAATTAGACATATCTCCGAGTATTCTACAAGCACATCCAGAAATAAATTGGGAAGAGAGACAACAGAAAATCAAGAAAGAAAACTCAGCTTTTTAAGATTGGGGAAAAGAAGAGAGTAGATTGAGAACTTTTATCTTCACTTGTATACACCAAAGAAGTGTATATATAGGTGTTTCTCCAACGGCTAGTTATCGGCTAGTAACGACTAGCTTGACTGCATTAAATATCTAAATAGAATAATTTACTAAATAATAAATAATTGTAAATAATATTAGAAAATATTTTTACAAACCAATGATGAACATTCTATTTTTAGATAACACTGATTTTTCAACAAATAAGAAGCTATACAAATGTGCGACTTGCGGCTTGCGGCGTGTGGTGTGTGTGCCGTGCATGTGTGTGTAGATAATAAACAACAATAAAGTCATTCTCTTATATTACAACACATTATCATAAAAAGATAGAACATACTAAATTTATTTAGATTTATTATATCGAAATTATCGCTTAAAGACTCAACCAATTAGACAGTACAGTTGAAAAATTTGTTACATTCATTTCAATTACAAATTCAGGATCTTTGGCACCATATTTGATTGTAATTCATCAATTTCATTAACCAAATCTCTTTCAACTTCTTCGATCACTTGTTTTAATTTCTCGATTCCTTCCAAACCAATCGCCTTAAAAAAATTCAATGTAGAAAAACATGTATAATTACTTTAGATGACCTTTCCTTTCCCTTATCATTGATTGCTTTATTTTTATTTATTGCCATCTTTTCCCCTTTTTATGACTATAAAGTGTCATTCTAGAACTTGGTGAACTGTTAATTGCTTGTTTTGCCTGTAAAAATCGGTCGACGACTGACCCAAAATCTGGTTTACCAAATAAAAACCATTCACCTCTAATTGAAAATAAATAAATTACAATTTCAATTCCACATAGAACAGAAAGGTTTGTTGCTCTCTCACAAAGAGCTTTCTGCTTATTGGAGAACGTGACCTCCTTAGTACGCTTATCTTTCATAACCTTCATTTTATATTTTCTTTTCATCCGAGAACTCCTTCTTGTCATGATTTTAACAATAAGAGATGACAAGATAAATAGTTCTTATTGAATGAGTGTGTGAATATCAATTAGATTTAATATGTAAATTACACAATCAATTGCATATAGCGAATGTATGTGCTAAATGTGAACAATTGTAAAAAGAATGTTGTAAAAATAGTTCTTTATGGAGAATAAAATTAGCTTGAGGCTTGTTAAGAACACCGTCCTTTAGTATATTTCGCCCACACGGTGAATAAGATAATAAGACATATCCCTGGATATTCAAAAGGCACATACATTTCCAAACTGGGAACAAAAACTCAAGAAAGAAAACTCAGCGTTTTTCGATAGGGCGAAAGAAGAGAGTCGATAGAATTTTTTTATCTTCACATATATTCACCCTGATTTTTTTTATCTTCACATATATTCACCATACAAGTGTATATGTAGGTGTTTCTCCAACTGCTAGTTAAGGGCTAGTAACGCCTAGTTTTTTTTTTTTTTTTTTTTTTTGGGGGGGGGGGGGGGGGTAACTAACTGTTGGCAACGGCTAGTTTGACTGCATTAAATATACATAAATAGAATAATATACAAAATAATAAATAGATGTGAAGAATATTATAAAATATTTTTATAAACAAATGATGAACTTTCTATTTTGAGCTACCACTAATTTTTCAACAAATAAGGAGCTACATAATGTGCGGCGTGCGACGTGTGTGTGGCGTGCTTGCGTATGTGTAGATAATAATCAACAATAAATTCATCTCTTATATTAGAGCACATCATAATAAAAAGATAGAACATACTAAAATTTATTTATATTTATTATATCGAAATTTTCACTTAAAGACTCAACCAATTAGATCGTATGGTTGAAGAATTTGTTACATTCATTTCAAGTAAAAAATTTAGGATATTTTACACCATAATTTGATTGTAATTCGTCAATTTCATTAACCAAATCTCTTTCAACTTCGTCGATCATTTGCTTTAATTTCTTGAGTCCTTCCCAACCAATCGCCTTAAAATGTTTCAATGTAGAACAACATCAGGGAAAGAAGAGAGTAGATAGAATTTTTTTATCTTCACTTGTATTCACCAAAGAAGTGTATATATAGGTGTTTCTTCAACTGCTAGTTAACGGCTAGTAACGGCTATTTTTTTTTTAAAACAAACTGTAGGCAATGGCTAGTTTGATTGCATTAAACATATATAAATAAAATAATTTACCAAATAATAAATAGATGTAAATAATTTTATAAAATTATTGTACAAACCAATGATGAACATTCTATTTTGAGATAACACTAATTTTTCAACAAATAAGAAGTTATATAAATGTACGACGTGCGACGTGCAATGTGCGTGCGTGTGTGTAGATAATAATCAACAATAAACTCATCTCTTATATTTGAGAACATCATTGTAAACAGATAAAACACATTAAAATTTGTTTAGATTTATTATATCAAAATTTTCACTTAAAGATTCAGCCAATTAGACGGTACAGTTGAAGAATTTGTTACATTCATTTCAAGTACAAATTCTGGATCTTTTACACCATAATTTGATTGTAATTAGTCAATTTTATTAACCAAATTTCTTTCAACTTCGCCGATCATTTGCTTTAATTTCTCAAGTCCTTCCAAACCAATCGCCTTAAAATTTTCAATGTACAACAACATGCAGAGTTACTTTCGATATCCTTTCTTTTTCCCTTATCATTGATTGTTTTATTTTTCTTTATTGCCATATTTTTGTGTTTTTATGACTATTAAAGTGTCATCCTACAGCTCGGCGAACAATAAGTTGCTTACTTTGCTTGTAAAAATCGATCGACTACTGATCCAAAATCTGGTTGACCATAAAGAAACGGTCACCTCTAATTTTTTTTTTAAAAAATACAATTTCAATTCCACATAGAACAGAAAGGTTTCTTGCACTTTTACAAAGAGCTTTTTGCTTATTGGGGAACGTGACCTCCTCAGTACGCTTATCTTTTATAAACTTCATTTTATTTTTTCTTTTCATCCGAGAGCTCTTCCTTGTCATCATTATGACAATAAGAGATGAAAAGATAAATATTTGTTATTGAATTAATGTTCGTATCTTGATTTAGATTTAATATTTAAATTACACAATTAATTACATATTTGTATATAGCGGATGTATGTGTTTAATGTTAAAAATTGTGAAAATAAAGGTTTAAAAATAGTTCTTTATGGAGGACAGAATTAGTTTGAGACATGTCAAGAACAGTATCATTAAGAATATTTTGCTCACACAGTGAATAAGATAACTAGGCGTTTCCCCCAAAATTCAACAAGCTGATCTAATTATAAACTGGGAATAGAAACTCAAGAAAGAATTCTCTGCTTTATTAGATAGGGGGAAAAGAAGAGAGTAGATAGGATTTTTTTTTTCATTTGTATTCACCAAAGAAGTGTATATATAGGTGTTTTCCAACGGCTAGTAATGGCTAGTTTGACTGCAATTAGATATATAAATAGAATAATTTACTAAAAAATAAATAAAAAAGCAATATTAGGAAATATTTTTACAAACCAATGATGAACATTCTATTTTGAGATAACACTAATTTTTCAACAAATAAGAAGCTATATATATATATATGTGCAACATGTGACGTGTGTGTATGGTGTGCGTGCGTGTATATATATAGGTACGTGAAAGAAATCTTTATCTTCATTTGTATTCTTCAAAGAAGTATATGTAGGTGTTGCTCCAACAGCTAGTTAACAACTAGTTATCAGCTAGTAACGACTAGTTTGACTGCATTAGTGATATAAATAGAATAAATTACTAAATAATACATAGATGTAAATAATATTAGAAAATAATTTTACAAACCAATGATGAACATTCTATTTTGAGATAACACTAATTTTTCAACAAATAAGAAGCTATATTAATGTGTATCGTGTGTGTGGGGCTTTCGTGTGTGTGGATAATAAACAACAATAAATTCATCTCTTATTTTACAACAGATTGACCCTTACCGATGAACATAAAAATCATACCAACCACCCAAACTTCATCCCTATCCCCATACACCTCCTGGGAACAAGCTTTAATCATAAAATTAGTTGGAAAACACATGGGGTACAATCAATTCCAATCCCGAACCCAAAAAATGTGGTTAACAACTGAACACATAAATCTTATAGAGATGGGCAATGACTACTACCTGATACACTTTTCTAACCCAGATCTATGTCACAAAGCTTTTAATAATGGACCTTTATTTATTGGGTCACAATTCCTTACTATTATACAACGGACCCCTAGATTCAACCCAAACCAAAACCCCATTTCCTTCACCACAACTTGGGTTAGACTGCTAGAACTACCCACAGAATACTACGACATAGAAATTCTAAAAAAGATAGGAGAAACCATAGGAAAGGTACTGAAAATTGATAATCACACCAACAACGCGACGAGGAGAAGATATGCTAGAATGTGCTTTTGTGCACAGTTGGGGAATAAGTACAAAAACATGTTATGATCGTCGACCACCTACAGAAACTTCAGTACGAAGGAGCAACACAAATTTGCACAACTTGTGGAACTTTGTAACACACCGTGCATATATGCCCCTCAGAATAGCTGCAAAAATGACGCTGCAGAGCAGGAACAACAAATGATACAAAAGTGGAACATTCAACGAAAAAGGCAGATTGTAACACATCATAAATCCAGGTATGCTCGGAATAATTTTCACAAAGGAGAAACATCTCAAGTTGATCATACATTGCAGGGGAAAAAAAAGGACAAGAAAAAGAAAAAAATGAAAAAGAAGAAAAAGGGAAAAGCCAAGAAAAAACAAAAAAGGCAAAGCAGGAAAAACCGAAAAGGAAAAAAAGAACACGGGACAGAAGTTTTTATGCAGGATCAAGAAATGTACACGTCTACTACATAAGCAATACAAGGAAAGCAGCAAAACTCTGAGTCCGGAATCAAAATAACCCAAAAAAAAAAAAAAGGGTATCAATCAAAATATCTCAGGAAAAAAAAAGGTACAAAAATACCTTTAAAGCATGAAAATCATGCGTTAAAGGACTTAACGGAGACGGACCCGTTAAGTCCTTTAACGCATGATTTTCATGCGTTATTGGATTGTCTTATTATTTTTTTTATTTCTTTCTTCATTTCTTTCACATTTTTTTTACATACTTTAGCCATAGATTAATCATGCTTCGAGATTCCAAAACTTGAATATTTTACATAGAACTCTATTTATTTTTGTGCGATTAATAAGGTAGGCTCAACACATCGAGGATACATAAAACTTCGGATTGTCGTTTTAGTGGTTGAAAAGTGCTCGAAGTCTATTTTTATTTGAAGACTTGTTGTTATTAGCTTTAAGTTATTTATGTTTTAGGGTTTCGTGCTATTTTTATATTAATGCGTAACTTTATTTTTATAATCAATTAATAAAATATCAATTCATGATCAATTATTTATGTGTAATTTTTTAATTTTTTTTTTTGCGTTATACCCTTCAACCCCCAACTAATTGGAGTCCGCAACTTAAATAACCCAAAAAGTGGGTTTGGGTACCAAAATAACCCATTAAAAAACCTTTTGCGCACTAATTTATTTGTAAGATGGTGAAATTTTAAATGGTCATAACTTTGAGCTCGGATGTCCATTTGATGCGATTTTTTTTTATTTTGGGTATTTTTTTGAGATCTATGTGTCTAAACTGCCGCAAGGCTGTTCGCCCGCCCTGGATTTTCCAAAAACGTCCGTTGTCCCATTCAATTTTAATTTTTCCCCAAATTCGTGCGCAATTTTCATTTATTTCTTTTTTAAATCTAATGGCAAAAAATATATTTCAATTCCATAATCCCGTGATAATGATGTTTTCAATGTCAATTTCAAGGTTCCAAATTCAATTTAAGAAAACAAGTTAGATAGCATTAGTCAACATACAAAATAATAAAAAGTGTCTACATTGTTACTTTAACTAACTTGGCTTGGTGGTAAAGCCTTTGGCTTTTTTTTTTTTTAATTTTTTTTTTATCTCATCCACCGGGGATCAAACCTCGGCGGGAGCGTTGAGAACATATTGTTAGTAAAAAAATGAACTAATTTATTTAACAATTAACATGGGATAAACAAGTAATTAACATGGGAAAAACAATTTCAGAAATAAATATATTAACAATGAAATAATTAACAAATATTAACAATGCCATAATAACAAATAATTAACAGAGATTCATGGAGGTGTCGTATTTGTAAATACTAAATTATTCATTATTCTTGAAATTAACTAAAAATATTTCTCTAATTAGAACTTACTTAACTAGGATAAGTTATGGAGGATTTAATTATTTATTTTGAATAATCCATGATATTGTATTGTTGATTATAATTTACTTAACTCATGTAGTTAAAGTAATAACGAACAAAATTTTATATTAACTAACTAATCCTTCGTCAAAAAATTATGTTAACTAACTAATCCTTTTCGGAAATTCTGTTAATGTTAGCTTATCGTTTGTTATTCAGGATTTAGTTTATCGTTCGTTATTCGGGATTTAGTTTATTATTCGTTATTCGGGATTTAGCTTATTGTTCGTTATTCGTTAATGGATTATTTTGGTACCCAAACCCACTTTTGAAGTTATTTAAGTTGCGGACTCCAATTAATTGGACGTTGAAGGGTATAACGCAAAAAAATAAAAAAATTACATAGAAATAATTGATTATGAATTAATATTTTGTTAATTGATTATGGATTATTAATTTGTTAATTTTTTATTTATTGTTAATTTATTTATTTGTGAAATTGTCAAAATAAAGTTACGCATTAATATAAAAATAACACGAAACCCTAACATAAATAACTTAAAGCTAATGACAACGAGTCTTCAAATAAAAATGGACTTCGAGCACTTTTCAATCACTAAAACGACAATCTGAAATTTTGTGTATCCTCGATGTGTTGAGCCTACCTTATTAATCGCACAAAAATAAATAGGGTTCTATATAAAATATTCAAGTTTTGAAATTTTGAAACATGATTAATCTATGACTAAAGTATGTAAAAAAGTGTGAACGAAATGAAGAAAGAAAGAAATAAAAAAAATAAGACAATTCAATAACACATGAAAATCATGCGTTAAAAGTACTTTTGCACTTTTTTTTCTTGGGATATTTTGATTCATACTTTTTTTTTTTTTTGGGTTATTTTAGTTCTGGACCCCAAAACTCTCCCCATAACACCCCTATTAATACCACAGAGTTGACCTCTACAGCCATCCATTCAGCAGGTGCTCAACCATACCTTACTGTTAACAACTTAATTTCCAAGTTTGACTACGACAACAACTCTCTTTCCACACAAATTAATATTACAACCACAACACCACAACAAAACAAAAGTACCAAAAATAGGATAATACCAGTCCAAACAAAAACCAATATTAAATGCAAAGAATGTCCTCCGGCCACATCCTCATCACTGGACCCACCCCAATCCAAAACAATGCAACACGCCTTATTCCGCCTATATCACCACTATAGTTCTCCGCAACAAAAAATGAAACTGAAAAGACCAAGAAAAAGAACAAGTTCAGCAAAATCGAAGGGGACCCATACGGCGACATTGAATGATTCTACAGATTTGTACCCTACAAAGAAGCACCTGGAAACCAATGAAAAGACTTGATCAAGGAGCTCAACATTGAAACCCCAGCGAAGAAAAACAATCCACAAAAGTATTACTCCCTCTGTTTCAAAAGGATCGTCCTCGTTTACTTTTTAATCTGTCCCAAAAAGATTATTTTTTCTATATATTTAGAAACAATTTAACTTTATGAGATGATTTATAGTCACACAAATATCTAAAATTTATTTTAGACGATGCATTTCAAAAGTCTTCCTTTATTTATTAAACTTTATGTCAAGTCAAAAGTAGACAATCTTTTTGAAACGGAGAGAGTACCCAACACAATTGCCCAAAAATGAATTCTGCAAATTCCATCACTTCAACATTAAATGACCTAAAAAGGGTGCATGATTATACCTATCTCATCACTCTACCCAAAACAATACAACCAGCTGAACCGTCACTCAGTGATGGGATGACTTCGATTAAACCAAACCCATCCCCTTTAAAAACTCCAATCCCTTCAGCTTCCTCCATCACTAACACAGTCAAACCATTGATAGCTCAGTGATAAACATTCTATTTTGAGATAACACTAATTTTTCAACAAAAAAGAAGCTACACAAATGTGCGGCGTACGGCGCGTGTGTAGCGTGCGTGCGTGTGTAGATAATAAGCAACAATAAATTCATCTTTTATATTACAACACATCATCATAAAAGGATATAACATACTAAAATTTATTTAGTTTTATTATATTGAAATTTTTACTTGAAGACTCAACCAATTAGAGGTATGGTTGAAGAATTTGTTACATTCATTTCAAGTATTTGGATCTTTTAAACCAAAATTTGATTGTAATTCGTCAATCTGATTAACCAAATCTCTTTCAACTTCGTCGATCTGTTGCTTTAATTTCTCAAGACCTTCCAAACCAATCTCCTTAAAAAAAAAAAAAACCAACGTAGAGTAGCATGCATAATTACCTTCGATAACCTTCCCTTTTCCCTTATAAATAGGTCGACGATTGATCCAACATCTAGTTTGCCAAAAAAATTCAACGTAGAGCAGCATGCAGAATTACCTTCGATAACTTTTCCTTTTCCCTTATAATTGTTTGTTTTCTTTTTCTTTATTTCCATCATATCATGTTTTTATGACTCTTAATTCTTTCAAGTGCCATCCTACAGCTTGACGAACAGTCAGTTGCTTATTTTGCCTGTGAAAATTGGTCGACGACTGATCCAAAATCTGGTCTACCAAATAGAAACGGTTCACCTTCAAATGAAAATAATAATAATTTCAATTTCAATTCCACATAGAACAGAAAGGTTTGTTGCTCTCTTACAGAGAGGTTTCTGCTTATTGGAGAACGTGACCTCCCCAATACACTTATGTTTCACAAACTTCATTTACCTTTTTCTTTTCATCCGAGAGCTCTTCCTTGTCATGATTACAACAATAAGAGATGACAAGATAAATATTTCTATTGAATGAGTGTGCGAATCTCGATTTAGGTTTAATATGTAAATTACACAATTAATTACATTTAGTATAGAGCAGATGATATGTGCTGAATGTGAAAACTTGTGAAAATAATGTTGTAAAATTAGTTTTTTATGGAGAATAGAATCAGCATAAGGCGTGTCAAGAACATTGTCCTTAAGAATATTTTGTCCACACAGTGGATAAGATAACTATTTGTTCCCCAGAGTTCAATAAACTCATCAAATTATCAAATGGGAACGAAAAAATAGAAATTCATAAAAGAAAACCCAGCTTTTTTGAGATAGGGGAAAGAAGAGAGTGGATAGAATTTTTTGTATCATTCACTTGTATTCACCAAAGAAGTGTGTATATAGGCCTATCTCCCACGGCTAGTTACTTATCAGCTAGTAATAACTAGTTTGACTGCATTAAATATAAATAGAATAATTTGCTCAATAATAAATAGATATAAATAATATTTGAAAACACATTTACAAACTAATGGTGGGCATTCACTTTTGAGATAACACTAAATTTTCCAACAAATAAGAAGCTATATATATGTGTGGCGTGCGGCGTGCGTATCTTGGTCGTGCGTGTAGATAATAAAAAACAATAAACTTATGTCTTACATTACAACACATCATCATAAAAAATAAAAATAAATAGAACATACTAAAATTTCGTTTAGCTTTATAATATTCAAATTTTTTACTTAAAAACTCAACCAATTAGACGGTATGATTGAGTATTTGTTACATTCACTTCAAGTACCAATTAGGGATTTAGTAGCTCAGTTGGTTGACTACCTGAACTTTCACCTTATTGGTGAGGGTTCGAATCCCCACATTATAATCCCCTACCCCCATTTCCCTTTCCCCTACCCTCTATGTAATATTTTTTTTAAAGTACAAATTCGAGATTTTTTTATACCAAATTTTGATTGTTATTCGTCAATTTCCTTAACTAAATCTCTTTCAATTTCGTCAATCTGTTGCTTTAATTTCTCATGTCCTTCCAAATGAATAATCCTTGAAAAAAACTTCAATGTAGAGAAGCTTGCAAAATTACGTTCGACAACCTTTTCTTTTCCCTTATCACCGATTGTTTCTTTCACATGTTCATCCTACAGCTTGACGGACACTCAGTTGCTTGTTCTGCCTGCAAAAATCGGTAGATGATCGATCCGAGTCCGGCGCCAAAATGGCACCTTTTTGGACGTTGAAGACAAAAATGGTATGTCTTTTTTTTTTTTTATACCAAAAGGGGCATTTCGTTGGTTATCCAACGAAATGTTAACCCCATTTAACATTTTCCGTCAAATGTTAAAAAAAAAAAAAATGCATTTCGTTACATAGTTGGCGAAATGCAATATTTTTTTTTTTTTTTTTAACATTTGACACCAAAATGTTAGCTGGTGTCAAATGTTTTTTTTTTAAAAAATTGCATTTCGCCACATACCTGGCGAAATGCATTTTTTTTTTTGTACATTTAACACCAAAATGTTAGCTGGTGTCAAATGTTAAAAAAAAAAAATAAAAAAAATTGCATTTCGTTACATACCTGGCGTGTTATTTTTTTAATCCTTTATTTTGAATATAAATCTAATTCAATTAGATAAAAACATAGTTAAAAGATATAGGAGAAAGAGTAGTTGTAAATTGGTGAAAGAGTAGTTGTAAATTGGTGAAACTTTAGACAGTCATAACTTTGCGCTCGGATATCCGATTTATGCAAATTTTTTTTTTGATTTTGCATATGTTTTCGAGATCTAGCCGTGCAAACTGCCGTAAGGTTTTGTATTTCGCTAGGTTTTCTAACTAAAAATAAAAAATAAAAAAATTGCATTGCATTTCGTTACATACATGGCGAAATGCATTTTTTTTTACTGTGTTATTGCATTTCGCCATGGATGTAACGAAAAGCAATGCAATTTGTTTTTTTTTTAATATTTCGCTAGGTTTCTAAAAAAAAAAAAATTGGGTATAGTAGAATAAAATTGCATCAAAAATTTATATTTTCATAATTTTATTTTAGGAAACTTAGAAAAAAAAACACACGTTACAGATTATTTTTTGTATAAAGCAGTATTTTACTGCAGTAGTTTTGGAAACTTTAGGTTTAAGTGTTATATTTTTGTAAGGTTATTATAGAACTTTATATGTCGAGAAAATTAGTCAGCTTTATTTTCAAAAATTGAAACCACATAAGTGAAATTGACATTCACAGCTACATTACTCCGAAATTTTTATGTTGAAGTCTATTGCGCATCATCATATTATAAGTAAAGAAAACTGAAAATTTCCCGCCAATTTGGGGGGAAATTAAAATTGGAAGGGAAAAAAGAGGTTTTCTAGAAAATCGGCCCGGCGGTTTGCACGGCTAGATCTCGAAAAAATATGCAAAATCAATTTTTATTTTGCATAAATCGGATATCCGAGCGCAAAGTTATGACTGTCTAAAGTTTCACCAATTTACAACTACTCTTTCACCAATTTACAACTACTCTTTCACCAATTTACAACTACTCTTTCTCCTATATCTTTTAACTATGTTTTTATCTAATTGAATTAGATTTATATTCAAAATAAAGGATTAAAAAAATAACACGCCAAGTATGTAACGAAATGCAATTTTTTTTTTTTTTTTTTTTTTTAACATTTGACACCAGCTAACATTTTGGTGTCAAATGTACAAATAAATAAATAAATTTGACACCAGCTAACATTTTGGTGTCAAATGTTAAAAAAAAAAAAAATTGCATTTCGCCAACTATGTAACGAAATGCATTTTTTTTTTTTAACATTTGACGGAAAATGTTAAATGGGGTTAACATTTCGTTGGATAACCAACGAAATGCCCCTTTTGGTATAAAAAAAAAAGACATACCATTTTTGTCTTCAACGTCCAAAAAGGTGCCATTTTGGTGCCAGACTCTGATCGATCCAGCATCCTGTTTACCAAATTGAAATGGTTCACCTTCAATTGAGAAAATAATAATTGCAATTTCAATTCCACATAGAACAGCAAGATTTGTTGCTCTCTTACAAAGAGCTTTCTGCTTATTGGAGAACGTGACCTTCTCAAAACGCTTATCTTTCATAAACTTCATTTCAATTTTTCTGTTCATTCGAGAGCTCTTCCTTGCTATGAATACGACAATAAGAGATTGCAATACACAAATTTACTGAATGAGTGTGTGAATCTCGAATTAAAGTGAGTACTCGAGAAGACCTACCATTTATAGCTGCCTCCGTTTCCAAGTTTTGCGAGTTACCTTCCTTGTAATTTAATAAAATTATTTTTGGTCCTCTTGCTACTTTATTAAATTAACTAAATTGCCTAATTCTTTTTAGTTTAATGGAATCTCGGACAAGCTTTCCAAATTTTAAAAAGAATTAGTTGCTAAAGTCTTGAAAAGTTATATGGTATTTTGCCAAATTTACCGTTACTTTTTTTTTTAAAAAAAGTATGGATTGCATAATCAATCACTCAATTATTGCGAGATTATCATAGATAAACATCAACGAGTTTGTATTCACATTGTAAAGAGTACCAAAATAACATAAGCAAGGAAGAACACAACGTTAACACTTAAGCAAAGATCTCAAAATAAAAGTTTTCTTATCCTAAACCCCCACCTCATTAATTCCTAGTCCCCTGAGGAACATGATTTGCGTGGCCAGCTGTGCGACCTCTTTGACAGAATCGATGTAGTCTAAGTGTTGGAATATATGATGAGTAATTAACTCCCTCGTATTAGTGTCATAGGAGCAGAAAGATTTCTTGTCTTTCCATTTAAAGAACAACATAGAATTGTCAGCAAAAGTACTAGAGAATGTTATTAGCTCCTTATGATCCGGTTTCAAGAATGGCAGCTTGACGATCCGCTTACTTTCAGCCCATTTCAACTTTGGGTAATCATCTAATACCAAGACATGGAGCTCACTATTTCTTAGTTGAGCGAATGAGAGCCGGCCATTCCAATACAAGATATTAGTGTTGCTAAACTTTGAGAAGAAGCCACCACCTCTAGGGAAAGTAGTATGACCATTGTAGGTCTCATTAACCATATCCAAAACATCAACTTCTATATCAAGATCATCATCCTCCGTATCAACATACCAAATGCAATAAACAACCCCCATTCTAAAAAAAACCTGAATTCTCTCTCTGCCGTGTCATTCTCAGTTCAATATGTTCGGTGGTGGTACCTTAATGGCTCGCCAACAATAAGTAGTTTGATCACTCCCAATCCCAAGAGCGAGAATTTCATAACCGAGTGAATATTGATTTTTATCATCTTCATGAATAGAAACCAACATGACTGCAGGGATTGCAAGCGTTTGGCGCTGTACAGGGCATGTTATGCTGTATCTCAAAGGACAAGGAGGAGGAGGATCATACTTACGAGATTTTTTTTTTTGACAAGCTTACGAGTGGTTTGCTCCAGAAGTAGGCCGTGACTACTCTGAGCAGTCATGTAGAAGTCTCCTTTCCTCTTATCATATTTCATCTCCTTCTGAATGGTCACATCCTCCAAAACAAAACCACTGCAGACGGAATGTTAAAAAAAAAAAAAAAAGAGGGAGAGATGAGGGTGCATAATGTAATGAAGGGGAATTATATTGATAGGGAGAACTGTAATCACATGCATTAATATAAAAGTTCATGTTCAAACTATTACAAATACTTCAAATTATAACCCAATCTTCCAAGGGAAGAAGAAATAAAAGGTAGAAGGGAGGGAGGTTCCAGATCTAAACAACTAAGAAAATAAGTGACAACTTCATAGCATAAGCCCTAATAGATTATATTCCTCTTCTATATATAGGCATCTTTCCGGGGTCCCAAAGGTAATTTGCCAACTCCCCAAAAAGTGTCTTCCACTGTAGCCACATTTGTTACAATACTCCCATCCCCAATAAGAACCTTGTCCTCAAGGTTCGAGTCAAGAACAACGTGGTTAATAGTCTCCCCACCCGTTGTCGCCAAACCGAAGTGTTCTGCATGGCCAAAGAAGAATATGTAACCACGTACATGTGCTAACATAATGGCAGTACAGACAAAAGCTTCAAATTTAACCATAGCTGCATCAGGCATTCCATACAAGTTGTTCCCATGTAAGATAGAAGGAGTTAATGCAAAACTTTGAGTCACAAGGCGAATCTGATTCCGTAAACAACTAAATTATAATGTCCTGATGTTCAAAATACAGAGAGAAACCTGTCACTCAGTTGGAAAACAAGGTCTTTCTCTCAGTGAGCCAACAAGGCTTATCCTCGAGCCACTGCCACCAACGACGACAATTGTCTTCTTAGCAATTCGCTCACCAACTGTGAACATCATTGCATTAGGGGGAAACAGTTTTCTCACGAGATAGGATCCAACTAGATGGAACCTAGGTACAATCTCGAACTTGATAGTATCGACAACAATATCTCGGATGCAGTCCAATGTGCCTACAAAACCCGCAGGAACTGTCTCATTGTACATATCGAAAATCTCATAAGCAGAAATCATAGTAATGCACAAAATAATATCAGCTTCTCCAGTTTCTTCAAAATTCCTCGCAACTACATTAAAATATCCAAGGTTGAATACATGCTAAACAAGAGACTAACAATTGCAATCTCAGATATTGCTCCCGTTCTTATATCATTAGAATGAATCTGTTGCCTCTGTCTAAATGGAGCTAGCGCCAAACACGAATGGATCACGCTAACAAATGTTATGCCAAATGGTTGACACCCAGCGAGTTTCATCTAAATATATGGCCCCAATTCACCACCGAAACATTGTGCAATTAACACCACACTATGAATGACTTTCAATTAAGCCCTGTTTTGTCATGCCATCTTCAGGAACCCGCAAATAGTCATCAAATAGAAAGAAGATAGATACGTACTTCAGTTGGAAATAGGAATAGAATTTGGCTATAGCATAAAGATTTAGTGATGGAGCAATGTAAACCAAATACTCCATAGCTCCAATTCTGACATATAAAATATGCAAATGCTCTTTTAGCACTTTTCTCAAACCGTTCATGTGCAACTAAAGTCAGCATCAAATGACCAAAAGATGAGAGTTCTTGAGGTGAGAGCTCACATTCTACAGAAACCCAACTATATCTACCTCTGTCAAAGGCGTTAAGAATGACTGGGTATAATGAGGGACCAAGATGGGTGGACACGCAGATAAAGCCAATCGCCAATCTCTGGTGGCTATCTATCCAGTTACAAGCATGAATCCATAGTGCAGTAAATCTCTAACAAACGGGGTATAATAGGCTCAACACTCGCAAAAATCTCACTAATATCAAAGGGAGATAACTGCAATGGCCGAACCTAGAATTCCAGATTCAACCAGTTGAGGACATTTATCGTACAAGTGGTCCTCTTCTGAATGTCCATCTGCAAAATAAAGTAGCATTGCCACGAGAATGACAGTTGTAGCCGAAGGTCCCGGATTGAACACATTGGAGCAGTAAGGAGGCATTTCGTCGAGCATCCGATCCACAAAGTTTGACTGTCCCGCTTCTGCAGCTGATGTAAGCGCAGCAACAAAGACCCCTACAGTTGCTGGTTCATTATCAAGACATTTGAGCCAACTTGGAACAGCTCCTGGCAGTGTCATTGATAAGGTGTTTGCTCAGTATCAGGCCAACGACCGTGGTACATGGAAAATTGATGTCCATATCCAAGTTTTAGGATGCTTTGAAGGAAAGCTGCATTTCTACTCAATAGGCATTCGATAATCGTGGTAACAAGGAGGAATTAAAATCGACTCCTTGTTTGCAAACGGGAAAATACACTCAGGGTTGTTTCTTTGGGAATTTCCATCAAACAGTTGGTATGGAAAAGCCCCTGCTCGATCTCCAATTCCTAATAGATTATGTTCCTCTTCTATATATAGGCATTTTTCCGGGGTCCAAAGGTAATTTGCCAACTCCCCAAAAGTGTCTTCCACTGTAGCCACATAAGTAAGATATTCCAAGGCTTGCAAACACTTTTGAATTTGAAAAAATTAAGATGATTGCGGCAAGTAGCTCATGATATGAAACATTATTTCATCTGGAAATGCTGACTCAATATTCTCCATGAATCTCGAATTAATTTATGTAAATGGTTCCGAGAACAAGTTTAGTTTTGTTTGCTTCGTTGACAGAAACCAAGTAGAGACAGATCAAACCATAGATAGATACCAGAAATAATTAAAAGTAAGGGCATACTTATAATGGCTTTTGCTATTCCAACTTCAAAACCAAAAAGGTTTATGTATACGGTAAAAATCGAATATATGTTAAACCGGTGAGATCGAATACCGAAGGAGGAAAGGAACAAGAAACGTACATGAAGGCTCCCGTTCTGAACCGGAGGAATGTTTGGACCGAAGCAAAGGGAGGGCGTCATTTGGTCCGGTTCCCCCATGACCGGGTTGATCGTTGCCATTGGTCCGTTTGGTCGAGGCCGTTGGCCCGTTTGATCGTGGCCGGTGGTCCGGTAGATCCGTTGTGCGGTTGCCACGCGTCGATAACGTCCTGCCATGTTCAACTGCCAATCGTACGGGTGTCAGATCGTACGGTCAACCTAATCCAACCTAACCCAACTCAGAGCTTTTTCATTATTATTTTATTATTCATGTTGTATGAAGCCCATGGGGCACTACTATAAATAAGGGGCATTGTCCTCCTCTTAAGGGGTTGGCTCCTCCATATCAAGAACTCTTGTAATAGCAAAATATATACAAAATCTCCCTCTCATACATCAGATTCGTTCCGTATTTGTTGTGCTTATCTCTTACGTTTCTTCAATCAAGTAACACTCGTACATTAACAAACATACTAGTGCATAACAGACCACCAATTATTAGTTGCTTCTTTATAGCATATTCATATATTTCTTTCCTCTATCAAACAAATTCAAGATATAACCACATATCCTATACCTCACCAACAAATTTAATTGATTATCCAAATTTGGGGTAAACAGTTTGGCGCCCACTGTGGGGCTAGGATAATAGTGGTTTTGATCTTAATCTTTATCTTACCCATCAAAGTCGAAAATATCTTCTGTTCGTCTCCGAAAAAACGGACCAAATGGCTGACAGTGAACAATCTGGTCACGTCAACAACAATGAGATTGTGGCCGAAAATGAAGGCAGCGGGCTACGAGGATTGCCAAACCCTGCTGAACCTAACCCCGTTAATTCGAGGGAGGGCCTCAACCGTCAAAACACCGTGGACCAGGAGAATGCCACCTTACCGGCCACTGATCCTCTAAATACCCACAATTCTGTTACTTTGTCCCCGGCACAGGGCCGGAAAGAACTGGGTACACCTAATGACAATATTGACTTACGTTTAATTTTTGAAATGTTGCAGGAACAGAGATCAGCGATTGCCGAACAAGGGATCGCAATTGCCCAGTTGCAAACCCGAGGGGATACAACGACCCCGGAGAAGACGAGCGGTGTTGCTGAACCCGGAAGGGATGAGGCACGGGTTATTGAGAGCAATGGATCCAGAGTTGGCTCCTCCACCGAAGTTCTAAAAATGCTCGAAACTTTGGCAAAGCGGGTAGACTCAACCGAAAAAAGGGTTGAAACATACAACTCTCGGGTGGATCAGATCCCGGGGGCTCCGCCTCTACTGAAAGGGCCGGATTCGAAGAGGTACGTCTAAAGGCCTTTTCCTCCGAGTGCGGCCCCGAAATTAATCCCGAAGAGGTTTAAAATGCCGGATATCTAGAAGTATGACGGCACAACGGACCCACACGAACACGTGACCTCATACACATGCGCCATAAAAGGCAATGATATGGAGGAGGACGAGATTGAATCGGTATTGCTGAAAACGTTCGGGGAAACTTTTCCAAAAGGAGCATTGACATGGTACGACCACCTACCTGAGCATTCGATCACCTCTTTCGAAATGTTCGCCGATGCCTTCATCAAAGCTCACACCGGTGCCAAAAAGGTGCAGGCCCGTAAGGTCGACATTTTCCGTATAACCCAAAGAGACGACGAGTTATTGCGTGAATTCGTCAACCGATTCCAAAGGGAACGGATGGAACTCTCCCCCGGTTCCAGAAGAATGGGCTGCACAAGCTTTCACAAAGGGGCTCAATGTTCAGAGCTCAACGACTTCGTTCAAATTAAAGGAAAGCTTATTGGAGTACGAGGCTGTGACATGGGCTGGTGTCCATAACCGATACGAGTCGAAGATTCGAGTGGAGGATGATCAATTCGAGCTTCCCCCGGGGCCAATAAATGTGAATAAAAGTTTTGAGAGACCAAGGAAGGGTTACGAAACAAAGGCTGAATCGTCGAGGGAAAGGCATCGACCATACTCCCATTCGGAGAAGCAAAGCTTTAGGCCGGAGAAATCGAGGGTTAGCCCAAGCCGTTTCTCCGGTCGGGGTAATAAACGGGTCGAGCGCCCGTCGAACAGTCGGGGTCTCTCATTCAGGAGCGATGCCGGAAGCTCTGCCAGCAATAAGGACTTACAAAAGATATCAGAGTACAACTTCAACGTCAGTGCCTCGGGCCTCGTCTCGGCTATTGGTCGTGTCCCGGATGTAAGATGGCCAAGACCTCTAAGGTCGGATCCGGGCCAACAGGACCCGAGCATGGTGTGTGAGTACCATGGAACCCACGGTCACAGAACCGAGGATTGTCGCCAGTTAAGAGAGGAGGTAGCCCGGTTACTGAAGAATGGTCACCTCAGAGAATTGCTGAGTGAACGAGCCAAAAGTCACTACAAGGAAAGGGAGGCTCACCGAAGGGCCGAGCCAGTAGAGCCCCAGCATATAATTAACATGATAGTTGGAGTACCGATGCCCCTCGAGGGCCGGTGATGAAACGGGCCAAGGTTTCTGTTGTCCGCGAAAAGCGCAGCCGGGATTACTTACCCGAGGGCTCTATCTCTTTCAGCAATGAGGATGTAGAGGGCATCATTCAACCGCACAATGATGCATTGGTAATTTCTGTACTTATCTTTAAAACTCAAGTTAAACGTATTTTGATTGACCCAGGTAGCTCAGCCAACATCATCCGGTGGAGAGTGGTCGAACAGCTAGGGCTGCTCGATCAGATCGTGCCGGTAGCCCGGGTACTCAGCGGGTTCAACATGGCGAGCGAAACCACAAAGGGGGAGATCTCGTTTCCTGTGAACATCGATGGCACTATCCAACAAATGGTGTTCTATGTGATCGAAGGGGACATGAAGTATAACACATTACTGGGCAGACCCTGGATACATAGCATGAGGGCCGTGCCCTCAACACTACATCAACTGCTGAAATTCCCCACCCCGGAAAGGATAAAAACCATCCGAGGTGAACAACCCGCTGCAAGGGAGATGTTCGCAGTCGAGGAAGCAACACCTCAGCCCAAAGAATCGGTTCAGAAGGAAGAAGATCTAACCGGAGGAGAGGACACCAAATAGCAATCAAAGCGCACCCGGTCGGATCTGGGGTATGAAGAGAATGATTTAAATGTACCCCGGTCATTTGTCATGCCGGATGACTCGGATGCAACCAAGTCGACTGTAGAGGAGCTGGAGCAGATCATCTTGTTCGAGTACCTACCGGACAGAAAGGTATACCTGGGCACGGGGCTAACCCCGAATCTCAGGAACAAGTTAATTGAATTTCTTCGAGCTAACGCATATTGTTTCGCATGGTCCCATATAGATATGACAGGTATATCAGCAGAAGGGGCAACTCACAAGCTTAGCTTGGACGGGAAGTTTCCCCCGGTGAAGCAGAAGAGAAGGCCCATGGCGGAAGCGAAACACACCTTCGTAAAAGAAGAGGTAACAAAGCTTTTAAAAATAGATTCTATCCGGGAGGTAAAGTACCCGGACTGGCTAGCTAACGTGGTAGTGGTGCCCAAGAAAGGTAATAAATTCCGAATGTGTGTTGATTATAAGGATTTAAACAAGGCATGCTCGAAGGATTCATTTCCATTGCCTCACATCGATAGAATGATCGATGCGACGACCGGGCATGAGATGTTAAGTTTTCTCGATGCCTACTTCGGGTATAACCAAATTCGGATGCACTCGGAGGATCAAGAGAAAACGTCCTTCATTACCCGATATGGAACTTACTGTTATAATGTCATGCCTTTTGGATTAAAAAATGCCGGTACAACTTACCAACGCCTAGTTAATGAGATGTTCGAAGAACAAATAGGGAAAACAATAGAAGTTTATATTGACGACATGGTAGTCAAGTCCCTGGAAACAGAGGACCATTTAAAACATTTGCAGGAAACCTTCGACGTGCTCCGCAAGTATAACATGAAGCTCAACCCGGAAAAATGTGCCTTCGGGGTAAGGTCCGGCAAATTTTTGGGTTTCATGGTGTCAAACTGGGGGATTGAAATCAACCCGGACAAGATCAAGGGCATCGAGGATATCGAGGTGGTGAATAACGTCAAAGGAGTACAGAGGCTCACCGGAAGGATAGTGGCGTTGAGTCGCTTCATATCGAGGTCCTCAGACAAGAGTCATCGTTTCTTCTCCTTACTAAGGAAGAAGAACGACTTCGCTTGGACACCAGAGTGCCAAAAAGCTTTACAAGAATTGAAGAGATACTTGTCTAGCCCCCCGCTGCTGCACACACCGAAGGCGGACGAGCCGTTTTTTCTCTACCTTGCTGTCTCTGAAGTAGCGGTAAGTGGCGTTTTGGTCCGAGAAGAATCAGGTACACAATTCCCTATCTATTACGTGAGTAGAACTTTGGGGGACGCAGAGACCTGTTATCCCCACTTGGAAAAATTGGCATTGGCATTGGTAAGCGCTTCTAGAAAGCTCAAGCCCTACTTTCAATGCCATCCGATATGTGTAGTAACTACTTACCCCTTAAAAAACATCATGCATAAGCCAGAATTATCGGTAGACTAACTAAATGGGCTGTAGAAATTAGCGGGGATATCGAGTACAAACCTCGAATGGCCATCAAGTCCAAAATCTTGGCCTACTTCGTGGCAGATTTCACCCCGGCTATGGTCCCCGAGGTCGAGAAAGAGCTTCTACTGTCCTCGGGGAAAGCCTCGGGTATTTGGTCGCTACATACGGACGGTGCCTCGAACCTCAAAGGTTCCGGGCTAGGAATCGTCCTTAGAACCCTGGCCGGGGATGCCGTTCGACAGTCTATTAGAACTGCTAAATTGACTAACAATGAAGCCGAGTATGAGGCTATGATTGGAGGTTTGGAATTGGCCCGAAGTATGGGGGCCGAAATAATCGAGATAAAGTGCGATTCGCTTTTGGTCGTAAACCAGGTGAACGGCATCTTTGAGGTCAAGGACGAATGGATGCAGAAGTATCTTGAAAAAATCCAAGTAATACTACATCGATTTAAAGAATGGACCATACAGCACATATCGAGGGAGCAGAACAGCGAAGCCGATGCATTAGCAAATTTGGGATCCTCAGTCGAAGGGGAGGAAATCAACCCCGGGACAACGGTGCACTTGTTAAAAATGGTGATAGAGAACGGACACGCCGAAATAAACACAATGGGTTTAACTTGGGATTGGCGCAACAAGTACATCGACTACTTGCGTGATGGGAAGCTCCCGAATGACCCAAAAGAATCACGGTCATTAAGGACCAAAGCTGCGCATTTTTGCTTGGTAGACGGCCAATTGTATCGACGGTCTTTCTTCGGACCCCTGGACAAGTGTTTGGGTCTCGGAGAGACGGAGTATGTGATGAGAGAGGTGCACGGAGGAACCTGCGACAATCACTCCGGTGCCGATGCTCTGGTCCGAAAGATTATCAGGGCCGGTTATTATTGGAACCGGATGGAGGAAGACTCAAAGAATTTTGTCCGTAAATGCGACGGGTGTCAGAGACATGCTCCAATGATTCATCAGCTCGGGGAGTTGTTGCATTTGGTGTTGTCACCCTAGCCTTTTATGAAGTGGGGAATGGACATCGTCGGTCCACTACCATGGGCACCAGGTAAGGCCTGTTTTATTTTGTTTATGACTGATTATTTCTCCAAATGGGTTGAAGCGCAGGCCTTTGAAAAAATCAGAGAAAAGGAAGTCATTGATTTCGTATGGGATCACATCATCTGTCGTTTCGGCATCCCCGCTGAGATAACTTGTGATAACGGGCCCCAGTTCGTGGGTGGCTAAGTCAACAAATTCCTCGAAGGGTTGAAGATCAAGAAAATTGTATCAACTCCGTATCACCCGTGTGAAAATGGATTGGCGAAATCCACGAACAAGACAATAATCCAAAACCTGAGGAAAAGACTTGAAACATCAAAACATCATTGGAGAGAAATATTACCGGAGGTATTATGGGCTTATAGAACCTCATCGAAATCAAGCACGGGGGAGACTCCTTTCTCGTTGGTCTACGGGGCTGAAGCCCTTATTCCCGTGGAAGTTGGTGAACCGACCCTTCGATTTCGATATACGACCGAGGAGTCAAACGAGGAGGCCATGCCGGGAGACTCGACCTCACGGATGAACTTCGCGAAAACGCGTTGGTTCGTATTGCAGCCCAGAAACAGAGGGTGGAAAGGTACTACAATTGAGAGCCAATTTTCGTCATTTCCAATTTGGGGACTTGGTGCTCCGAAAAGTTACCTTGAACACCAAGAATCCCAACGAAGGAAAACTGGGTCCGAACTGGGAGGGACCGTACAAGATAACTGAGGTAACGGGTAAAGGATCATACCAGCTGGAGTCCATGGACGGGTAACGGTTGCGCAATAATTGGAATGTGGCTTATCTGAAAAGATACTACTGCTGAGGTATGAACTCCCCGTGTTTTTCTATTTTGACCCTTCGTTTTTGCAGGAAACCGAGTATCGGGCAAAGAAAAGAATCTAGATCTGAAAACACGTGTTGCACTCTTTTCCTTAGTGCGGTTTTGTCCCAAAATGAGTTTTCCGACAAGGTTTTTAATGAGACAACAAGTACAACGTGTTACTTGACTGTCATACCCCATTTAAACCGGGTTATAATTAGAAGTACGACATATTGGTGATTCCTGTTTTTTGTTTATTTTAAGGAGTCGCCACCTAATTATTTACGGTGAATTAGGACACCTAAAGTTAATTAAAGTAATTATCTAAAGTTGATTTTATTTTAAAGTCTATGAAACCAAAAGATCTGAGTAAGGGTTCAATTAGTCTAAAGGGAAGGTATTAGGCACCCTTTAAGACCCATTAACAATGGTTAACCGACCGGACTTATGATTAGTTAGGCTAAGTGTAAATATAGTATTATAGAAAAGAACGTAGCTTTGGAAATGTGGCTAAAGTTATATAGATAGACATGTAAGAATGCTATTTAAAAGAGGACTTGTAAAAAAAAATAATGATTTGTATAAAAGAAGATTTTGAATGCTATTTAAGAGTAAGACTTACAAAAGACTATTAGTTCAATATGGACTATGTAAGGATTGCTTTAACAAATATATGTTTCAAGCGTTGAAAAAAAACTAAAGTGAAGAAGTTATCCACAGAACTAGCTTGCCTTTCTATTTCTCAAAATAAGCTAACATTAGTGTATAATTTATGATATTTTGAAAATCCTAAGATGGTAAGAATGAAAAATGATTCCTTTAACCCGAGAATGTGTAGGCATGCTATTTGAAAATCAATTACTCCAAATAAATGCTATAAATACTATAAGTATTTTAGAACAAAAATAGAAAAAAATAAGATTGAAACTTATGAAATGAATTGTTAATTTCTCCTTTAAATCGACTAATCATCATCCTAAAACTAACCCGCTAATTCCCACTAAGGCTCATTCTAGCTAAGAAAGCAAACAAAGTCACGTGTTAGTTGCACAATACAAATCAAATGCATAAAATAAAATGAAGGAGCAAATAATATTAAATGGGCTCAGCCCATTTTAGGATTGCTGCAATCTGCGGCTGTTGGGCTTTGGCCCAAGATTTCTTTCTTTTTTTTCTTTTGTTTTTGTCGGCTCAGCCCATTTTAGGATTGCTGCAATCTGCGGCTGTTGGGCTTTGGCCCAAGATTTCTTTCTTCTTTTTCTTTTGTTTTTGTCTTGCTGCGGACAGGGCTGGACAGAAGGAGTTCACGTTGGGCTTTGGCCCATCGCCAAAATGCGGGAGGAGGCGACGAGTCGCTTGGACTCGTATACGAGATGTCATGCAAAAAAAACGAAGAAAACAATTAGTATACGATCGATGAATAATGTTAAACATACAAAATATGAATTCAAAAACAAATTGACAGATTGTATATTCTATGTATATTTTAAGTATACTTCATATATACATTTATATACATACTTCAAACTGAAATGTACTTGCAAGATATGCAGGATTCTAACAAAGATATGTACTGGTACCAGAATGCATACATGATTTAACTAACACATATTTCACCCATTCATTCGAAATGATTTCAACAATATTTCGGATATACAACAAATATCACACTGCCCGTGTTCTAAGACACTGGCACAACATATAAAAAAGAAAAAATACAAAATGAGTTGCAATCCTCTTATACTTCTCAAATTTTATCCTTGGCATGGTTTAACCCCAATTCATAACAGTGAAGCAAATGTTAAATTGAATTTTAAACTAGAGGAGGAGGCATACATACATTACAGAAGGAGTATAAAGTTCTAAAAGCCAAACTAGTCCAATAAAAAAAAAAGCATAACAGGAGGAGCATACTGGACAGAGAATAGCTACGGGTTCGAGGTCTAACATGAATCATTTGGATCCTATTTAACTGAAGCTAAATGAGACAGGATAGAAGATTATCATATAAAGGGAGAGGGAAAGGGATCATGCTCCTAGAAATCCAAGCTCCATGCTCAATATAATCACAGAAAGATTGGGTTGGCAAAGCCAACATTCAAACATACAAGGCCTTCTCCATTGTTTTTACAAAATGGGAGCTGAACACGGCATTATAGCCTAAATCCTAGGTTTTACTCTTAACACTCTAACACATGATTCACTTCAGACCAATGAACTAGTATTCATTCTAATTAATATACCCTCATTGCTCAACAGGGGAAATACCTTACCAGAACTAAACCAACACAAAACTCATATTTCAAATGAAAAAGTAGAACATTATCGTAATCATTTCAAACATGCTCCATACAGTTCAGACTATTCGAAACAGACTGTATCAAATCTAACCCCCATCAAGTTGGACATATATCCTTGTGTTCAAGTAAAGAGTAAAAAATTTCGAACATCTTAAAACATGTGATCTTTAAAGGTAACAGAGTCTCAATAAGGCATACATTCTTTATATTATCTTGGCTAGAAAAAAATAACTCCATCCTGAAAATCCAAACAAATCAAATCCGAGGTTATGTCCTATACATTAAACTGTGCTACAGTCCTCCTAACTTACACAGAGACCTTAAGTGCTCATTTCAGATCACATTAGGCATTAGGATTTAAACAAAGTTGGACACAAAACACAACCAAGCAGTTATCTTTAAATTAATCTCACAAGGACAACTAAACATGTAATCATGTATTGATCGAATATAATGCATAGCTAGTATGAATTAGACGAGGTTATTTTATTCTAATTAGTCATGATAGGAAATTGAGCAGGCATGACTTCCTAAGGATAGCAAATACCAACATTTTTAGGCTAAGTGTTTCTGAACTTTCAACAGACCAGCAGTATATGCAGAAATAGGTAAGAACAGGACAAATTCAGCCAAGAGTGAGTTTCTTGACACGCAATTAACATTTCAGCATTGATCAATCATTAATGCACCTTAAATCACACACAGAATTCACTTGAGATGTTATATATATGCAGAATAATGGACTTTACAGATTTGAATCATCTTAAAACCAAAGCAAGACGAAACAGGTGCCTGAGACTGAGTCTCTTTTCACATATGCTCTTATAAGAAATTTTTACTGAACTGAAACCAGACAACATTCGGGCTGATTCATCCCCATAAATTTTATACGTCAGTTCTTAGCTTAATAGACGCAAACAGAAGCAAACAAACAAACGTTTAATGAAAGCAAGATCATCTTAACTGAGAACTAACATGTGGTTAAACTAATCTAAACAGGATTAGTAATCGTGACCATGCCAAATTAAAAACCAAACGCCATCGAAGTTATCATCCACACATGAACTCGTACGAGTACCTAAAACAGAACTGAAATTAAACTGAACTGAAATAATAACAAAATATATAGATGCTATCAACCATTATACCACAAAAGCCCGAACTAAATTAAAACAAGTGCATACCAACATCATTAAAGAAGAATCAAACAAACTAATCCTGAATATGCATTATACTATAAGTCACTAAACTGAAGTTCAATCAACCGAAACAAACATGTGTGAATCACATAATTACCTCTTAAACTACTAAACTGAAATTAAACTATTTAAAGAAAGATCGTTTACCTTCTTCGAGTGCAGTGAACTAGGCTCGATCCTCAGATTTACACTCGAACAGATTCGAATCCCAGTTCGAAACGAATCCGAAAGTTTTCGTGTGAGAAAATGTTTAAGAACGGGTAAAAATGATTTATCAAATGGTATGAAGTTTGGAGTAGGCTACTGATCAAAAAAAAAAAAATCTCTGAAAACGTTGAGTAATTCCCGGCTAAAGTTCACCGGAAAGAAAATCAAATTTGGAAGATGGTGGGTATCCGCCAAAACACTGAATCCATTTTCCCCCTTTTGTTTCAATTCGGACACAGATTTATAGGGTTTCGTTTGGTTTAAGAAAAGAGAGAGAGGGAAGAGCGGAGGAGCGTAGGTGGTGGGGATGAAGAAATGATGAAGGGGAGCGGAGTGCGGCGGTGAGTGGAGGAGAGCGGGGGAGTGGGGTAGCGGCGGCGAGTGGAGAGGAAAAGAGAGGAAGAGAGGTAGGGTAGAGAGAATGAGGGAGAAGCGGCTGAAAAAAAGGAAAAAGAGAAAGAGGAAGAGAGGTAGGGTTTAGGAAAAGAATAAGTGGGCCGGGTCGGGTGTTGGAGTGGACTGGATCGGGTAGAGTTGTGGGTTGGACCGAATGGAAATGGTAGTGGACTGATTTGGACTTAAATGTTGGTCCAAAAAATATTGATCCTTCTCCTCTATTTAATTATTTTTGGGCTTAACAACTAGTACAATATATACTATGTGAAGACAATACTTAATATGTAGAAAATAAGGATTTAACAAAGTATTATCTTGTAATTAATTTAACGAGTCCAAACCCGTAAATGAAACGATGACGAACCATTTAAAATTTGTGATAAAGTAATACTAGTAATATTGATAGTAAAGTAGTGAAAAAATGAAAGTAATGATATTAATAGTAGTAGCAGTAAAAAATAATAGTGAAAATAAAGTGTTTAGCTCGTCAATGAATTTAGAAGCCCGAGTAAATAAAATTGAAATAAAAGAGGGACAAAATTGGGTGTCAACATTGACAAAGATAAAGGACAAACGTCCGGATTCTCGGGGTCACACCCAATGAATGGGGACTTCTCACTCGATCTTTCAGCTCGGCTAAGAGCTAGGGGACTATCACACCCACTCCGGAGTTTTCCCCGGTTAGCCGAAACCGGAGGCCGCCCTCAACAAACAAAACCGGACCAAAAATGTTAGGTTCCGATGTAAGGACCAAATGATCAAAATGAATCGTGTCCACGCAATATTTGCTACGGCAAAACAAAGAACCGGACCTTCTGCATTAGGTTCCGATGTAAGGACCAAACGATCAGAATGAATCGTGTCAATTTAGTACTTGCTATGGCAAAGGCAGGAGGAAAAAGTTCGTTCTCATGTATATAAATACTTGCAATGCAAAAATTATCGAAAGTTTGGATAATATTCTCGAAATGTCTTACTGGTAAAGCACTTTACCCCGAGGATTACTGCCGTATTTCGGCACTACTTCATTCATATACCCGATACCAGGCGCTACGGTCGAAATTCGACAAAGGCAACAAGGTTATAGCGAACCGAGCCAAAATGTTAACTCCACAAACGGGGACTTTTACATCAAAATCCAACTAAGACTGAGATTCAGGTGTCCGAAAAATACCGGCCCTAAAAGGTAAAAATAGCCGAAAAGTTCCGGCTCTAAAAAATGCCCGACGTGATTCGGAGACGTCCGAATTCACAAAGTATAAGATAAGTCCCACGGGCAAAAACTCAATAAAATCCTCGAACAAAATGTAACGGATGAAGTAAGAAGCCGATATTCAGGCATATCCAGAAATAACGATTCTTTAAAGCAGACCGGCAATTCGGTCGGAAAATCACAACAAACATTCAAACAAAGTAAAGAGTCAAGGAAAACACATGTTCTGTTTATACAAAGGATTTTTTACATTGGAAGCTCCTACAAAGGCAAAAAATAACAAAAGGCTAAGTACAGGCCCTAATCTATCCGGACTGGCTTGAGCCGGAGTGCTCGAACACTGTCCGCTCGGAGTCATCAGAATCGGTCCCGAGGGAACCCTTTGCCTCTTCCTCGATTCTTTTAGCCTCGAGAATAAGGGCCGGCAGATCCGTAAAACCGTGCTCGGCTTGCTCAAGGGTGATCCTCCGAGACTTCCATTTTTCGTATTCAGCGGCAATGGTAGCATGAGCCTCGGCGGCCTCGACGATCTTCAAAGCTTCCTCCAAATCAGCCTCGGCCAGGGATAACTTCGCCGCTAGAGCATCCCGAGCCTCTCCAAGAACATTCTGCATTTGGATGGCCGATTGAAGCTCAGCCTGGAGAGTGTCATTTGTATCGGCCGTCTCCTTAAGCTCATTTTTTAGATCATCACACATCAGGGCCCTCCTCTCCGCCTTCTCCTCGAACACCCTCGCACGCTCTTGGTATCGGGCACTCTCAGGTTCGAGCAGCCGATTCCTCTCGGCCAAGCTCGCAGCATCCGACTTCACCAAATCCAGCTCCCCCCGGAGTTGGGAGAAGGTGGTTTCGAGCTCACCAAGCCTAGAGGAAATTTGAGCGTTGTCTCGGCTAAGGCCGATCTTGTCAGCTTCGAGACTCCGATTGTATTCGACCATCGCGGTCAGCTCACTCTTTAACTGACGGTTTTTGGCCTTCGCTGCGTCAAGC
Organism: Lycium barbarum; assembly: GCF_019175385.1. NCBI lineage: Eukaryota > Viridiplantae > Streptophyta > Magnoliopsida > Solanales > Solanaceae > Lycium > Lycium barbarum. Next base: position 118,293,510 of record NC_083347.1, read on the forward strand.
TCGGGTCGGATATTGGAAAGAACGACTGCTCGGTTCAACTCCTCCTCCTTCTCTTGAAGAAGGTGCAGATATTTCTCCGTTTCCTGGCCCTGGGCATCCAGTTGGCCCTTAAGATCGTCCATCTCTTGCTGGGCACGGATGAAGGCTTCGTTGACGAGCACCACACTCTGCAAATGAAGCAAGTTAAAAACTTGAACAAAACAAGGCTAAAATTCTCAGTGAAGTTATGCAAGGACGGCTAAAAATCTTACTCGGTTGCTCGCGTGCATACCCTTGTTAATGAGGCACTGCCAAGAGACCCCGATCATCTTCCGCTTGTCCGAATCCAAGACAAGAGGCCTCAGATAGCTCGCCACACCCACCGGGCGAGAAAGAAAGCTGCAGTCCTCGGGGACAATGACCATAACCAATTTTGTTCTCCTCGTCTCCACGCTTGGGGCCGGAAAGATACGTACCAAGCTATCCCTGGCCCCAGATTTGGAGGTCCAGCTGGCCGTCCTCGTGGCCTGAGGGATCGGGAGATGCCCGAATCCTGTAGCTTCGCCGGTAGCGGGAGGAGTGCCCGAGAACATATCCTCAAATTCGTCAAGCCTCGGAGCCGGAGTTGGAGAACTGGGAGCAATCTCAGCCGCTTCGGTAACGAAAGGGGGCTCCGTAGTTACAGCAGTCTCATAATCGGGCAACGGTCCAATGACCGGTGGAGCTTCGCTCTCGGGGGCCGGCTCTGTTCTTTGATCATCTTCGGCAGTAGCCGCCCCCCCAGATCTACTTGCCCTTTGCAGGGGGGGGGGTCTCTTCGGAGGAAGCCTCACCGGAAATGTCGACAAAATCAATCGACCTCAGAGGAGCCGGGTGAAGAACTTCTTCCGCACCTGTGGATAGCGCCGAGACCAAAGGCCCTTCACCGGCTGAAGGAAGTGGGGAAGCGGTGTTATTCTCCTTCGGAACGGGAGCCAGGGCAGGGGCCGCACCGATACTCCGGATGAGAAGCTCGGGCTCTGCTTCGTCCCGAAGAGTCCTAACGACGCTCCTCGCCCTTTTCTTCGCTTTCTGCCCTTTGTCTGAGGGCCTTTTTCTTTTGGCAGCAGCAGCAGCGAGGATGCGAAATGCACCTGCTGAATCAAACTCGGGTGCTGAAGTTGTGGGTTCGGCTGCCATCTCCGGTCTGGGATCCACCGAGCCCTTGGGCAAACCTGAAAATCAAAGACACAATGAATACAAGTAATAGAAGATGCAGTGAACACGGGTAAAAACAAAGTATTACCGTGGTTCTGGGCGACCCATCGGTCGCGTGACTGGTGGCCCCACGTCCGGTCGTCGTGGACATGTTGGCTAAGGAGTGCAATGATCCATTCGCTCAGGTTCCGGACGACCGGAGGAATATATCCATTGGCTGATATAAATAGGAAAAACGGTGAGAAAAGTGGGATCAAAATTTGACGAAACATACAAAAGCAATTACTTAAGGGTTCAGACTTACGCTTGTTGTTCCACTTCTCCGGAAAGGGCATGTAATTGTCCGGAATGATGTCCGCGGTCCTCACCCGGACGTATCGCTCCAACCAGCCCCTGTCTCTGTCTTCGTCCATTTTCGAGAAAAATGGATTCCGGCTACGCTTTGCGAGCTTTGTCACGCCACCCCGGAACAACCTCGAGGAATATAAGCGTATCAAGTGGGCTAGCGTAAGCTTTTTCCCGGCATTGTTGGATAATAACCGGAGGCATGCCACGACCCTTCAAACGATCGGACCAATCTGTGCCAAGGTCACGTCATAGGTCCGGCACATGTCCAGGATGACCGGATCTACTGAAGGGTCGAGCTTGAGAGTGAAAGGGTAAGTATACACATACAAAAAACCTTCCCGGTGGTCAGTGACTGATTCGCTTGGCCCGGGGGCAAAAACCCGAACCGGACGGGTGTCCCATCTGCAGTCAACCCTGACTATGTCGAGTTTCTCCTCGGTAATGAATGAGGGGTATCGCCTCACATCATATCCCCTATCGGATACCGAAGAAGGTTTTTCGACCTCAAGATCTTTGCTGAAGTTGGGTTTGGCCGGTATAATGTCCGAGGCAGTAGGCTCGAAGGTGCTCTTTGCTTTAACCGGAGATGCAGGCTCGGTTCCTTGAGATGAAACCGAGGGAATATCGTGGGAAGTGGTTTCAGACATTTGAAAGTATGAAAAGAAGAAGTCGAGTAGATTCAGAAAGGAAGTTAAAAATGAGAGAGGGAACAGACGGTTCAAGAAATGGCAGAATAAGAAGCAGCAACACTCAAACAAAAACGACGAGCGGAGAAATTGGTAGTGTCGTTTCCTTTCACGTAGTGCAAGCAGCAGATCAACAAGAAATGTGAGTTTTTCAGATGATTATGAGTGAAGTTTATGGAATGTGTAAAGAGGCAAAAAACGTGAGGCAGAGAGTTTAGTTGAAGAGGTAAAACGTTCAAATGAGGGGTAAAAGACCTTATATAGGCATGGGGCTGTGACGGTTACAATTACCCCGCCAACCGGGGAGCGCCACGTGTCCCCATAATTAATGAGGAATGACTTGAAACGACGTGCGTGCGGCAGTTATCAGAGCGGACCATCCGGGATGAGACACGTGGCCGACGGCAGTAGAACGTGGCACAACTGTTCTCGCCAAAAATGAAAAGATAACAACGGGCAAACGGAGTCACCGGTTTCGTGATTCATACACTCCCCGTCACTCCGACAAATCTACGATCCGGGAAGTGTGGGGACTATTTGTATACGGTAAAAATCGAATATATGTTAAACCGGTGAGATCGAATACCGAAGGAGGAAAGGAACAAGAAACATACATGAAGGCTCCCGTTCTGAACCGGAGGAATGTTTGGACCGAAGCAAAGGAAGGGTGTCATTTGGTCCGGTTCCCCCATGACCGGGTTGATCGTTGTCATTGGTCCGTTTGGTCGAGGCCGTTGGCCCGTTTGATCGTGGCCGGTGGTCCGGTAGATCTGTTGTGCGGTTGTCACGCGTCGATAACGTCCTGTCATGTTCAACTGCCAATCGTACGGGTGTCAGATCGTACGGTCAACCTAATCCAACCTAACCCAACTCAGAGCTTTTTCATTATTATTTTATTATTAATGTTGTATGAAGCCCATTGGGCACTACTATAAATAAGGGGCATTGTCCTCCTCTTAAGGGATTGGCTCCTCCATATCAAGAACTCTTGTAATAGCAAAATATATACAAAATCTCTCTCTCATACATCAGATTCGTTCCGTATTTGTTGTGCTTATTTCTTACGTTTCTTCAATCAAGTAACACTCGTACATTAACAAACATACTAGTGCATAACAAACCACCAATTATTAGTTGCTTCTTTATAGCATATTCATATATTTCTTTCCTCTATCAAACAAATTCAAGATATAACCACATATCCTATACCTCACCAACAAATTTAATTGATTATCCAAATTCGGGGTAAACAGTTTACAAAATCCAAAATCTATTTGAACTTGCACAAAAACCAAATCCTAAATTTGTGCTCCATCTGTTCAATTTTCGTGCAGCCTACTAGAATCAATTTGGGCCTAAAAAATATATCAGATCATTTGACCGACTTACTTATAAAGTTATAAAACCACCGTGAAGTTAATGCTTTCTTGTTTTTCTACCAAAACCAAAAATTGGATTTTAAGCAGTACTTGCTTTTAAGCCAAATAACGAAAGTAAATCAAAAGCCATAAGTTAGGATCTTAATTTATGGCTTATGCTTATAAGCCATAACTAATAAGCTCATCTAAATAGGCTCGTAATATAGTGATTATGGCTTTAATGTATTAAGAATACTAATATATATTACATAAAAAGACATACTTCCAATTGTTCGCTCTAATATGTTTCAAAAGATAAAACAAGGAACGTTTATCTTGAATTATTTTCTATTTTTATTACAAATTTTATGAAATTTACTCTCTATTATTATTATTATTATATACTTTTAATTAATTATAAGGAAAAAAATAGTAGTTGCCAATAAACAATAATAAAAAAAGAGATATTTGTGGTATGAAGTTGGTGAGCGAACTGGCTAAATCAGCATAATAATCGCTAAATAGCTCACAGCTAATGGAACTTTTTTATATTTTTTGAATGGCGCTATCGTGCTAAATAGGATTAACAACGAATTTTGCTATTTAACTACATAATTTATCTGTTGCTAATTCATGTTTTGCTTCTTTGCCGGTTACTTCTTGTCATGTTACTCTTGATTGCATTCAGAGGTAAGTAATATCATTTGAGATTTTACACAAACATAGTACGTAGGAGTTGAACTGTTGAAGGGTGATTCTTTAGGCCTTTAGCAGTTAATCTCTTTCATGGAAGTGGTTGCTATGGATTAGGCTATGATTACGAGACACCACAACTAAAACCCAGTTTAATGTAAAGATTTTTAGTATGTGTTGACTTATGGGATTAACCTTTAGAGAAAGCTAGAGACCGAGTTTTGCATTAACTTAATACTAGAAAAACAAGACTTTGTAGTTGATGTTGAATTTTCTTTAGTTTCTTCATGTGATTACTTATTATATTTTAAATTTTCTTATTGAAAAATTCTAAATCCACCGCAGACACAATTGAACAGAGTCACTATTTGCAACAAGTGTTGTTGCCTACAGATAACTTGTTTGACAAGTTACGTACAGTACTATTCATTTCTCCAAGATTGATTTAAGATGATGTTATCACCAATTGAGGATCATGGGTGAGAGTATACACATTATCTCGCAATATAACTTCAAGATCAGATCGATACTGGCATTTTCTTGCGCAGATTACCCTTCAAAGGCACTGGTCTTTAATTTTTGACCCTCAAAATGCTGGTATTTAATTTTTGTCCTTCGCTTAAAAAGGTGGCCGAAAATATCTTGAGTTTCTGGGTTCGAACCCCCGCTTAGTAAAAAATAAATAAATCACAAGGCAAGGCTTTGCAAAAAGTCTGTCTTATGCGGTAGAGTTTCCCTTAACGCATAACTAAAGTCTACCGCATAAGGCAGACTTTTTGCGAAGCCTAGCCTTGTGAATTTTTATTTTATTTTTATGACTTAGCCGGGGTTCGAACATAGAACCTTGTATTAGGCGAAGGTCAAAAATTAAAGACCAACAATTTGAGGGGCAAACATTAAAGACCACCCCCACAGAAGGACAATCGTGCAAATTGCCCATAAGTTTCTTCTGATAGTTTTTGGGCTGACTAATGACCTAATCATAAAACTTTAGTGCTAGTATATCAGATATACATTTCAACACCCAGTAAAATATTGAGATAAAGCCTTCAAATCTATACAATTACTAATCAATAAAGGCTTTTTTATAGAAGAAAGAAAGGATTAGCCTTAGTACTATTGAATGCTTTTAACAATTCAACCTCTTCAGTTTAGTTTTAACGCCTCATTTTATGATTTGAGACTTTGTACAAGTCAAGTTGACCATTTATGTGACATCCCGTAAATTCGAATTAGGTATAAGTGTATGAATCTAGTATGAAGGTGATATTTTAGCTATACGAATCTATTTGGGATGAACTCGGGTGATAAACAGTCGTTTTGAAGTCAAACCAAAAAGTGAAGTTCTTAAGGCCTTCTAAATTCGTCTAAGTCTAGGACAGTCTGTACTTATGGCCTGTTTTCGGGTACTTGCGTTAGGAATTTGTGAAAATTTCCTTCTTTAAAGTTGTAGTCCTTTGAGCTACCTTTCCAACGGTATATTATGGGGGTCAAGGGGACATATGTACAAAAGGTTATGGCCATTTTACTGAAGGAGTACAGAGCAGTCCGTTCACTGGTCATGTTATACGAACTACTTATAAGGCCCATATAATTTTATACGGACCGTATAAGTCGTCCGTACTTCATGACGCTCCAAATCGATGTTCTGCTCAGCCATGGTGAAATATGGTCATATTATACGGACCGTATAACTTTATACTGACCGTATAATACGTTTATATAACTTCCGCCCCACTTTTGTATAAATTCAAGGCTTGAGTTCTTTTATTTCATTATTCACAATTCCAAGCCCTAGCAACAATCCAAAACATCAAGGTAAGTCAATCCAAACCCTTTCAACTCAATTCTAACATATATTCTAATAATCTAAGCAAGAAATTATTGTTCCTAATCTAGGGTTTTCAAGAAAACCTATCTCAAGGTTCAAGAATCAAGATTTAAGAAATCTTCTCCAGAACTCAAGTCTTTAATTCAAGTTTTAGAGCAATTAAGGTATGTAGAACTTCCATCCACATGTGGGAATCTCTACGTTCTTCCCCATGCTCCGTTTCTTGATATTCATGAAGTTCAAATCCTAGGGCATTAAACCCAACACATTGGTAGCCCGTATTTATGTATTTATGTACATGAATTTTGTATCTATATTCGTTATTGTATTCTTAATCTTCCATTACGGTTATTACTCATGAATCAAGAACATGTTTGCAAGACTTTGAAAACTTATCTCAAGAAACCATATTACAAGATATTTCATGAAACCATGTTACAAGTTATTTTGTGAAATCATGATTACAAGTTATTTACAAGTTATTTCACGAAAATCATGGGCTTCTTAGCCAACTATATCATGTTCATGTTTTTGGGAATTGCTTAGTTAACCGAGAAGGCTCAGATAGCCTGAAACTCCGTTGCCACCGTAGGAAAGGGTTGTCAGCAAGGAGGCAACACCTTCATTATGCAGTTTGGATCCTTACATGCTTATTATTACTTAAATCTCATATCCCTGGCAAGGTGTGAGTGTTCTGCGGGTAGGACGCAAGTACCAGATCATGTTGTCGGTTATACTATAGCGTTCCCCACGTTACAAACAGTTTTACATACATGTATTTCCATTGATTTCCTGTTTTCAGACTTTACTCACATTTCATGCTCATGTTCAAGTTACATTCAGTTTCAGTTCATGTCATATACCTATGTTGTGCCATGTTCTTCATTTCAGCAGGTTTTACATACTAGTACTATTCACCATGTACTAACGTCCCTTTTGCCCGGGGCCTGCACTTCACGGTGCAGATATCGATTTTCAGGAGCATACACCTGCGCAATAGGATCACTTCAGTTATCAGCTTATTGGTGAGCCCCACTCCTCCCGGGGTTCAACATGGAGTCTGCATTAGTATTCAGTTTATGGTAGTCCAGGGCCATGCCCTGGTAGCTAGTATTCAGACATGTTTTAGAGGTTTCATAGACAGATGTTAGTCCACAGAGTCAGTTATGCTTTCATGTTTGCAGACTGTTATGTTTTCATGATATTTCATGCTACGAGATAATTTCAAGACTTTATTCCGCAAATTACATTTTCATGATTCATTTAAATTGCATTATATAGATTATATTGTTTTGATGCCCATGTTGACAAGCAAGCCATGAGGTTCGCTCGGACACATGCAAGCAAGACCCGAGTGCCGTGTTACGCCCAGGCCATGGTTCGGGGCGTGACAATTTAGGACTTGTTAGTATGGTTTGGATTGAGACCTAAGGGGTTTTGGGTGGGTTGCGAACAAGGAAAATCAAATCTGAACTGTAAAGATTGTTTTTTCTAGTGTCGTCGTGATCGCGTTGGAAGAGCGCAATTGTGCTGAAGGAAATTTGTGGAAAGCGCCATCGCGCCCATGGAACACTATCGCTCTGAAGGGGCGGGCAACGCTGTCGTGCACAGCGGGCAATATCACAATTTCTGGGTCTAGAGAGCTTGAATTAGCAAAGGGAGATTTAGGCCTCATTTGTTTGCACTTAATGGAGGTCTGAATCTTAATAATTCATATTCAGCCCATTAAGTGCATTTATTTTTAAGGTCTGAATCTTAGTCATTCAGATTCAGCCCATTAAGTTTATTTGTTTTGTTTCCTTATGAAGCCTCTTAATAGGTTTGAATAGGTCTGAATGAATTAGATCTATAACATAGTCTTAACAACAATCAGACTCATTTAAATAATACTCTTATTTCATAAAATCTTCCACGACTTCTCTTCTCATGCCTCTAGCTATCCTTTCTCAACCATATACCAATTTTTAACCTTTTGAACTAGTAAATTTTCATAATTTAGTCTAATATTTCTGATATTCGTAAAATCTTGGGTGCATTGATGTTTACCAAGAACTCTTGAAAGCGCAAACATTAACTAATTAACTATAATAGCAAAATCGTTTTCTTGAAGTTTTTTAGAGTCTCTTAAAAACTTTGTTTGAAATCTCATGTATGTCTACCCAATTCATGATCTAATCTGCACCAGAAAAATTAAACATGAGTGAATCCATCTTCTCAATAAAATTCCTACCTCCACTTCTCAATCTTTGAAAGATCGTGGTAATGTTCAGAAATTGTGTCAAGCATCCAAAAGTTTACCCCTTTTATCTTATTTTAATAAAGTTTCTTACTAGAAAACAGCTTGTGGGATCTAGCCATAATAGCTCTCTATCACTTTCCGTTGATAGAGAAAGGTTTACCATTTTAATAATAAGCACAAATTCTTAAAAATTTTAGTGTTACCTTGTTACACTAATTTATTATATTGATATATAGAGTAACTTTTGTTTACATTTTAGATAGTTCAAATTATTTATCAAATATAAATATTCAAAATATTTTTTTCTATCAAAAAATAAATTTATTTTTCTGAAATAAGATTTTTATAATATTTCATTGATATATTGGTTAATTCCATATGCACATTCAGATATTGAAAACACACAGTCTTAATCATTCAGTATTTAGATCTAGAGACAATATCTTAATATTCAGACGTGCATTCAGATTTAGATATCTAGATCTTAATGCACATCTTAATATTTAGATATGTATTCAGATTCAGACGTCTTACTCTTAATGTAAACAAATGAGGCCTTACCTTCAATTGTATATGGCGATTACCCTTTGAATCTAACGCCTAAACATATGAAATCGAAAAGGTGAAATTGGAACAATTTGATCTAAGGTTTTAAGAGAGAATATATTGAGGATTTTCATATTAATTCGAGGTCTTACAAAATAAGTTATAGAAAACTTAAGCATAATATCAAATTAAAAGGGATGTAACTATAAAAATCTATGTGAAGGGAGATATATGAGATTATAGTACTCAACAAGAAAAAAACACCCCATAAAAGTCAAAGCATGAGTTATGGGTAATAGTAGTAGAGTCCAGAACCAAAATGCCCCCAAAAAACCACTTTGAACCAAAATACCCCAACAAAAAAAAGTTATCAAAGTACCTTTAGCTCAGTATTTTACTGCGCTATAGCACTTCACGGAGACGGAGCCGTTAAGTGCTATAGCGCAGTAATTTACTGCGTTTTAGATTTTTTTTTTTTTTGGGTACTTCTATAACGCAGTATTACTGCGTTATAGAAGTACCCAATTTTTTTTTTCTATAACGCAGTAAAAATACTGCGTTATATAAACAGTACAAAAAAAAAATTGGCCAACTTTATTTTTTGCAACACTAGTGTTATTTTCCATACTTTGACCAATAATTAGTCGTGTGTCAAGATTCCGAAACGTCAATATTTTATATAGAACCTGATATTTTTTTCTGCGTACAATAATGTAGGCTCAATACATCAAGGATACGTAAACGTTCGGATCGTCATTTTAGGGGTTGAAAAGGTGCCCGAAGTAAGTTTTGTTTGAAAAAACTTAGTGTTTTTTCCATACTTTGACCAATGATTAGTCGTGTGTCAAGACTCCGAAACATCAATATTTTATATAGAACCTGATATTTTTTTCTGCGTACAATAATGTAGGCCCAATACATCAAGGATACGTAGACGTTCGGATCGTCATTTTAGGGGTTGAAAAGGTGCCGAAGTAAGTTTTGTTTGATAAAACTTAGTGTTATTTTCCATACTTTGACCAATGATTAGTCGTGTGTCAAGACTCCGAAACGTCAATATTTTATATAATGCGTACAATAATGTAGGCCCAATACATCAAGGATACGTAGACGTTCGGATCGTCATTTTAGGGGTTGAAAAGGTGCTTGAAGTAAGTTTTGTATGAAAAAACTTAGTGTTTTTTTCATACTTTGACCAATGATTTGTCGTATGTCAAGACTCCGAAACGTCAATATTTTATATAGAACCTGATATTTTTTTCTGCGTACAATAATGTAGGCCCAATACATCAAGGATACGTAGACGTTCGGATCGTCATTTTAGGGGTTGAAAAGGTGCCCGAAGTAAGTTTTGTTTGAAAAAACTTAGTGTTTTTTCCATACTTTGACCAATGGTTAGTCGTGTGTCAAGACTCCGAAACGTCAATATTTTATATAAAACCTGATATTTTTTCTGCGTACAATAATGTAGGCTCAATACATCAAGGATACGTAGACGTTCGGATAGTCATTTTAGGGGTTGAAAAGGTACCCGAAGTAAGTTTTGTTTGAAAACTTTCGGGTGTTTTATTTTTTAAGATTTTGATTTAAGTGTGTTATTTTTTAATCAAGATATAACTTTATTTTGAATATAAATATAATTCTAAAAATATTGGGAGAAAAACTAGTTGTAAAGTCGTCACACTTTAGATGGTCATAACTTTGCGCTCGGACGTCCGTTTTAAGCGTTTTTTTTTAACTTGCGTATTTTTTCGAGATCTATGCGGACAAACGCCGTAAGGTGGTTTGGCCAAGCCGATTTTTAAAAAACACCTTTTATCCCATTCAATTTCAATTTTCCCCCAAATTGGCGTGAAATTTTTAATTTTATTTACTTATAAGATGATGATACGCAATAGATTTCAACGTAAACATCTCGGGGTAATGTAGCTGTGAATGTCAATTTCACTTCTGCGGTTTCAAGTTTTGAAAATAAAGCTGACTAATTTTCTCGACATATAAAGTTGGCTAAAATAACCTTACAGTCAAACACTAAGTTTTTTCAAATAAAACTTACTTCGGGCACCTTTTCAACCCCTAAAATGACGATCCGAACGTTTACGTATCGTTGATGTATTGAGCCTACATTATTGTACGCAGAAACAAATATGAGGTTCTATATAAAATATTGACGTTTCGGAGCCTTGACACACGACTAATCATTGGTCAAAGTATGGAAAAAAACACTAAGTGTTGCAAAAAATAAAGTTGGCTAATTTATTTTTTTTGGTACTGTTTCTATAACGCAGTATTTTACTGCGTTATAGATTTTTTTTTTTGTGCTGTTTCTATAACGCAGTATTTTATTGCGTTATAGATTTTTATTTTTTTTGCTTCTATAACGCAGTAAAATACTGCGCTATAGCACTTAACGGCTCCGTCTCCATTAGTGCTATAGCGCAGTATTTTACTGCGCTATAGGTACTTTGGTAACTTTTTTTTGTTGGGGTATTTTGGTTCAAACTATTTTTTTTTTTTTTTTGGCATTTTGGTTCCGGACTCATAGTAGTACAGGTGGTCCAAGAAATCTGAGACGCGGCAGACCATGAAATATTACTTCTTCCGTTTCACTTTATATGATATTTTTTCCTTTTGTTTCAAAAAATATTGACATCTTTTTATTTGTAGTAATAATTTAACTCTAAAATTTTCATTTATCTTTAATGTAATAATCTCTAACCACAAATTTTTTATTTGTTTTAGACTATAAAATTCAAAAATCGTCCATTCTTTTTAAAATTTCGTGTTTAATCAAACACATTCATATAAATTGGAAGGAGGAAGCAGCAGCCACCCAAAGTCTATAAGAAAGATTTAAAGAGCTTCGACAGAACGTGATGTTGCGACCGACAGACTGGATTTTACAAAATTTCTACGGCAACACAAATTAATCCAACTACTACGTTCAAGATATCTCAGTTACAATTTCTTTTTCTTTTTTTTTGGTTAACCATGAGATATTCAAAGTCCACTAATTTCAACTAATTCAAGTTCACATCAAATAGGCTTATTATAAGGACAATATTCACCGGCAAAAAGTTCTTTATTCCTAGGGCTAGAGTCCGAACCAAGACTCTGATTAAAGGTGATAGGCGCGGAGTCAGAATATATTTAATTTAATGAGTTCGATCTTTATGTTCCTATCATTAATAGTGTCCCATTGCACTTTTAAAGTTACAAGTTCATAATCAATATTATTGGAATTTTATATTCTTTAAAATATATTTTTTCATATAGACTCCATTTTAAGCCTAATATCGGAAGGGTGAAGTGATTCCAACTGCATATATATATATATATATATATATATATTCAGCCCCTAAGATAAAAGAGTCAAAAGGTTAATAATGCAGGCTAATGTGATACGCCTAAGGCAATTGCAAGTAAATTTTTATGTTACGATTAATTTGTAGCTAGATAAAAATATTAGTTGAGACTACGACAAGTTAAACTATATTGCTTTTGCCATCTTAGTTTCTTCCTTTTTAATCAGTCCAAAGAAGAATTACATCTTTCTAGATTTAGTAACAGTTCAACTTTAGATTTACTATTTTACCTGTATGGGTAGAAATCTAAATTACATAAATACTCATGTGAACTCGCAAAAGAAGATGAAATGAATCGGAAGGCAACGCCGAAGGAATGGAATCTATGTAACACCGTGAATGCCGAAGGATGGAATCAATGTAACGCCGTGAATGTTTGTGGCAACAGACTAAGAGAATCTCGGGGATACCAGAACGCGATATACGGGATAGCGAAATAATTGCGTATTATGATCATAACGGAAATAATAACGCATAGCGAGAATCACGACATTTATTATCAATCATCAACTCAGGAGTTAATGACGTACGTTATACCACAACGGCTAGACTAACATGAAGATCTATAAATAGCTTATCATTTGCACCTTTTGGGGGCATCGAATATATACAAGAGATACATCTAAATCATTTATTTTCTTGCTCAATCTTCTAGTTCATATCGATATTTGTGCCCAGTTCTTACAATTTACAAGTTGACGAGGAATTAGATTGCAAACACTCATACCAAGAAGAATAAGTTTTCTTTCTTCCCTTATTGTCGTTTAATTCTTTAATTGTTCATCTTATTAGCTTGGTCAAAGTGCTTAGTTTAAATCAAATTACTACCTACTGTGGATAACTCTTTTACTTTCCTTACATAAATTTAACTAATTGGGCAAAACACGAATTTTGACTCAAACAGTTTGGCGCAGTCTGGGGAATTCTACAGTTGGCTTTGTAGTTTGATTTTACTTCACACAATCATTACTTTCCTGGTATCTTTTTCTGTCTTTGTACTCAAGTATGACAGGAATTACACCTCCACCCATTGATGTTCCACATACTAATGACGAGATTCGAGATCCCAATGAAGATGTATTGGTTGATGAAACAGCCAGGACAATGGAAAAAACCACAACTGCAGATCCAAATCAAGCTTTCATCCCAATAAATGGATTGTGTGATTTCCTAAAAGGAGAGATGGCAAAAGTGATGAATCAAATAATGAATGAATTGCGTCATAATCCCGTGGGACCACTCCTAACGAACGGGGTTGCTAGTTCGAGTCGACCTGTGCCCTTCAGGCAAAGGAACTAAACAGTGAGTCAAATCCCGATGTGCTCGGCGTTACATCAGAAACGGGGTTGCATGTTGACATCGACGATCCCACTATCCCCGAACCAATATTGCAACGATTTGAGGAGCATATGAAGAAGTGCAAATAGCACGAGGAACGAATCAGTAGGATTCCCGAAGCCTCGCCAGCTATAAAAAAAAATGATGATAGCGATTACATTTATCATTCGTGGAATGATTCGGCGGCTCTGGAACTTGTTCCTGAAAGTTTCACGTTACCAAAAATTTAAAAGCATGACGGGACCATTGATCCTCAGGATCATATAACTGCGTACACTTTAGCAATTCGGGCCTGTGACTTGGGACCAAAAATGACTCGGTCTGTGATGATTAAACGATTTGGTCAGGCACTAATAGGAGGAGCACTAGATTGGTACACAAGCTTGCCTCCAAATTCAATTGAGTCCTTCGCGGAATTAGTAGATAAGTTTAAGAAAGCGCATACAGGGGCAAGAAAAGCAGATAAAAGGATGGAAGACATATTCAATATAAACAGAGGAAAGATGAGACTCTGCAAGAATTTGTTCATCGTTTACAAAAGCATCGCAACACTCTACCAAATTGAAGACAAATGGGCAGGAATTGCTTTTTGACACACCTTACACCCAGAGGGGACGCCGGCGATATCTTGCCAAACATTTGGTTGAATATCCGGCAACCACATGGGATGATATATACTATCAATATTGCTCGAAGATACGAATAAAAATAGATATTATCAATCCAATTATGAGAAGATCACCACCACCGGTTAGGGAGGTCACGGCAATGAGCAATTCCAGAAGGACCGATGGGGATCGGAGATATAGAAGGGAGCGTTACGACCCTTATTATTCACGAGGGAATCAAGAAAATATAAGGAGAAACAATCAATATAGGCGAAGGACTTCGCCAACAGCAAGAACTTCCCGGTTCAATCATAACCCCGGAGCCCCAAAGCTCACGGAGTACAACTTCTGTGTTTCCACATCAGAAGTAGTAGCTGCTTTAGATAAGTTGGGGAATCGAGTCAAATGGCCTAGTAAGATGAAATCAGATCCAAGCAAGAGGAATCCAGAACATTTCTGTGAATTTCACAAAGGCCATGGTCATAAAATGGAAGATTGCCATGCTCTTCAATTAGAAGTTGCAAACCTTTTACAGCAAGGGTACCTTAAGGAGTTGCTCTTGAAAAAAGGCAAACAGACATATTCCCGGAACCAGGAACAAGGAGCTCCACCGCCTCTTCCAGAACCAAAACGGATAGTCAATTTCATTGCGGGATGAGTAGATATCAACAAAGTTACATACACCTCAGGCATCAAATTCAAGCGGGTGACGACACGAAACAAAAAAAGGGACAAACTAGCTCTCGTCCAAGATAGTATCAGCTTTGACGAAGCTGATGCCGATGATATGTAATTTCCACATAACGATGGGTTAGTAATTACTTTGAGAATTTTAGATACTGACATTAAACGTGTTTTTGTTGATCAGGGAAGGACAACACAACATCATTAACATCAGGGTAATAGAGGAGATGCAAATGACGAGCAAGATAATCCAAAAATCCATCATGCTCACCAGGTTCAACAACTCTTCGGAGAGAACTCTGGAGGAGATCATGTTGTCGGTGGTAGCAGGAAGAGTGGAGCTAGAAACTGCCTTCTCGATCATGTCATCAGAGATGGCTTATAACATGATAGTTGAACGCCTTTGGTTTGACGCCATGAGAGCTGTACCGTCAACATATCACCAGGTGATCAAATTTCCAACGCCGTGGGGCATAGGTGAAATTCGTGGAGAATAACGGATTTCCCAAGATTGCTATGCTATGGCTTTAACAAAAGGTTTTCCAAAAGTAAAACCGTTCGAACTGGCAAATGAAGTTAAGAATGATACACAAGTTTATCAAATACTGCAACAAATAGAGTCAAACACCCCTGATTCTGAAAAAGAAGCTATACAGGATCCCATAGAGGTAGAAAAGCCAGCGGCAGTGGTTGAAGACCTCA
Organism: Lycium barbarum; assembly: GCF_019175385.1. Classification (NCBI taxonomy): domain Eukaryota; kingdom Viridiplantae; phylum Streptophyta; class Magnoliopsida; order Solanales; family Solanaceae; genus Lycium; species Lycium barbarum. The sequence continues at coordinate 118,309,084 of NC_083347.1, forward strand.
ATCCAGTAGTATTGGACGAAGCATCTCCGGAAAAGCGCAGCTTTCTAGGTTGCAAGCTAAGCCAACCAGGTAAGTACACTTCATTTTTGCGTAACAATACAAACCTATTGGCTTTTGTTATACAGACATGACGAGAATAGCACCGGAGATGGCAACACTTAAACTACACATCGACCCTTATCACAAACTTGTGAAGCAACCACGAAGAAGGTTCCCCGAAGATAGAAACAAGTTTACAAAGGAAGAAGTCCAAAGACTTCTAGATGCCGGATCTATTAGGCCGGTGGACTGTTGACACCCAATTTTGTCCCTCATTTATTTCAATTTATTGCCTGGAGCTTCTAAATTTATCGACGAGCTAAACACTTTATTTTCACTATTATTTTTACTACTATTAATATCGTTACTTTCGTTTCACTATTTTACTATCAAAATTACTAGTATTACTTTATCACAAATTTTAAATGATTCGTCATCGTTTCATTTTAGGATTTGTACTCGTCAAATTAATTTTACTTTATTAAATCCTTTACATTCTACATACTAATTATTAATTGTCTTCACGTAGTATATATTGTACTAGTTGCTAAATTAGGAGCCTAGGAATAATTAAAATAAAGGAGGAAAGACCAATGTTTTTCAGCCAAATTAATGGCCCAAAATACATGACCATTTCTTACCCGTCCAGCCCATTACCCATTGAAATAAATCAGCCCACCAGTCCATATTTGATTATTTTCGGACCAGGCCCTACAACCAGCCCACATATTCTACCCGACCCGGTCGAATCTTTACCCCTAAAAACAAAACCTTTTCTCTTTCTCTCTTCACTCCTTCAGCCGCCTCCCTCATTCTCTTTCTTCTCTCCTGCTTCACCTCTCACGTTCTCTCCACTCACCATTGTCCCTCCCACGTTACCCGCTCCTCTCCATTCACTGCTGTCCCCTACGTCTCTGCCGCCTCCACTCCTCTCTGTCCCCCCGCTCCTCTCTCTCTTACGCTCCTCCCTCTCCTTTCTTAAACCCTATAAATTGTTGTGCTTGAGGGGTTGGAGGAAGAGGAAAAAAATATCCGAAAAATCCCATGGTTTCTTGACATCGATTAGAAATCCTAAACATTTCATTTTGTTTGCTCTGTTATTATTTCGAAGTCGAGTGTATAAAACTCGAGAATTGAACACTGATCGGACACAGATTGAAATACTTTAATTTTGACTCGAGTTTCGAATCTGTCAATACGAGAGTAGATTCGAGGCCTCGACGCCCCCATTTCACTGTGCCAACAAAAGGTCAGTGCAATCCTTTCCTTCCACTTTTTTGGTTCGCTTTGATTTCTGATGTGTGTTTGGATTCTCTGTTTGCATATTTAAAGTGATTTTAATTTCAAGTTGGTGTTGCGATAAAGTTTGTATACCCGATGTCATAAAATAGGAAGTTATATTTATCTCTTGATAATGATTGATGCTCATTTAGTATATTCAGTGTTTTCGTTTGAAAATATGGCTTAAGATCTTTATTTGATGTTCATATGAATTATTTTCTGTGGTTAGTGAAGCTTAATTTAATTTTTGATCAGTGTAGCCCTATGTTCGTTTAGTGTATTAATCATGTTGTTTGCTGATAGTTGGTTTAGATGAGGCATCGAACCTGCTTATATGTATGGCTAAGTGTATCAGGTATTAACTAGTAATGATAGTCTTAAAATCATGTCGCTAGCTTACATGTATGTCCTACTTTGAAGAGTATGATAAAATCATGTTCGGTTAACAATGCTTTCAAGAGTGCAAGTCTGGTTAAGGGAGCTGTTTGGCATGTTAATGATGTTATTACCCTAATTAGGTATGCGTATCTTGAATTTAGTCCTGTCCAGGTTTTGTTTTATTAGTCGAAAGGTCCAAATTTGTTTGCAAAAGGTTCTATAAAATCAATATACGATCATAATGGCCTAAAATGTGATTTGTGTGACTAAACTGATCCTGTATGCTTGAGAACTAAGATTTAAAGGAAGCTGTGAGTCATCATATTGAAAATGAGATTTGCAAATGATTTATGCACAGTGTGATATCCTGTAATTCCCCTCTTCATCTCTGTTTGTCTATGCTTAACAAATTAGTCCTGAAATCCTTTGAATTGTTTCACACTTGGATGTTGGTTTGTTAGCAGTTAGCTTTGATTCAACCCTTGCACTGTTTTAAAACATCTTACTCTACCTACATTCTATGTGTATCACCTTGTATGTCATTATCCATATCATGTCTTCATTCACTAAGCTCCTTTTCCTGTTAATAATATATCCATGTCCATGACTCACCATATAATTCCCTGTAGTTCAAAATTCCTTTTCCAGTATGCTTAAGTGACTTTCCTGTTGGTTAACTAATTTACATTTGGTTAAGTATAATTTTCCTGTGAAATATATGTTTGTAACTTTATGTTCAGTTGTTTAAAGGGGTCAGTTGGTGGTTATGTTTGAGTAGCATATAAACTTAAACCATCCAGATTCCTCTTTTCTTTTGTTTTTTTTAATTGATGACTGTCCTTCTAAAACACTATGAACTGTGGCTATTTGTCGTTTGCTATGAAATATTACTACTTTGATAAAACAAATGCTACACTTCGAGGGGAAATTAGCTGCCTTACCTATGGTCAAAATGGCCATCATGATTGGTACATGTTGTTGTCCTGTATGCTGCAATGACTTCGACTATACTTGTTTAATTTCTTTTCTTACTGCTTGCTTAGAAGCTGTTAAGTAACTATAGGCAGTCCCTGATTAAATTAAAATCACTAAATTGTTAATAGATTGCCCTACTTGATAAATGTCTTGTGAAGTATTGAATTGCTGTCCCCTGCCCTTTTGAACTGCTGTAGTTTCAGCCAACTTTAACTAGTTTCATCTCTGTTTGGATTCCTTCATTGGTGCTCATGTTAATTTATGTGATCAGTGAGTCTCGGTACTTTTTGTTAAGCTATTTTAATTAGAATAGGATAGAATACTGAAATTGCTTATCAGGAAAACAAAACTGTTGTTTGTGCACCTTTGTCGATTATCAATCCCCTGATGAATGTTCTGCTTTGCCTTGCTTTGTGTTTGAAGTTTCTCTTTTGAACAAAATGATGCTAATCTGCTGTGCTACCTATCTGCTGGGTTGTTATGTTTGTTGTTTGGAACTATGGTTACGATCATAATAATCTCCTATGCTGCTGTTCTTCTTTGTTAATTGTTGGCTGCTACAATATGATCTCAATGCTATACTTAAGGAACCACTGATTTTAAAGGAAACAAATATTTCACGTGATGGGAATGTAGTGTTAAGCCTAGCTACTACTGTTTCGAAATATCTATAATTGAGTTTTCTGTGTTTAGCCTAATCAGCTTGTTAGAATATTTTCAATGCACCTACAATTGTTTGTATACCTATGTATACATAAGGTATACTTCAAATATACATAGAATATATACGCTCTGCTGAGTTGTTTGAGTTTATATCTTACATGTATTGATTGTATACTGATCCTTTTCTCTTCGTTTTATGCATGACATCTCGCACACGAGTCCAAGCGACTCGTTATCTTCCCGCATTTGGCGTTGGGCTGAAAGCCTAACATGACTCCTCTCGTGTCCAGCCCCTGTCTGCAGTCCAATAAGAATACAAAAATCTGGGCCAAAGCCCAATAGACAGGAACAACCCGTGGCATCATTATAAAGAAATCTACTGGGCCTGAGCCCAATAACGTGAACAATTCCAACAGTTGGACCTTAAATGGGCCAGATCCATTTAATTTTATTTTCTTTTCCTCTTCCTTATTTTATTGTTGTGTATTTTTATCTTTGTATGACTAACATCTCATCTTATTTTGTTTTCCTAATCTAGGTGAATTCTAGTGAATTAGTGGGTTAGCTTTAGCATAATGGGTAGTACAGAGAGAAAACTCATTATTAGCCCTATAGATATCATTCTCTTTTTATGTTATATTCTTTATAACATCTATAATATTTTTTTAGAATAATTGACTTTCAAAATAGTATGACTATATGTTTTGGCTAAAGGAATCATAATTTACGCTTACTATCTTAGAAGTTAAAACGTCACAAATTTTACACTTAACGTTATCTCATTTTAAGAAACGAAAGGCAAACTAGTTTCAACGGATAACTCTTCCACTTTAGTTCCTTTCTAACACTTGAAATACATATTTGAATTAATAGTCTTTCTATAAAACTTTATTAAATAACTCTTTTAAATTTGTTAGTCATTTTCCCCAAATACACATAAACATTACACATCCTGTTTCTTTTAGCTCATTTGTGACTAAACTCTTTTATGCAACTATTACTTTTCTACAAGTTTTATTTTAAATAACATTCTATTACTATCTATAACTTTAGAAATACTTACAAGATATTTTCTTAAATATTTAAATATTTACATCTACATTTTTAGCCTTAATTAAATAACATAAGTCCGGTCGGTTAACCATTGTTAATGGGTCTTAAAGGATGCCTAATACTTTCCCTTTAGACTAATTGAACCCTTACCTAGAATCTTAAGTTTCGCAGACTTTTAAAACAGAGTTAACTTTAAAATAATTTTAATAAATTTAGGTGTCCTAATTCACCATAAATAATTAGATGGAGACTCCTTAAAAATAAACAAAAATAGGAATCACCACTATGTTGTACTCTACTTTAACTCGGTTAAAATGGGGTATAACATGGACCACACACATTAGGTTTCAAATGTAGTGGTAATTCCAAAAAAGAACGGTAAGCTACGAATGTGCGTGGATTTCACCGACTTGAACAAAGCCTTCCCGAAGGATCCATTTTCCCTTCCTCACATTGATCAAATGATAGATGCAACCGCTGGCCATGAGTTATTAAGCTTCCTTGATGCATATTCCGGGTACAACCAAATCAAAATGAATCCTCTAGATCAAACGAAGACATCATTTATAACACCAAGGGGCTTATATTGTTACAATGTGATGTCGTTTGGACTAAAAAATTCCGGTGTCACATATCAACAGTTGGTTACAATAATGTTCAAAAATCAACTGGGAAAGACAATGGAATTGTACATCGATGATATGGTCGTGAAGTCTGAGAAAGCTGAAGATCATCTAGACCATCTAAAAGAAACCTTCGCGATATTATGACAATTCAACATGGAGTTGAACCCCGAGAAGTGTGCATTTGGTGTATCTTCGAGAAAATTCTTAGGATTCATGGTTTCGAAACAGGGAATAGAGGTAAACCCAAATCAAATAAAAGCGATAGATAACATTCCCGATGAGCTTACAAGTAAAAAGGAAGTGTAAAGCTTGACTGGACGAGCAGCCAGCACTATCTCGATTCATTTCAAGGTCATCGGAGAGATGCCACAAAGTTTTCTCTGTATTAACGAAACAACAAGACTTTGAATGGGCTCTAGAATGCAAGCAAGCATTACGCAAACTCAAGAAGTACTTGTCGAGTCGACCGTTGCTGTCAAAACCAAAGCCTGGAGAAAAGCTGTCGCTGTATCTGGCAGTATCAGAGGTATCGGCAAGTACAGTTCTTGTACACAATGAAAAAGGTAAACAATCTCCTACTCCCTCCGTTTCAGTTTATGTGAACCCATTTGACCAGGCACGGAGTTTCAGAAAGTAGAGAAGACTTTTAAATTTGTGGTGTTAAATGACTCACATATATTTTGTGTGGCTATAAATCATTGCATAAAGCTAAATTGTTTCCAAATATAGCATGAGGTCATTCTTTTTGGCACAGACTAATAAGAAAATAGATTCACATAAATTGAAACAGACAGAGTATTTATTATGTTAGCAAAACACATCTTGATGCTGAAACAAGGTACCCACACTTAGAGAAGTTAGCTTTAGCCTTAATACATGCTGCTAGAAAATTAAGACAATATTTTCAAAGTCACCATATCGCCATGGTAACAATATTCTCCCTCCGGAGCATTCTCCATAGGCCGGAATTGTCGGGTAGATTAGCCAAATGGGCGATCGAACTTAGCGAGTTCGATATAACCTACTAACCCCGAATGCTATAAAATCACAAGTACTTGTCGATTTTGTTGCCGATTTTAGTTCAAAATTATCCTTAGAGGCAGCAAAAGAAGCCATTGCGGCTTCGGGATCATCCTCCGAGATGTGGACCTTATATACAAATGGAGCATCTAATGAAAAGGGCTCTGGCCTGGGGTTAATCCTTAGGGTTCCCACCGGAGAGGTTGTTCGCCAAGCTATTAAATATCCAAAAATTACTAACAACGAAGCCAAGTATGAGGCTGTTATTGTGGGATTAAAACGTGCTTTGGAGTACAGATCCTAGAACATCAAAGTACACTGTGATTCACAATTAGTCATCAATTAGGTCAACGGGACTTTCAGCGTAACGGAACCACATATGCAGAAATACCAAATGCAAATAACTGAACTCTTTACAAAATTCAAGGAGTAGGGACTGGAGCAAGTCCCACGAGAGAGTAATGCAGAAGCGGACGGGTTGGCAAAATTAGCATCGAGAGCTGATCCAGCAGAGCCAGGAAGCAAGAATGTAATACATTTGTAACATCCAGTTTCTTGTGGCACTGAAATACGTGCAACCAACTCAGCACACGATTGGGGGAATGAGATACTTGATTACCTGCAATATGGGACTTTTCCCACAAATCGAAAAGAAGCCAAAAAATTACTAGTAAAATGAGCCTGGTATTGCTTAGTATATGGGGAGTTATCTAGAAGAACATTCGGAGGGCCATTAGCTAAATGCTTAGGACCTACTGATAAGGAATTTTCAATGCAAGAAATACATGGCGAATATTGCGAAACCAATTCGGAGGAAGATCACTAGCATGATGCCCATTACGAGCATGATATTATTAGAACACAATGGGCAAAGATTCCTAAAAATTTGTTCGACGATGCAAGGAGTGTCAAAAGTATGCATCGGCAATACATCAGCGGAGCCTCTCCATTCAGTCATCACCCCGTGGCCATTCATGAAATGAGGACTCGACATCATGGGGCTAATTCCACAAGCCAAAGGTAAGGTTAAATTTTTACTTGTTGCAACTAATTATTATTCAAAATGAGTTGAAGCAGGAGCTTATGAAAAAATTTGACAAGAGCAAGTAATCAAATTTCTCCGGAAAGACATCATATGCTGCATTGAAATTTCGAAAGAAATCAGCTGCGATAATGGAACACAGTTCGTTGGGGCAGAAGTCACTAATTTTCTCCATAATCTTGAGATCAAGAGAATAACTTCTTCACAATACCATCCATCCGTCAATAGACATGCGGAATCAATAAACAAAACAATACTCAAAATCTTTAAGAGGTGAATTGGAAGTGCAAAAGGAGATTGGCCAGACGTCCTTCCCGAAGCTCTTTGGTCTTATCGTGTGACACACAAAACTAGCATTGGAGAGGCTCCTTTCTCATTGGTTTATAGAGCAGAAGCCTTGGTACCCATTGAAATAATGGAAACAAGCATAAGATATGCTCATGCTGCAAAAGAGGAAAATACATGCAATGAAGGACGGACTTGATTTACTTGAAGAGCACCGTGAATTGGCTTTGATTAAATTAACAGCACAGAAGCAACAGGTGGAAATATATTATAACAATGGATCCAAGTTGCAATGAATTACACCTCGGGACTTCGTTTTGAGAATGGTAACTCCGGTAACCAAGATCCCGAATGAAGGTATACTAAGTACAAATTTGGAAGGACCATACCGAGTTGTAGCTGATGTGAGAAAAGGAGCATTTCAGTTGGAAACTTTGGACAGGAAAATTGTCAACAATAATCACAACATAAGAAATCTGAAGCTCTTCCACTCCTATCACATAGTTGCATTCCATAGGCTGTACTCTTTTTCCCTTACCCGGGTTTTATCCCAGTTGGGTTTCACCGGGACTGTTTTTAATGAGGCAGTAAGTAGAATGTACGGGAGTGGGTTACGAGCATCATTTCTTGGTTCCTCATACTTCGCACCCAAATAATGGGGGACTATCATTAGGGACTGTTAGTAGAAATTATCAGTCCAAAGATGTATGTATCAAAAAAAGCCTCCTGTTTTGACTTATAAACAAAGGTTATAGTCACATCATCAATAATATTACAAGCTTATTAGATATTGTATCGTCGTTGCTATGCTTGTATGGTTTCGATGAATCGTGATTCTGATCACTGAAATAACTTTACTTCTAGTTCCGATCACATATGAATGATCCCGATTGTTATAATGATTTTACTCTTGTCTAATTTCGATGAATGGTGATTTCGATCACTGAAATAATTTTACTTGTGATTTCGTTCACACATGAACGATCTCGATTTTTTCACAATGGACTTAGCGTAAAACCTGAACATCAGAAGTATACTTAGAGGGAATCTTTAAGTCTGCATCGGTGAGATTTAAAGGTGTTTTCATACATTTTCGATCCGAATTATTTAAATGATACATTTTTGAGATCATACGATCTTGGAAATACCTTTTTTTTTTATTTTTTTTTAATAAAGGATAACAAAGTCATTCATAGTAAATAAAATGACCATAACGACTTCCCGAAAAAGGAGTTACAGAAATTCAAATCTACTTACAAGAATTCTAAGTTTAAAACTCTTTAACGGATTGATCACTCGAGAAAGGTTATAATCGGAGAAGTCTTCCAAGAGATTTTTCTTTTACCTGGCCTATAGAGGCAAAACATGGATAGAGGCATAGCCTGACAAAAAACCAAAATGACAAACAACCGAAGAAAAACAAAATACAATTACTAATTATGTAAGGAAGGATCAGTTGAAGAAGCGGGAAGGTCAACATCTTCGGCACTACGCTCAACATTGGAATCGACATTTGGGTCTTCAACGAAAACATAATTCCCATCCTTGTTTTCGTCAGGAATCGTAGGAATGTCCACATGTGGATCACCGTCGGCTGAACCTGTTTCTTTGGAGACTGCATCCTCAGGAATAGGTGCAACCACATCCTCGGATATTTCCTCCATTTCCTCAGATACTACGGTATTATCTTCCTCTTCAGCGGACTCATCTCCTTCAATGGCATCCTTTTCAAGATCATAACCTATAGTTTACGAGATTTATTAATTTTTTGCTTAGCAACAACAAGAGCTTGGGCATGATCGAAGGAAGAAGGATCAAGACCTTTTAAAAATTCATCACGAGCCCGAAGAACCGCCCAACTAAGGATCTTCTGTTTTTCAACAGAAAAGTCTCTCTCCAGCCTCTTGACATCTTGTTTATATTTGTTTTTCCGGCCTTGGAGTTGCTTTCAGAATTCATGCAATACCTTAGCGTAGTTCACAGCATCAAAATTTTTTATGTCTTTGTCCACCAACATAGCATTTTTCTTTTGAAGTTCGCGGTCTTTCTCCGTGAACTCTTTCTGAATGGCCTTAATATCCTCTTTACTTTGATTCAAATCAATCAAAGCTCTAGTGAGATCCCCAGAATCTTTAACACTTTTCAATTTCAATTCCGTAAAATCAGCATCAAGTTTGTTGTATTGAGCACTCTGAGTGAGACGACACTTTGTTTTGAAGCTCATGAATTAACTTGTTCGCTTCAATTAGTTTCTTCTCATTCGCCGATACCCTTTCCTTCAACTCGCTGATGACCAAGTCATCTTGCCTGGCTTTCTTAAGAGCTTCTGTTTTCCCCTTCTCAAGATCATCCACTTGTTTTTGTAAATATTTTACATCAGCTCGATACACCGCGATCTTCACTTTAGCTCTTTCCAACTCCTTAGCAGGATGATTTCGATCTGCTTTTAAAATCTCCAATTCTTGAGATAGAACGGCGTTTTCATCTTTCAGCTTCTGAATGAGCTTAGCCTCGCATTCAGATCGCTCAAGGCTCCCCGACAAATATGTTTGGGCCTACATTACCGTCAATAGAAGCTATATTATATGTAATAAGGAAAAGGTAAAAGGAAATATGAAGAAACTCAAAACACATATACCTGGAGCATAAGCCCATGAGCAACTATATCCATTTGATAAGTCGGCATATCCTTTAGAATGAAATGTTCTTTGGGGCCGATGTAATTACGAGCGAAACGGCTCATGACATGAGGATTGGCTAATAAATTATCTTCATCATATAATTCAAAAGTCCGATCATGATTAATGGAGAGGGGAACAAAAGACTTCATCCACTCAACTGTGGGATCTTCTGCTTGAAGAAACTGCGCTCGAGGGTCAACCCTGTGTAGATAATCACTCGTCCTGATGGCTTTCCCCTTATCCTGACCGAAAAATCGTGATACGGGTTAAGCAGTGTTGTAAGGAATAGTTGGTGTACGTGTTCCTCTTCTTTGAAAGGGAACAGAAGCGTCTCCGGAAGTATCAGTAGCAGCAGTCTCGCAGACTTGATGAGCCGCTTCACGAGACTGATTTTCTAAATCAGTGGCGACATCTTCTTGTAAAGAAACTTCGGGAAAGGCCTCACGATCCTCTCCAGGTAAAGTATGTTCGCTAATATCCACTTCATCTTGGAGAGGCATTATGACATCCTCTTCCCGACGTAAAATCTCGGGAATCTCTGTTGATTTCCCAATCTCCTTCGCAGGGGAATCATCTGAAACATTCCCAACATCAGAAGAAACAGAAAGATCAACTCTTTTCCTTCGTCTTAAAATTAAGGAAGAATCCTCCTCAAAATAGGCACTCTCGTCGATTAAACCAAAAGCACTTTGCATACCTACTATCTTTTCAGGTACGATAACGGGAGAGTCCGTAGAAGATTGTTTTCTCAATTTTCTCTTCTTGTGAGTAGGCTCATCAATATCTCTAGAACCTCCAATTTTCGAAGTTGGTCTCTTCCCGGCAAGAGATCGAAGACGCTCTAACGTCGACCCTCCATCACTTGGGAGGACCAGTTGCTTCTTCACTGAGGTTTTCTTCTTTTTCGAGGGGCCTAACACAAAGAAAAGCTGTAAGACATAATCATAATTGTAAAAATAAGACAAAAGTTCTTTTATTTTATTTTTACCTTTGCCCCTCATGGAGACTCTGCTTGGTTTCACATCCTTGATGATACGAATACCTCGTGAAACGGCATAAGCTCCCCAAGTTCTAACCCTTGCTGAAGCTTGAATTATAGCCTCAGTAAATTCCTTTACATTTGAAGGCCTGAGCAGCTCGGGATTAACAGTTGTCAAAGAAAATAAAAAGAAAGAGTATGGACAGAAAAGCAAATAAAATAGAAGATGAAGAAGAAAAGAACACCTCTAGCATTCCACTTCTCGGGAAAGTTATCGGCATCACTTCCCACTAAAAAAGAAGTGGGGATAAACACAAATTCTTCAAACCAAAGATGATCATGACCATCTTCGGGATCTTCAAACAATTTGTTGACTCCCGAGCCCTAAACATTATCATGGAACCCCGAAGAAAATGAATGGAGTTTAGATATAAAATATGATCGAGGGTACATTCCATCCCGGCAAGTTGAGCAGCATGTTCATATAGTTGTATGAAACACCAAACCCTAGGAGTAATTTTTGCCACACAAATTTTCAAACGACGACAAAGTTCATCCATCAACAGAGTGAGTGGCAATGAGAACCCAATGGTGAAAGGATAAATATACACAGCTGAGAACCCGGGAAGGTACGAAGTTGCAGATATATCCATACCGGGAACTAAGATTTCAAGGGAAAGATCCGTCCAATAACATTTCTCGCGGATCGAATCGATAAGTTCCTCGGTGATACGAGATTTGATCGCGGAAACCTCCGCCATTCTTTCTCTATCCAATTCGTCCACTGGTCGATCGTCACCCTTTCTTTGATGAATTCTCAAATCACTAAGATGAGAAGGATGCTTAGTAATGACGTTGTCCACTGAAGGGAGAACAACACCAACTTTTTCCTTGTCCACATCTGAGTTGACTGAGGTAGAAGGTTTTGTAGAAGTAGCAGCAGAAATTGCATCTCCCATCAATTTCTTCTTTGGAGCGGTATTCTTTTTGGGTTTCTCAAGAACAATGTTTAAGGGAAATTCATTAACAATGGCAGTCTTTTCTGGTGAGGCACCTTGATCAAGTAAAGGAGAAGATATGATTACAGGAAAGATCGAAACCAGGAAAATCAAAGAAGAAGATAGAGAGAGTTAGAATTTAAAGTTGGAGCAGAGACAACGAGATTTAAAGTGAAGAAGAAAGGGATAAGATTCGATTTTTATAAGTGTAGAAATCATCATCATTACCTCAAAGAAACGGCGAGAAAACGAAGGGTGAAATAATGGCCACGCATACCACGTCTGAATTCGTCATTAAGACACATCTAATCAACTTCTGCAGTTATGCCACGTAATCCCTTCATTTACAACCCACAATTTCCGATCATGTACCACATTCCATGCCGAAGACAATTCAAATTTCAAACCAAGGCATGACCCTTGGAAATCAATAGAAAAATTTCTCGGGAACATCGCTGTGATGAACTCGAAAAATTGATAGACTATCTGTATGGGTAGAAATCTGAATTACATAAATACTCATGTGAACTCGCAAAGAAGATGAAATGAATCGGAAGGCAACACCGAAGGAATGGAATCAATGTAACGCTGTGAATGTTTACGGCAACAGACTAAGAGAATCTTGGGGATACCAGAACGCGATATACGGGATAGAGAAATAATTGCGTATTATGATCATAAAGGAAAAAATAACGCATGGCGAGAATCAAGACATTTATTATCAATCATCAACTCAGGAGTTAATGACATACGTTACACCACAACAGGCAGACTAATACGAAGATCTATAAATAGCTTATCATTTGCACCTTTCGGGGGCATCGAATATATACAAGAGATACATCTAAATCCTTTACTTTCTTGCTCAATCTTCTAGTTCATATCGATATTTGTGCCCAGTTCTTATAATTTACAAGTTTATGAAGAATTAGATTGCAAACACTCGTGACGAAAAGAATAAGTTTTCTTTCTTCCCTTATTTTAGTTTAATTCTTTAATTGTTCATCTTATTAGCTTGGTCATAGTGCTTAGTTTAAATCAAATTACTACCTGTTGTGGATAACTCTTTTACTTTCCTTACATAAATTTAACTAATTGGGCAAAACACGAATTTTGACTCAAACATTACCCTAAATGAAATGATTTCTAGCCACACAAATTCCTATGATTTGTTTTAGATTAGAAATTTATGAAATCTTTCTTTATTTTTAAATTTCGTGTCCAGTCAAATACCCTCGTATAAAAATGGGACAGAGGGTATAATGCAGAAGAACCATTGATAGGATGCTTCTTGTTTTTGTGTTTTAACATGTTTTTTTAACAGCCTATTGTGGCACGATACTCAAGGAGGCTAAATAGACGATGTGACATTATCATTATTCATACTATAAATGTAACTTGCTCCAGAAAAAATTGAAGATGTTGTAGGAAAATCCGCACCGCAAAGCGAAGTTCAAAAAGTCAACCGACAAGATAAATAACACAAGATTTTGAGAAGAAATGAGCGGACAAAACGTAACAAAAGACTCAACCTCGTTTTTTAATTTCCATATACTGCATCCGTCTCAATTTATGCAGCATAGTCAGACAATCACGTTTTTAATTATTTAAATATTTTAAGTTATTAATTATTTAATTTATAGTATTTTATAAGTAGTTTTCAAATATATAATTTTATCTAAAAAAATTACGGTCAAAGTTTAAAAGTTTGAATCTCGAAATTCCAACCTTGCTGCATAAATTAGGACAGAAGAAATATAAAAAATATACAAAATATACCCCTCTTTGTTTCAAATTGATTTTTTGCTTAGTTTTATATGGTAAATTAAGATAATAACTAAAAATGTTAAATTGATTTACTTTTGTTGATATAGCTGGTTCATGGGTTTACCAAGAAGCACTTTCCCCTTTAATAGGTCTTATCTTGAAATTTTCATGGGCCTAGCTCAACCCTAAAAACTATCTCATGAGCAGATGATTGTTCAAATTCATATAAGGAGTCCAACAATCTCTTAAACCACCGATATGTGATATTTTAACACCCCACCTTACGTTCTGGGACTCAACATCTGGTGCGTGAGTAATTTTAATATGAGACCCACTATGGGGAAACAATAATTGAGATGATTCATGCTCTGATACCATGTAAAAAATGGACCATGCGCCTAACTCGACCCTAAAACCTAGCTCATGAAGGAATGATTGTCCAAGTCAATAGGAGTTCACCTATCTCTTAAACCATCGATGTAGGATATTTTAACAATTTAAATGAAAAGTGAATCATATACGTTATTATTGGAAAACTTAGAGCTATAAGGAAGCAATTTGAAGTGTAGCAAAATACATAGATGGCCTCATGATTAGACCTGATCTGAGTCCACTTTTGCAAGAAGGAGAAAGAGAGAAAGGAACACTTTCTGGAGTAGAAACAGTTTGTGCGCTGATTTGTGGAGGCTTCTTATTGCCCAAATATTACTTTAATTATTAAAGATGACTTAATTTCAATATATTAGTAATAGGGACTGACTTTTAATTAGCCGACGTAAAAGTCACTATTTGTCAAAGACGTCTCGTGTTTTGGCACTTTATAGGCTTGTCTCTCTCTCTCTCAATTCATTTTTTGCGCGGATTGCTCTTCAAAGGCACTGATCTTTAATTTTTTCCCCTCAAATTGGTGGTTTTTAATTTTTGTCTTTCTCTTAATATCCCGAGGTTCTGGATTCGAACCTCAGCTCAGTAAAAAAAAACGCAAGGTAGAGTTTGGATTCGCAAGACACTTTCTTGCGAATCCAAACTCTACCTTGCTGCAAAACTCTGTCTTGCGAATCCAAACTCTACCTTGTGATTTTTTTTTTTTTTACTGAGCGGGGATTCGAATCCGAAATCGAGAAATTTTTAAAGAAGGACAAAAATTAAAGACCAGTGCCTTTGAAGGGAAATCGTGCAAATGACCCCAATCAATTCAGTCATTAAGAGACTAATATTGCTCTAGTCTCACTCATTAGAATGTTGAGCCTAAACTATTTCCCTTACAGGCTCACTCATATTGAGTCTCCTCTCTCTTTCTACTTCAAAGGGAAAAAAAACAAAAAATGCAAAAATAAAAAATTGAAGAATCAAAATTCATGTGTAAACCTTT
This sequence comes from Lycium barbarum, assembly GCF_019175385.1. Classification (NCBI taxonomy): domain Eukaryota; kingdom Viridiplantae; phylum Streptophyta; class Magnoliopsida; order Solanales; family Solanaceae; genus Lycium; species Lycium barbarum. The sequence goes on from NC_083347.1 coordinate 118,324,243, forward strand.
AAATGAATCGAGTTATATGTGGAGAATATGGTGCTAGAGAATATCATATTTGTATCTCGTCGGTTATGTGAAAAAAATCAAGGGATATTTATATGGTTCTGAGCTACTCCTCTCATTGTTCTAAGGTTTTTGATTGGATGTTCAATATTTCATATATTTACCAACAAGACATTTTATTATAGGTACAAAGTTAACATTTACAATAGAAACAATTTTAGAAAGAAATCACCTTTAGTTAGAATATGTATACTCCATGTAACTCTGACTTAATATCATTTACTTCTTCTGCGTACAATGTATCTCTAACTTTTCAAAACACAAATAATTCATATGTTGAAACTATAGCAAAAGGAACGTGCTTAACACGGGTCAGGGAGGAAAAATCGTTTTTTCTTCGTACAAAGAGAATAAAAAATCTGATCATATAAAAAAGGTCCATTCCACACCCAACCACTCTTATTAAAGACATTTACTAGCAATATAATTTTAGCCAAAAATTGACCAATAAGTGGAGACTGGAGGCTGATTTCGAATTTAAAATTTATGAATTTTTATATCAATCTTAAATTAATAAACAGTAATAATTGAGTTCAGAATTAAATATTTATAATATTTTAGTAATATTTTAAAGCTACTGAATACACTATGGACCGTAAACACTCAAAAGTCTTGCCTCTGACAATAGACAATCTAAATTTCAAATCCCAACCACTTATTTTAAAATCTTCTACTAGCAATATAATATGAAGCCATCATACGGGCGATTTTATTTTTTTTAAAGAAAAAACAAATGTGTAGCCAAAAATGACCCTTTAGGCAATCCAAGTTTCCTATTTAAAGGAGCCCAAACCACACAATAAAATCATCCCAAAAAAAGGCAAATTGCTCTTTGAAGTCTTTTAATTTCACTTGTATCGTCATGGCTTTTAGTGCAACAAATTTGAGCTTGGCATTGAGCCTTATGGCTCTAATTGTTCTTGCAAAAGCAGATTTTAATGAGAAAGTAGAGCCAATTAACAATATTTTGGAGCAAAATTCAGAAATGTTAACTCAAGAATTTTGCATTTTAGGGGCTGTTGGTTCAGTTGTGGCAGAAGCCATTAGTAAAGAAAGACGAATGGGAGCTTCTCTCATTCGTCTTTTCTTCCATGATTGCTTTGTCGATGTAAGTTCTTCATCTTATTCGAAAATTTAACTTCCATACTTTGGTAGTGTAAAGGATTTTATACTATCGATGTACATACTTAACAACAACAACAACAACAATAACAACATGCCCAGTAGAATTCCACAATATGAGGTCTGGGGAGGGTAGAGTGTACGCAGACCTTATCGATGTACGTACTTAATATGTTATAATTTCAGGTTACTGAACTCTCTCTTTTTGTAAGCGGTTTTCTAATAGTTACCTTTAGGTGACTTGATAGTGTAAAATTTCCTTCGAAAACTGTTTCTTTGGCCTTTTGCTAACTAAAAATCAATTATGCTAGAGTATATTGATGTATATATATATTCTTGCACTGCATGAGAACATGATGCTGCTAATACTAATTAGTGATAGAGAAGAAAAATATTCTAAACGCTTCTTTTACCTCTTGAAATAAATTTATTGGTGGACTTTTTTGTGAAAAAAGTCAAACTTGACTAGCAGCTATGTATATATGATCAGAGTCTTTGTAATTGAACTGAAATTTCGTTTGTCACACACTTAGTAGCAACTACCAATATAATGGGGACATAAATTCTTCTAGAATAATGAGTACAATATCAAACTCACTAATTTACTGTTTCAGCAATGTTATCATGCAATTACGAGAATTTTGAACATGCAGCTTAGTAAGATAACAACACAGTGACATGCATGCTTCTTCTCTTTTTTAAAAAAAAAAAATTATTTTAAAAAAATTATTTTATCTTTAGAAATGATTTAATTTTAAACATCTTTACCCTTAACAAAGTGATTTATTGCCATAAAAATATTCATGACGTATTTTAGACCAAGATTATTTTTAAAAATCTTTCTTTCTTAAATTTCATGCTCAATTGAATATACACAATTACATGAGTAAGGGCGAAAAGAGTAATTCATAAGTACAAGCCTATTTACTTAATTCATTGCCCCTTATCTTATATAAGTAGGTGGTTAGTAGCCTGTTTATAGCATATCGTAATGTTTGTCGGCCTAACATAAATTTGTGGTATGATATTATTTAATTAGGGATGTGATGCGGGTATTCTTCTAAATGATATTCCTGGAAGATTCCAAGGAGAAAAAACTTCACCACCAAATAATAATTCAGTTAGAGGCTATGAAGTAATTGATCAAGCTAAACAAAGGATTAAAACTATGTGCCCTGGGGCAGCTGTTTCTTGTGCAGATATCTTAGCACTTGCTGCTCGTGACTCTGTTGCTATGGTAAGTGTATCATGATCATCCATTTGCTAGAATTAATTTAATGAGGTTAAGTGCTATCCACTAATTGCAAAAATATTTTTCCATTTTAGTAATCTTTTGTCTTATTGTAGAATGTTAATTTCCTATGCTTAGTAAGTTTTTCGTTTCAACATTTTCATTTTATTCTTAATGACATGCCAAAATCGATATGTCATGTCTAAAATCATAAGATCTGAAGTCTATTATACCCAATTTTAGTTAAAAGTCATCTTTATAGTTTTAATGTCCAGTTAAACTGAGATACACAAAATGAAATAGAGAGAGTATTAATAATATCAGGTTAACACCACAAAGAAAAAGATTTAGCTATCAAAGTTTGTTGTGAATATGTCACTAAATAGCTCGTAGGTAACAATTTTTTATTTTTATTTTCTATAATCCGTCTCTAATCCGCCGCTAAATGGGAGCGAAAATATTTTCCGTTTAACTACAAAAAAATTTCGTTGCAAATTCCTATTTTTAATAATAGTAACGTATGAGGTAATTACATATAAACTTTTAGTATAAGCTTTAGCTCATAATTTAATAAAATAATACTTAACATGCTTCAATAAGTTAAACTATACTGATACTCTAAAAACGTATTAGTATATATAGCTTAAATTCTACTAAAATTATGTGATATATATTTGCAGCCGTGCAAGCTCTAGTAAATTAAAAGAACAAGCTTGGCCCTTAAAATGTGTCAACTCTTTTCCTTCAAACACTTGTCTAGATAATAAGAATGAGCAGATCAATTTTTTTCTCATGGCTATACAACTAATTAAAGAAAGCAAATATGTTCAACAATACGTGGAGACTTGGAGTTGTCAATTTCCTTATTAATTAGCACACATTGAATTAAAGGGGTGTTGGTGCGTGAGGTGATGAAGCCAGTTGTAATAAATAATGCACATTTACCTACTCCACAAAATAAAAGAACAGCTTGTGGAAGTCACAAGCAGCCCACTGCCTTAATCAAACGTCATAATCTTGCCTAAATATTTCTTGATGTTGATGTGTGTAGTGCTATTGTCTTACGTGCATATATTAGATTTCTCCATGTTCAAAAGGTTTGATTAGTTAGAGATATAATCAATTCATACAATTCACAACAATCGTTTTCATGAACTTAATTAGCTCAACTACTTCATGAAGAATTAATTCCACTGTCTTATCAACACCCCATTGCTATGACTAAGCCTGTCAATTGGGCCGGGTCAGCCTGGGACCGGCCCACCTAACCCGGCCCATAACCGGCTCGGCCCCCCAACCCGGCAAGAGGGTGATGGACTGGGCTAGTGGAAAAAATTAGGGGGCTGGGCCGGACATGCCATTTAGCCTAGTAGCCCGGTCCACCAACAGCTCGGGTTCTGGCCCACCGGGGGGCCCGGCCCACTTCAAATTAATTTTAAAAAAAAATTATTTAAGTGGTATATTTGTGTATATCTTGTATATGTTAATGGTATATTTGTGTATATCTTGAATATGTTGTTGGAATGAAGACTCCCAACGGCTATTTAAGTGTTAAAAATTATAAAAAGTTGAGAATGTGATACAAGACTACATAAGTAATTTAAAATAAAACTTCAAACTTGAATTGGTAACATTGCAAATTCAAAACATACAAACTTGAACGGTTAACTTATTACAAATGAAAAGTTCAAAACGCTAACATCGATGGAGAAATTTAAAGAAGAGATAAACTTCAAAGTTCAATTTTGTGTCTTTTGTCCAAGTGCCTACGTAACGGACCGGTACCCCCAAAAACCGATTCGGACTTATGGAGATATATTTGACCACAATGTTGACATTTAACATGTTTCTCATCTACTCGCTCAAAATGCAACCATACCGAACTTGAAATTGATCTTCGGACTGGAGGAGGAGGTGGATGATTATCATTATCCATTAAATTTAAATTTTGAAATTTGAACTTGGAAGTTGGAAGAGAGAGAGAGAGAGAGAGATTTAGATGAGTAGGAAATTTAGGGAAAGAGGAGAGTAGGGAATTGTAAGACAATATGGAGAAGAATGAATGGTATTTATAGATTGAAAATAAGGCCAAAGTATAATTTAAGGAACTTCATGGTTAAAATAAAGTTGACAACACTAGATTTTAAAGTATCAAACTTAATAAATTTTAGTATTAGATTTTTTTTAAAATCATTAAAATTCGGTCCGGCCCACTAACTAAAACCCAGCCCGGCCCACTATGTACTCCTACCCGAGTAGGGGGTTGGGCCGGACACCCCTTTCCCTCCTCCAACCCGGCCCAATAACTATGGCCCGGCCCCCGACCCCCGCCCCATGTGATCACCATTTATATGGCCCGGTCTGGCCCACTTGATAGGCTTAGCTACGACTCAAAAGTAAATAAGTTGGGATAGACTACAGAGGCAGATCCATTATCCAAAAAGGATTTAATATTTATGTTTTCACCTGTGAATCCATCACAACTTTACAACTATGTATGAGATCAAAATTCGGTTGATTTTACGTGCAAATGTCCCCCTTTTAGGTCACTTTTGAACTTTTGTCCATATTTTTAAAAGTTCTGCACTTAGAGCCCTTGGAACTTACAAAATATTAGCCGTTGTCTAATGCCCAAAAAATTTTAGACCGTGGTCTAACGTTTTAGCTTATAAGATTTTCAGTTTTAATTTGCTCAAAAAGGATTTTTATACCGTGGTCCAAAAAGTCCATAAATTACAAAAGAAATAAAAAAAAAAAAGTCATTCATTAAACAGTTTATCGAAACTTCATATATTTGTTGAAATTTTACTGATTTAATTTTTACATATACTTTTATATTTCGAGCAAAAAATACTAGGTTTAGTTGACTCTGTTGGGACTGTACTGTATTTGCCGGTTGTATACATCCTTACTATTCATATCACGCTCATTTCAATCCGATCCGGCAAAAGTACACTACATCCACCTCTAGCTATATAACTCCTCGCTATTCATATTGCTCCATTTAGGCTTGTTTCAGTCTGAGCTATGTCTAATCATATTTGTTACTATATATTGAATCAACAGTTGGGAGGAATGACATACCCAGTGAGACTAGGCCGAAGAGACGCAAGAACTGCAAATTTCACAGGTGCATTAACCCAACTTCCTGCCTCATTCGACAATCTCAGCGTCCAATTAACAAAATTCAGCGCAAAGGGAATGTCAGCTCGGGAAATGGTCGCGTTAGTCGGGGCCCACACGGTAGGATTCGCGCGTTGCTTGACAATGTGCGACGACAGGAACATTAACCCAGCCAGGAAATCAACACTAAATTGTGGTTGCCCTGTTAGTAACAATAACACGAACTTAGTACCATTGGATTTGACAACTCCTGATTTTTTCGACAAGTTTTATTATGAGGATTTAATCAGGAATCGGGCACTTCTTTTCTCAGACCAAGTGTTGATGGGATCTAATGCTACTGCTGACGTTGTTCGAGCCTATAATAATAATCCTGCTCTATTCTTGCGGGAATTCAATGCTGCCATGACTAAATTGGGAGATTTGCCCCCATCTCGTGGCGTTCAGTTGGAAATTCGCGATGTTTGTAGCAGGGTGAATGGTAATTCCATCGCGGAAATGTGAAAAAGGAAAAAAAAAATCTATAAAATTTCCAACTTTGTTGTTCCAGAATAAACAAACGTATGGCTTCTTGATAGTCTAGTTTGTTGTTTTATGTAAGTTGCTTGGCCCTCTAATATGTACCCTTTGTTTTTGGTTACACATGTAGAATTTTGAGTTAAAATTGTCCCTTATCTATGGGAGTAGATTCATTTTGGTTCCTCAAATATTACCCTGAGCATATTTGATTCCTTATCTATGAGAGTAGGTTCATTTTGGTCCCTCAAATATAACGCTAAGCATATTTAATCCCTTAACTATGCTAAAGTGGGGCACTTTTGGTTTCCCTAATAGAACCCGTTTAAAAGTAACGGTGCTAAACCCATGTGACACTCACGTGACTTGTAAGAGGCTAAACCCATTGGACAAAATTACCAAACTCATTCGCCTTTCTCCCCAACTTCATATGAAGAAACACTTCACTGGAAAAAGCCCTAGCCTCTCCGTAGAAAGCTTCAATTGGCTGGAAGAAGAAGAAGCTGATTCTTTAAAACAGGTAGAAGAAACTTTATCTAATATATTGAAATTTGCATTCACATGCTTCTGAAAAAAATTGGAGCGGTTCCACCAATTAAGATGATTTATAATAGTTGTTCAAAAGAATTTTGATTTTTTAAATATTTAACAAAAAAAAACTTTATATTCACATGCTCCCAAAATAAGTGGAACGGTTTCATGTGTGCTGCCAGATTACTGTTTAAGAGTTGGTTACCAATCATATGATCCAAATATTATGAGTTGCTTTGCTAATATCTTATATGAGTTACATTTTTTTAAAGAAATGTCATTACTCTGCTTTGCATTTTGTCTAATGGGTTTAACCTTTTACGAGTCACGTGAGTGTCACATGGGTTTAGTACCATTACTTTTTAAAACGGGTTCTATTAGGGGAACCAAAAGTGCCCCACTTTAGCATAGTTAAGGGATTAAATATGCTTAGCGTTATATTTGAGGGACCAAAATGAACCTACTCCCATAGATAAGAGATCAAATATGCTCAGGGTAATATTTGAGGGACCAAAATAAACCTACTCCCATAGATAAGGGACAGTTTTAACCCAAAACTCGACACATGTAATACAAAATAATGGAAGTCTTTTTCTAGAGTTGCGTTATCTAGTAGGAGTACTAATTATTGCATTCGAGGAGTCCATAAGGATTTTCTTTACCACAAAAAATATTTCAATTGTTAATCACACATTATGACTGATGCTACTTATGTACTATTCAAATATACGAAAATTTTATTTAAACAATTAATATTCGAATTCATATAAAATATTAAGGGCCTGTTTAGAAAGCCACCCAGGTAATTAGAATTGGGTGTAATTACACAGTTTGGCCTGTTTGTTTGATCAGGTAATTACACAGTTAGGTGAGAATTGAGTGTAATTGAGAGGGTGTAGTTACACTCTCCAATTCTCAAGAGGGAGGGGGGGGGGGGGGGGGGGATGAGAATTGAGTATAATTATACCCTGTAATTACATGGTTACTTTTTAGTTTATTTCTTTTTTATTTTATTTTATTTTATTTTAATTTCTTTTCTTTTTTAATTTCTTTTTTATTTCTATTATTTAATCTCTTTTTTATTTTATTTTAATTTATTTTCTTTTCTAATTTATTTTAATTTATATTTTCATTTCTTAATTATTTTTTCTTTTTCAAATATATTTTTCTTTTTATATTATTTATATTGCATTTCCTTTCTTCTCATTCCCTATATACTTCTTGTGGTTCCGTGTTATTGCTCGTATTTTTTTATTTTATTCCTTTAGCATAACGGTGTTATTATTATAATTTTTGAAACTACATCTCTTAATATTAGAAAGAATGAGTCATTAACAAACTTGGCATACAATGAGTGACGTTATTAAAGTAGAATTTCGTTGTGAATAAGGTTATATACTTATATTTTCCCTTTCTTTTGAATTATAAGAGTATTTACTCATGTCACGTTGAAACTTACTTATGTAATGTTGGAATTTAACATAAGAGTATTGTGTTAATTTTTTATTCTTTTGGATTTTGAATTTAGGTTATATTTTTTATTTTAATTTATTTGTTTTAGTACCATTGACTTGTTATTTCACATTGCATGCTGTTTATTTTTCACTTAGTTGATAGAATTTCTGTCAAATATTTGAATAATGCTATGACATTATATTTATAAATATTCCTTTTGTGTCAAACATTCAATCCCATGACGTTCTCACAAAAAAAATATGCTTTTAAATTTTATAATCAATTAAAATTAAAATATTATTAACTTGAATTTATATATCAATTATTTTTTACAATATTAGTTACAAATATATGATTATTTAATTAACATATTTTCAAGAAACAATGTGTTATTAAATAACTAATTTAATATCTTTAATAAAGGCACATATGTTTTAAATATTAAATTTTAATTTTTTATAATTAAATTTTATTTTAAAATTAAACTAACTGTGTAATTACACTTGTGCAACCAAACAACATGCTTGTAATTACATTATGACAAACAAATAGGTCGTTATAATTATAACACTATGTAATTAATAGGCTATGCAATTACTAGGGTAGTAATTACACCAATTCCAATTACCAGGTAGCTTTCCAAACAGACCCTAAGGGGTCGTTTGGTTCATGGTATAGGCTGGGATATCCCAACACTAATTTTTTGCACCGTGTTTGGTAGGAGGTATAAATTTATTCAAAATTTATCCTGGAATAAATTTATACCTCCTACCAAACATGGTACAAAATGAAGCCTTATCCTAAGGGTGGGATATCCCACCTTATCCCACTTATCCTGGGATTATTTTATCTCATCTCCCAGATGAGATAAAATAATCTCAAGAAGTGAAATAAATTAGTCCCGAGATTATAATCCCAGGATAATTTTGGCTAACTACCAAACGACCACTAAGGGGTTGTTTAGCTTGGGGGATAAGGGATTAGCTTATCCCTTGTTTGATAGGATCTTTTTTTCGGAATTAGCAAATCTCTGAATTGTTTATAGCACAATTGCGGTATTATTTGTATCCCACGCGTCATATGAGATAACAATATTGGGATTAGGAATCCAAAAATTAGATAACCAAGAAGAAACATTTGACCTGAAATCAACAGAAACTACACTAATACAGCCATGAAATAGACAATAAAGTGCAATTGGCCTGTCAACAATAACAGCACAAATTTAGTACCACTGGATTTGATGACTCCTAGTTTATTCGACAAGTTTTATTAGAATTTTGGGTTAAAGTCCCTTATCTATAGGAGTAGGTTCATTTTTATCCCTCAAATATTACCTTGAGCATATTTGATTCCTTATCTATGGGAGTAGGTTCATTTTGGTCCTTCAAATAAAACGCTAAGCATATTTAATCCCTTAACTATGCTAAAGTGGGGCACTTTTGGTTCCCGTAATAGAGCCCGTTTAAAAAGTAACGGTGCTAAACCAATGTGACACTCACGTGACTTTTAAGAGGCTAAACCCATCGGACAAAAATACGAAACTCATTCGCCTTTCTCCCCAACTTCATATGAAGAAACATTTCATCGGAAAAAGCCTTAGCCTCTCTGTAAAAAGCTTCAATTGGCTGGAAGAAGAAGAAGCTGATTCTTTAAAACAGGCAGAAACTTTATCTAATATATAGAGATTTGCATTCACATGCTTCCCAAAATAATTGGAGCGGTTCCACCAATTAGATAATTTATAACAGTTGTTAAGTTTTTTTATTTTTTTTTAATATTTAACAAAAAAAAAACTTTATATTCACATGCTTCCAAAATAAGTGGAACGATTCCATGTGTGTTGTCATTTACCGTTTAAGGGTTGGTTACTAACCATATGCCCCAAATATTATGAGTTGCCGTGCTAATATCTTATATGAGTTGCATTTTTTAGAGAAATGCCATTACTCTGCTTTGCATTTTGTCCAATGGGTTTAGCCTTTTACGAGTCACGTGGGTGTCACGTGGGTTTAGCACCGTTACTTTTTAAACTGGTTCTATTACGGGAACCAAAAGTGCCCCACTTTAGCATAGTTAAGGGATTAAATATGCCTAGCGGTATATTTGAGGGACCAAAATGAACCTACTCCCACACATAAGGGATCAAATATACTCAGGGTAATATTTGAGGGATCAAAATGAACCTATTCCCATAGATAAGGGACAATTTTAACCCAAAACTCAATTTTATTATGAGGATTTAATCAGAACCGGGGACTTCTTTTCTCAGACCAAGTTTTGATGGGATCTAGTGCTACTGCTGACGTTGTTCGAGTCTATAATAATAATCCTGCTCCGTTCTTGAGCGAATTCAATGCTGTCATGACTAAAATGGGAGATTTGCCATCTGGTGGCGTTCAGTTGGAAATTCGCGATGTTTGTAACAGGGTGAATGGTAATTCCATTTCGGACATGTGATAAAAAGAAAAAAAAAATCTGTAAAATTTCCAACTTTATTGTTCCAGAATAAACAAACGTATGGTTTCTTGATAGTCTAGTTTGTTGTTTTATGGTAGTTGCTTGGCCTTCTACATGTATGTACCCTTTGTTTTTGGTTACACACATGTAATACAAATTAATGGAAGTCTTTTTCCATAGTTGCACTATCTAGTATATGTAATTATGCATTTGATGAGTCAACAAGGATTTTCTTTACGATAAATTAAAAAGATTTTGAATTATTAGGTGACATATACTACTTATGTGAGATGACTATGACTACGTTAACTTTTTGAAGGACATATTACAACGTTAAATTAGGAGGAATTTTTTTAGAATCGCCTATTTCTAGTTGGTTTTCGCTAGAATAGCTAGACAATGTTATTTTTTTGGGCTTTAGTCGGTAAATATATATTATTTGGCAAAAAAAAAATATATTCAACCTGGATTTGGGTTATATACGAGTGTCAATATCGCAAAGCAAAGAGTATCTCAAAAGGAAGTGCTCTTCAAAGATTAGGAAGAACTTTTATTTTCACTTTATAATGAGTTATGGGTCATTCACACAAATGCCCTTATTCGGGGGGGGGGGGGTCTTTAATTTTTGTCCCTCAAATTGCTGGTCTTTAATTTTTCCCTTTGGCATTTTAATTGGCCAAAAATACCTCAAGATTTTAGGTTCGAACTTCAACAGAGTATAAAAAAAAAATCGCAAGATAGAATTTCGTAACAAATTAGACCTATTCGAGCAAAAGTTAGGGCTTAAGGCTTAATTTCTGTAGAACCCCAACAGAATAAAATAAAAATTATAAGGAAAGTTATGCCTTAGGGCATAGTTTCTATATATAAGTTATGCCTTATAGCCTTAAGGCATAACTTTACCCTTTTCCGGCATAACTTTTCCCTTAGGCATACTTAGAACTACATAAGATATGCCTTATAAGGACTAATAACCTTTTTGGCCAAGCTTATTTTTCTCCCAAAAGTACTTATTTTTTCAATAAGTACTTATTTGAAAAAAAGTGAGGTGTTTGGCCAAGCTTCTGGGAGAAAATAAGTATTTCTGGGGAGTAGCAGAAGCAGTTTTTCAAAAGCTAAAAAAAAAAACTTTTGCCCAAAAGCACTTTTTTGAAAAGTACTTTTGAGAAAAATACAAATAGAAGCACTTTTTAAAAGCTTGGTCAAACACTAATTGCTGCTCAAAAGTGTTTTTTCAATTAATTGGTCAAACACAAACTGTTTTTCGCCAAAAGTGTTTTTTTGAAAAGTACTTTTAAAAAAAAAATACTTTTAAAAATAAGCTGATTTTATAAGCTTGGCCAAACAGGCTATAACTTTCGCGAAAACTTGCCTTGCGATTTTTTTATTTTTTTATTTTACTGAATCGGGATTCGAACCAAAAAACTCGAGATATTTTTGGTCACTTTTTTAGGCAAAGGGCAAAAATTAAAGACCAGCAATTTAAGGAGAAAAAATTAGGGAAAAGAACATAACTAGGCAATAGTGAGAAAATAATTGTATAATCGTAGCAAGGTTATTTAGTTTTCATTTCATAGCAACTAAATATTAAACTTCCAAAGGAAAATCCCTATAATTCAGTTGAACGTGAATTAATCCCAAACTAACTCTTCCTATTTTTTTGGATAGAATATTTATCTTCCATATACAATTGATACAACCATTCGAAAAAATAGTTTTGTTCCTTTTCTTTTTAAACGTTTTTTTCTATTTTCTTAATACATGTAAAATTTCTATCATAACTATACATGGTATTTTCGAAATTATCTATTTATACCATAAATATACTTGGTATTTTGGCGAAAATATATTTATAGCATACACATGGTATTTTCGAAAATATGTATTTATACCATAAATATACATGGTATTTTCGAATATATGTTTATTTATACCATATATATACATAGTAGTTTTGCAAAAATATATTTATACCATAACTAAACATGGTATTTTTTCAACTGAAAAATGAAGGAACGGAGGGATGAGTAATAGGAGATGGAGGATATATATGTTGGAACGATGGGTTTATCTCTTAAATGATGGATAAATGAAAATAAAGACTAAAAGATATGACTGAATCCTTATTTTTGGGGATATTTCCATTCTTCATATACTTCTTTTAATGTGTTATATATGTAATAAATAGTGTTGTTTTTGTAGAATATGAAAAATTCTGCTATTTATGTTTTTATTTATGGTATCGTGACTTCTCACATAATTTTTTCAATAAATTAAAGACCAGCTCGTTTGAAGGTCAATCCACGCAAAAAACGATGAGTTATCCTTTATGGACTTGCAAAGAGTTATCCTTCATTGACAAAATTGAAGGATTTGTCCAACTCCTCCCATATACGAGATATACGAGAGACCAATCCAGGTCATGTTATAAAAAGTTATTTTTGAGCCTACCAAAAATATGTCCAAATACTTGTTTATCAAAAATTCGCAAGAATAACTTTTTCATTTAATTGCCAGATTCCTAATTACTTAAGTGGACTCAGCCCACTAAGCGAACCTGCTCAATCTAACAACTCAAAGGGGAAAAATGGAAAAATTATTTGATATAATGTCTCTCACTCCCTTATCACTGTTTATAGTGATACTTTTAAGAAACCACCAAAATAGCGACATATATGTAGTTTTTATAGTAGCAAATATACACTAATACACTTATTTGTTTATCTGAAACCCTTAGACGCCACTAGATATGTTGTAGTGTGTCTTGAAAACCCTAGACGCCAGTGTCCACCCCAAACTCACCCGTTCACCGGAAAAACAAGTTGTGCCTAACTCAACCCCAAAAATACTAGTTCATGAGGAATGGATTTCCTAAGTCCATATAAGGAGATCACCCATCCATTTTTCATCCAATGTGGGACTCTTCAACGCTCACCTCACGCGCTAGGGCTGGACATCTGGTGCGTGGACAATTTAATGTGGGGCCAAACATCGGTACACAATAATTGAGACGGATCCTACTCTGATGTCATGAAAAGAAATAGATCTTGAACCTAACTCAACCTCAAAAGCTAGCTTATGAGAGAATGATTGTCCAAGTACGTAAAAAGGAGATCACTCATCCATTTTTCATCCTATGTGGGACTCTTCAACAGAGCAAACCCTTCCCGTTGCTCCATCTGAAACACCCCAAAAATAGTTAGGTTCCACCCCTATTCCTTTGCTTCGCCGGAGATTGCCATGTATAGGTTTTGAATCCCCCATACATACATCGTATACTTACGTGTCCTTGACATACAGTTGGCCTCCCATATAGTTGGTTGGCCAATATATGATGTGCACACACATTTTGAAAACACATAGATTGGATCCTGTTGATGTCTTAATATACATATATGTACATCCAGCTTCTACTTTGAAACATATACATACACATACAGTAAGCCACACATATGTCTGTTATGAAACACATACATACAGTTACAATCAGATATTGCATATGTGCGATATCAGTTAGGATGAGATATTGTATGTGCGTGAATATAGTGTATATTCCGCTATGTTTTGAAATCAAAATGCTGCTACGTTTTGTAATATAGCAAAATCTAGGTTTTTTTTTTTCTTGTTGCAAAAAATGACCACTAATAGGGCTACTTATGAAATTTTCCCAAAAAAATTCCTACTGCAACTAAATGGAACAATTAGTTAGGGGATCTAATTAGTAGCTTAGTCTGGTTAGCTACCTAAACTTTCATCTTATTAGTGAGGGTTCAATTCCCCACCTTGTAATCCTTTCCACCATTTTTCCTCTTGCCCTACCCCTACCCCCTATGTAAGATTTTTTTATTTTTTTTTCAAAAAATTAACTAGACGACAAGTGCATCTGATAAAATTTAACAATCTCAAACGACACAAGGAAATAAAAATAGGAAAAGTTTGAGTTTAATATCGTAAATCACGAAGGAGATCAATATTAAGCATACAACTAAACAAAGAGAGAGGTCCATTATCATACATTTTAAAGATTATATAGTAGTATTCAGATTTTACAATTAAAATTTTTAAGGTTAGGTCGATCGGTAGTATGATTATATATTTAATGTAAAGCCGTTATGTAACTCCACGGTACCATTACCTGTTCAAGACTTAAAAAAGGATTGGTGTTTGATCAACATGCCATTTTAATTACAAATAGTTACTATGAATCGGATTTTACAATAACAACAAATTTAGTTTAGGTAGTTAACTGCAATATATATGATTAAATACTTGTATACAAGTGAGAGTTCGATTCCCACCTTTTATACTCTACCCATTTCCCCATTCCTACCCCTATCCCCTATGTAATAATTTTTTTAAAGCAAAAAGTTAATTGGACTTCAAGAGCATCTGATACAATTTAATAGTTCCAAATGACACAAGGAAATAAAAACGGGAAAAGCTTGAGTGTAATATCGTAAATCACGAGGGAGATCAATATTAAGCATACAACTAAACAAAAAGAGAGGTCCATTGTCATACATTTTAAAGATTATATAGTAGTATTCAGACTTTACAATTAAAAAATTTAAGGTTAGGTCGATCGCTAGTATGATTAAATATTTAATGTAAAGCCGTTATGTAACTCCACGGTACCATTACCTGTTCAAGACTTAAAAAAGGATTGGTGTTTGATCAACATGACATTTTAATTACAAATAGTTACTATGAATCGGATTTTACAATAACAACAAATTTAGTTTAGGTAGTTAACTGCAATATATATGATTAAATACTTGTATACAAGGTGAGAGTTCGATTCCCCACCTTGTATACTCTACCCATTTCCCCATTCCCTACCCCTATCCCCTATGTAATAATTTTTTAAAGCAAAAAGTTAATTGGACTTCAAGAGCATCTGATACAATTTAATAGTTCCAAATGACACAAGGAAATAAAAACTGGAAAAGTTTGAGTAAAATATAGTAAATCACGAGGTAGATCAATATTAAGCATACAACTAAACAAAGAGAGGTCCATTGTCATACATTTTAAAGATTATATAGTAGTATTCAGATTTTACAATTAAAATTTTTAAGGTTAGGTCGATCGGTAGTATGATTAAATATTTAATGTAAAGCCGTTATATAACTCCATGGTACCATTACCTGTTCAAGACTTAAAAAATTGATACTGGTGTTTGATCAACATCGCATTTTAATTATAAATTACTATGAATCAATTTTACAATAACAACTACTTTAGGTTAGGTAATTAACTGTAATAACTATGATTAAATACTTGCATACAAGGTACCATCAGCTTTTCAAGCCTTCAAAAAAATTCATTTGATTGAAAGTTTAGCAGAAGGAGCATGCTTTCGCGGACCGGAGGAGAAAATTGGGCATACAACAAAAGTCTATTTCACACCATAAGCGGATCGAGAATTTGAAGCTGTTGGGTTCCTCATTGACCTTAAAGTTAATATTATAACAATAATTGAGTTCACAGTCAAATATTTTTAGACATTTGGTAGATTTTCCTACACACCCTTGAAGGTCTGTGTAAGTAATTAGTGTATTCATTTGAATCCGTAACCAACCCTCTTGATCCGACTATGTTACACCCAACGGTTCTTGTTAAGGTCTTCATTTTTAAAATAGCCAAAAAATTGACTAAAGTTAATCCAAATCCACAAGAAACAATCTAAATTGCCTATAAATAGGAACCAAAAACACACAAAAGAAAACCTCAACAGAAACAAAACTTTCCTACACACCCTTAATTTCGTTCACAGTTTCACTATGACATTTGATCAGTTGTCTTGCTTAGGCATGCGGGGGTGTTAGTAGTCTCACATCAGTTGTCTAGCTTAGGCAATTTTCACCTCTTGAGTAAATTACCTTTCGGGGACTGAGTTAAGCCCAATGTCCGTTTTCTTAGTATTTTGAGACTTGAAGTGATGACAATAATGATCCAAACGAAAATTAATACTAGGAGTTTTATCAACGAGACTTTTTATGGATTAAATAGTTTAGATTTTACTATAACAACCATTTTAGCTTAGGTTAATCTGTAGTACATATACTTAAATACTTGTAACTCTGACATTACTGTCTCTTAGCTAGTATACAATCTACCATTAGATTTTCAAGAATTAAAAATTTCATTTGGCAGAAAATTTAACAGAAAGAAAGTGTTTTTGCAGATCAGAAGAGAGTCTATTTCACACGAAACGATTCTTAATTATTAAGGTCAATATTTAAAATAGACAAAAAGGTGATGTAAAGTCAATCAAAATTCATAAAAACCAAACTGAATTACCTATAAATAGGAACCAAAAACGCATAAAAGAAAATCATCAATAAAAAGAAAATTTTCCTACCCTTAATTTCGTTCACCGTGTTTCAATATGGCATTTGGTACAATTTGTCGTCTGAGTTTTGCCCTGAGCCTTGTGGCTCTTGCGCTTGCTAGCATCACACGTTGCGATGCTAGCAAGAACAATATTTTGGGATCGCCAATCTTGGACCAAATCACAGTCAGCAACTAGTTATCTCAGAACCTGTGCATCTTTGGGGCTATTCGGGCAGTTGTGAGAGAACACATCACGACAAATAGGCGATTCGGGGCGTTTGTCATTCGCCTCTTCTTCCACGATTGCTTCCTCAATGTGAGTTCTAACTTTTAACTTATTCAACAGTGGTGTACTCAGAATTTTTCTTAAAATGCTATCCATAAATATAGAAGAGAGGAGAATAAGTAATAATATTATTATCACATTTGTAGATAACACTACTAAAAAAATCGGGATTTTCGACCAAAAATTTCGACCACACGAGGTCGAAAAGGCCTTTATTTTCGACCAATTTTTCGACCACACGCGTAGGTCACTAATCGGTAGGTCGAAATTTTTTTTCGACCACACATGGTCGCAATCACATTCTACCGAATTTAAGGGAAAATTACTTTCGACCCCATGTGGTCAAAAAATTATTTTTATATTAAATTATATATTTAACTTTTTCGACTACGTGTGGTCGAAAACATTATTTATATTTAAATATATAAAAATTATTTTCACAATCTCGACCACATGGTCGAAATTGTAAATTGGGCCCAGATTTTCGACTACATGTGGTCGAAATCTGGAAACCATATTGCTAAATTTTGACCACACGTGGTCGAAATTGTATTTTTCTGAGCACAATTTCGACCGAGCATTTACCTGTTTTTGACATCCCACCTGCCAATTTTCAAATAACCAAATTCATCAATCAAAACAGTCATCCAATTCATCAACAATTCAACACAACAACCATAAACAATGTTCAAACACTTAAACATTGTCCATTCAAACACTTAAACATCATAAACTACGTTCAAACATTTAAACATCTTAAAATTAAAAGTACTTCTAGTTCAAATTAAAACTACATTCAAACCCTTAAACATAATATACATATCCATTTAAACATAGCAGAATTAGAATCCAAAATCACATTAATCAAAAAGGTCAATGTGACTGGATCCTTGTGGCTGCGTTATCCTCAGAAGGCATTCCCTGTTTCCTATGATTTTTGGTAGAGGCGCCACTTTTTCTGGTCATCCCCCTTTCTTCCAATAGACGTTCTCTGTCTCAAGAATAAAACGACGAATCTGATTGATCTTGTCTAGTACTGGTGAAAAAAGCTACTCATGAAAATAACATAAGGAACGGGCTACAATAGAATCATGATTTATGAGAGTATCTATTAGTGATTTCACTTCCCATCTTAAGAATAATTATTTGGGATAATTACATGTTTGGACTGCTCCAAAGAATAGTAGAGAGCAAATGTGTAGGTTTTGTATATTAAGTAGAAATATACATATAATATACATAAGTATACACGAAATATACATGTAATATACATAATCAGTATATAGGTTTTGTACATTTTGGTTCCTGTAATTAATTTCGGCCGACGGGCCAAAAATGAAAAAAATCCCCTTTTATTTAAGCGCCATACATAACTCTTTCAAACTTTTAGGCAAGCCACACACACGCACAAAGGAATTAATAGCAAGCACCATCGTAGGTATCAATCTGAGAGAGCAAACGACTTTTTCTTAAACCATTAAACAGACTATTACTTGTCAAATGCCTTTATTCTTGTCCACAGTACCTATCATATTATGTACTAATTCTTGGTGTCGAGTCTGGAAATTGAGATAAATTAATGATCTACCACTTCTGCAATCCAAGAGTAAAATAGAACCGAGGATAAAATAAGTAGCAACTACGGAAGCTTACCTTTAATCTTTTCGATCTGTCATCTTTAGCTTTTCTCAAACTGATTACATTTTTAAGCCAGTATCCAGAACCCATTGCAGATGCTTGTTATATATATTTTACTCTGCAGGACATAACAAATTGAAAAGGGAAGAGTATTAGTTTCTCAATCAGTACGCAGAAAAACTAAAGTCAAAGTTCAATAAAATCTGCCAGCCTAGCACATGTTATATTATAGGGAACTTTACTAATAACAACAAGATATAAGTGCTTTATTAATACTCAATGTGCAACTAAACTACAGCTCATGGGAATAAGGAATCAGTGAATGCAAGTGATGCAATGATATGATAAATAAAGAGCAATAAAATAAATAAAGAGCACATAAATAAAGAACCAAAATAAATAAATAGCACATAAATAAAGAATCAAAATAGTCCCAAAAAAAGGGACCAAAACAGCCCAAAAAATAACATCCAATTTCAACTCAAAATCCAAAAAAAAAAAAAAAACATAAAATAAACCCTAAAACAAATATTGAACACTAAATAAAGTTATCAAATCTACTAAATATAGAAGGTAATGTAGCTAATAACATGAGATTATTATGCATTGGTAAGTGTTCATGATTGGGAAAAAAAAAACGTACCTGAAAATGCAAGGGTTGCGCCGCCGACGGTGGACTGGCGGTGGTCGGAAGGCGGTGGGTTGAGGGCCTGGGCTGGTGGGGCGGTGGGCTGGTGGTGTGGGTAGAGAGAGGAGAGGGAGAGAGGTGGTGTGTGTGGGTAGAGAGAGGAGAGGGAGAGAGGAAAGAGAGAGAAAGAAAAAATCTTCAATATGAAAAGTAAAGACTAGCCAGCAGATGTGTATATACAAATGTGGTCCAATTTTCGACCACATGTGGTCGAAAATTGTTTTTTTTTATTTTTAATTTAAACGTTTCCCATTTATTATTTATACAAAATTTAATTTCGACCACACGTGGTCGAAATTATATTTTCATTTTAAAAATCGATCCCGTGTGGTCGAAATCCTACTGAAAATAAAAAAAAAATTCTTGATTTTTCGACCGCGCGTGGTCGATTTTTTTTCGACCAAAACTGTGGTCGAAAACGCCCTTTTTTTATAAGAGCTGATAGCATCGCCCATCAGTTTAGTTGAATCTCTTGTGCTAGAAGTCTAGGGTTCAATTTTATTTAACCGTGATACCGCTTGTTCAACGTGCGTCTGCTCCTGGATTTCAATTTATGTGAATTTATTTAACTGAACATGGAGTTTAAGAAAGAATAAAATACTGTTGAAACATGTGATCCCAGAGATGCTATGACATTTGGTTGACTAAGACTTTTGGAACTTCTGATTTTAAACATGTCATAATATGTTTTCGAATTGTGGCTCAAAGCTTTCCATTAAGGGTAAAATGGGAAGTTCAAGTTAAACTGTTTTCAAATTTAGATATGCGTCCTTCTTTTTGGAACCGATTATATATAAAAGATAGTGTCATGTAAACTGAGATGGAAGAAGTAGCATTTTTACGGAAGCTCTTCTTTATGATGCAAATAGTGAATCTACTTGTTTTTGCTCTAACATTGATTATATTATATTTTTTAGGGATGTGATGGGGGTATTCTTCTAAATATTCCTGGAGGAGAATTAACTTCACCACCAAATGCTAATTCAATAAAAGGCTTTGCAGTAATACTTCGAGCTACACAAAGGATCAAAGAACAGTGCCCTAGCGCTGCTGTATCCTGTGCGGATATACTAGCCATTGTTGCCCGTGACTCTGTTAATCTCGTAAGTACCGTCAAACCTCTTTTTAATACTAGCGTTATTTGCCCGGATTATATTTGGCTGCTATAGCGAGATGTTGTTATATATAGGACGTATATATAATATAACATTTGAGACTCGGTTCTAAATAAAACTTGACTGTTATAGTAAAATGTTGTTTAGATTATGCCTGTAATAGAGAGGTATGATTGTATATATATGCATGATGATCAGCGGATCTAGTTTTTGATATAGCATCGCTATAAGTATAACTAGAGAAAGTAAACAAGTATTTAAGAAAGTACTTTTGAGTTAAAAAAAAAAAGAGTACTTTGGAGTTGTCAATGCATGTCCTAATTAATTAACTCAAAGAAAATCTCTCTTATTACTGTGTAGGAGGGGAAGCAACTAATATAGAGTAACTTACTTTTGAAGTCCGACCATCTCATAAAAAACCTTAGATAGTTTAAAAGAAAGCATATTTAATTATGTTCTTAATAGGTCATTCAGGTACATGCCTTATTTATTTTTTAATGGTGCGAGCACCAGAAAATATTAGTATTGGTTAAATGGTAGGGATGAGATTCAAACTCATGACTTTAGCTTACGCTGATATCATATTGAAATGTACGACTGTTTCATCTTAAGTTTTATTAGAAAGAACAGAATTTTATTTATTCAATTATGTTTTCAACTTAACTATCCTTCCATTCTAATTAGTCCAACTTACTTTCCTCCATGTGAAATAGGCATGTCTAATGAACAGTTGGGAGGACCATTATACCAAGTGGGATTTATACGACGAGATGCAAGAACTCCTGCAACTGCCCAAGCAGCTTTAAACCAACTTCCAGCACCATTTGACAATGCCGCTGTCCAAATAAATAAATTCAAAGCAAAAGGCTTTGAAATAAGGCACATGGTCGCGTTGGTGGGGGCTCACTCCATTGGCTTCGCCAGGTGCGCGATCCTATGCAATGGCACGAATGTTAATCCGCGGAGACGAGCCACCTTAGGGTGCACTTGTCCCAACATCAATGACATAAAACCATTAGACTTAAGTCCTCGGGTTTTCGACAAGGTTTATTACGACAAATTGATTAAGGGTCAAAGGCTCCTTTTTTGGGACCAAGTGCTCATGGGGACTACTAGCACGGCCAACATTGTTCGAAGCAATAGCAACAACCCTACTCAATTCTTGATCGATTTCAGTGCTGCAATGAAAAAACTCGGGAACTTGCCTCCCGTGACTAGCGTTCCATTGGAAATTCGCGATGTTTGTGGAAAGGTCAACGCCAATTCCATCGCGGATATGTGATGAAAAAGAAAAAGAAAACAAACATATGCTTAATTACAAAAAAGAAAAGAAAAAATCATCTTCCACTTTTCCCGAATAAACAACGCATGTATTCTTTATAATAATCATCTAGTTTATTTTTTCTCTCATATTAGCAGGGTGAATGGTAATCCCATCGCGGATGTGAAAAAAGAGAGATATTAAAAAAAAAAAAAAACGTTAGAGTTTTCAACTTCTATTTTCCTAAATAAACAAACGTGTTTGGCTTATAGACAGTCTAGTTTAATTATTGGTTTATGGAAGTTGCTTGAGCTTCTATATGTACCCTTTGCCTTTAATTTGGTAATGCAGGTGATACAAAGTGTCTTTGTCCATATCAGCACTATCTTACATCTACAAAGGCATAGTTCTTTTCTTTTTTTTTCTTTTTTTTGCAATGATCAATTCGTAAATTATTATGATTATTCCTTTTATTTTAAGGGCAGTTACTTACCTACCATATCAATTCTTGCAAACAGTACTATTAAATTGCTTATGAAACGAAGAACGAAGTGTTAATTCAAATGGCTGATTGAACAATTTTCCCTCATGAACTCGTACTTTATTCCGAGATAAACGAAATTAATGGTCTTATAGAAAAATCTTACAGCAATACAGTCAAAATTTACTCATTGTTCCGGTAGAAATCAAAGTTAACAACAACATACTCATTATAATCCGACAAGTGAGATTTGGGGAGAGTTGAGTGTATGCAGAGTCTATACCTGTCAATTAGGCCAGGCCGGGCCATGTAAATTTGTGTCACATGGGGCCGGTTCGGGGCCGGGCCATAGGTTAATGGGTAGGGTTGGGGGCCGGGTTTGAGGAGGGAAAAGGGTGTCCGGCCTAGCCTCCTACCCGGTAGGGGTACATAGTGGGCTAAGTGGGTCGGGTTGGGTTTTAGTAATTTTACAAAAAAATTCTAATACTAAAATTTATTAAGTATGATACTTTAAAATCTAGTTGTTGCCAACTTTATTTTAACCATCAAGTTTTTAAAATTATTCTTTGGCCCTATTTTCAATCTATAAACGTCATTCATTCTTCTCCATATTATCTCACAATTCTCTACTCTCCTCTATCCCTAAATTTCCTACTCATCTGAATCTCTCTCTCTTCAAACTTCCAAGTTCAAATTTAATGGATAATGACAATCCTCCTCCTCTAGCTCAAGGAGTGCATCATTGTGAAGGTATTATGATAAATTAGAAGAAGATACGATTCGATGTAGAATTTGTCTACGAACTATGGACCATAGGTCCAGAGTAGGATATGGACCGGTCGATACTTTGGTCCGACACTTGGGTCAGAAACACCCAAAAGCATATGCAACTCTTCGTTAGAATTTGAATTTTGAGCTTTCAAGGTTCAAGTTTCAAGTTTCTAAGTTTGTATGTTTTCATTTTGCAATGTTAGTTTATTTGTTTTGATTTGATTTTGTAACGTAAGTCGTTCAAGTTTGTATGTTTGGATTTTGCAGTGTTATCAATTTAAGTTTAATTTTATTTTAAATTATCGATGTAGTCTTGTATCACACTCTCAACTTTTTATAATATTTGACACTTATATTTAAATGAATTAAAAATTTAAAAAAAGAAGTCATTTTTTGGGGTTTGGCCATTTGTCCAACGGCTATTCTTGCTTAAATAATTCATTGCAACAACATATACAAGATATACACGAATATGCAATCAACATATACAAGATATACATACATATACAAACAACATATACAAGACATACACAAAGTCATAAATATCCAAACAAGATATACAAGTCATTTTTGGAGTTTTTGATAATATCTCAATCACAAATATACATGGTATTTTTTCAACTGAAAAATATTTTAAGGTCACAAAAGGTTAAATCAATATACATAATATTTCTAAAAAATAATATTATACTAGGTGTATATAACATTATACCACTATAATCTATGTTAAATTATACTATGTATAAAGTACATCAGTGTGCCTCTAAAAATGAATTATACTATGTATATATAATATTATACCTCAATATAATATAATATAATATAATATAATTATACCATGTATATTGTAATACATTAGTAAATAGAATATCTCTAAAAAAATTGTCAGGTGTATAATGATTAATTGAATACTATTAAGTTTTAGTTGCATAGTAATTGAGAGAATAAAGGGAGTTTAATAGTTAAAGTTGGAATCATCTCCCTATAAAATAGCTAATTTGAGTGGCTTATTTAATTAACTTCCAAAATTTTAGAATTATCCCTAAAAATAGGCAAGAAAATGAAAAGCATGGATCTAATATAGGATTGATTCTCGTATACTAGAATCTGTTATGGAAGTAAATATTTGATATGCATTAATTAACGTTGTCATATATATGTAATCATTTTTCAAAAATTGCCTATTTATCGAAGTGGGCCGGGCTGGGTCAATGCCCCGGTGGGCCAGAGATCGGGCCTGTTGGTGGGCATGGCTACCAGGCTACATGTCATATCCGGCCCAGCCTCCTAATTTTTTCCACTAGCCCAGCCCACCACCCTCTTACCGGGTTAGGGGCTGGGCCGGTTAGGGGCTGGGTTAGGTGGGCCGGGCTCTGGCCGACCCGGCCCAATTGATAGGCTTATAAATGCTGACCTTATAACCCTTATCTCGGGAGGTAGATAGGTTATTTCTGGTAGAACCTCAGCTCAAGAAAAAAACATTCAAAGCAGGTCGGAAAAAGAAAATAACGGTAGTCTAGTAGCCGTGACAAAATACTTTAGAATGCATGTCAAAACATTCTGGAAAAAATATGGTGTTCTTGTCCAAAAAACAACAGATAGTAATAGAAATTGAAGGGCAAGAAACTACGGGAGTAATCCTACGATTGCTAGCTAGTATGGAAGGATAAGCGAAACAAAACTCTACTACTTACTAACCTTCAACCATAATCTGTATCCTCCACAATTTCCTATCTATCATGTCCTCGGTAATGAACAATTTTTTTAAGTGAAAAACGAAAATTGTTATATATAGTCATGCATTAGTACAAAAGGATGGCTTATTGATAATTTAGATTGTTTTGTAAGTTGTTTGGCTTGATATGTACCCTTGTTTTTAATTTGATTACGTACACATGTAATACAAAATAATGGAAGAGTCTTTTTCCATAGTAGCACTATCTTATAGCTTATTAATAATCTAGTTTGTTGTTTTATGTAAGTTGTTTGGCTTCTATATGTACCCTTTTTCTTTAATTTGGTTACAACACATGTAATACAAAATAATGGAAGTCCTTATCCATAGTAGCACTATCTTATAGTAGTACTAAACGGTCTATGCTCGTGCTGCGCACGGGCCCAACACTTTAGATTATAGTGCATCTATGTGTATGTAATTGTCTTTGAATGATGATTATATATATATATATATATAGAGAGAGAGAGAGAGAGAGAGAGAGAGAGAGAGAATATTATGTTTAAAACACGATTAATATAACATTGTAGTTTGTGCTCCGTATCTAAAATTTTATTATATTAATGTTTGCTACGAATACAAAATCGGCAAATTTATTAATATTTTTTAAAAGAGAAGACTTGTTTAAAAGGAAACTATTTTCCTCTCTTTGAGATAAAACAATAGCAATATTTAAGCATCAGTTGATACTTTCAATTTTAATTCGATTAATTTAAAGGTGTAAAATAGTTATTATTTTTTATCAAATTTTGATTTGGATAATTCTAATTCAAATTATTAAATTAATTTTACATGTTTAAAACGAAACAAAGTAGAAATTGATTTTCTATTTAAACGAAGAAATACTATTTTTTAATTTTTGGTAAATATTCTCGGTTTAGCTCATTTTACTTGTCATGTTGTCTTTTGCATGGTTTTTTAAGAAAACGTCGATTAGAATTATAATTTGACTAATTTACCTTATTCATTATTTGATTTCCATTTGATATATTATTTTTTACGACATTAATCTCTTTTCACATTTATTAGAGTAAGAATAAAAATAAAAAAGTAATTAAATTCTATCTTATTTTAAAATATAAATATTTTAAGTATATTTATTTTAGTGAACATAACAAATAAATGATATGGCGAAATAGCAAATACAACAGTTTAATATCTAGATTAGATCTCAGGCTAATATAAAAAAGGAAAGAAAATTGTATGGTTTGACTACTTAACTTTTTGAAGAAACGCAATTTCATTTGCTCCCACTAATGGATTGATACGCACGTGGCAATGAATCCATCATTATTGACTTAATGAGATACTTTGGAAATTACATGAATATTGTTTGATTTTTTTAATATGGAGTGCACTTTTTTTTTTGGGACATTATTAATTTGCACTATTTTTATGCATATATATACTATGTTCAAAACACGATTAATAT
Organism: Lycium barbarum; assembly: GCF_019175385.1. NCBI lineage: Eukaryota > Viridiplantae > Streptophyta > Magnoliopsida > Solanales > Solanaceae > Lycium > Lycium barbarum. The sequence continues at coordinate 118,350,481 of NC_083347.1, forward strand.
AACATTGTAGTTTGTACTCCGTATCTAAAACTTTAGTATATTAGTGTTTACTATGAATACAAAGTCTGCACTTTTTTTTTACATTTTTGTTTTAAATATGGGGTTCACTTTTTTTATATTGTTTGATTTTGTTAATATGGGGTCCACTTGTTTTTACAGTGAGTTTGGAGATGGTGGGTTTCATTTTTTTTTTTATATTGCTTGATGTTGTTTAGTATGAGGTCCACCCTTTATGGGATGCACTTTTTTTTTTTTTTTTTTTTTTGACATTATTAGTTTGTACTATTTTTATGCATATAATATATATACATATACTATGTTCAAAACACGATTAATATAACATTGTAGTTTGTGCTCCGTATCTAAAACTTTATTATATTAGTGTTTGCTACGAATACAAAGCCAACACTTTTTTTTTAACATTATATTTTTTTTAATATGGGGTTCACTTTTTATTTATTTTTATTTTTTGATATTGCTTGATTTTGATAATATATGGTCCACTTTTGTTTTCCCATGAGTTTGGAGATGGTGAGTTTCACTTTTTTTTTTTTATTGCTCGTGTTATTTAGTGTGGGGCCCACCCTTTTTTTTTTTAAGGGACAATGGACAACGAAGCATGGGTCTAAACCCATGCTTTATATAGTTTCTTTTTTGTTTTTATATTGCTTGGTGTTGTTTAGTATGAGGCCCACCCTTTTGGACATTATTAGTTTGCACTATTTTTATGCATATAATATATATATATATACACTATGTTCAAAACACGATTGATATAACATTGTAATTTGTGCTTCGTATCTAAAACTTTATTATATTAGTGTTTGCTACGAATACAAAGTCTGCACTTTTTTTTTTGACATTGTTTATTTTTTTAATATGGGATTCATTTTTTTTTTTTTAATATTTCTTGATTTTATCAATATGGGATACTATGTTCAAAATACGATTAATATAATATTGTAGTTTGTGCTCCGTATTTAAAACTTTATTATATTAGTGTTTGCTACAAATACGCACGTGGCAATGAATCCATCATTATTGACTTAATGAGATACTTTGGAAATTACATGAATATTGTTTGATTTTTTAATACGGGGTGCACTTTTTTTTTTGACATTATTAATTTGCACTTTATATATATATATATATATATATATATATATATATATATATATATATATATATATATATATATATATATATATTTAATATGGGGTGCACTTTTTTTTGACATTATTAATTTGCAGTATTTTTATGCATATATATATATATATATATATATATATATATATATATATATATATATATATATATATATATATATATATATATATATATATATATATATATATATATATATATATTAGAATTATGGGGCCCACAATTTTTTTTTTTGCACTTTTTTTTTTGACATTGTTTGTTTTTTAATATGGGATTCAATTTTTTTTTTTATATTGCTTGATTTTGTCAATATGAGATACTATGTTCAAAACACGATTAATATAACATTATAGTTTGAGCTCCGTATTTAAAATTTTATTATATTAGTGTTTGCTACGAATACGCACGTGACAATGAATTAATATGGGATGCACTTTTTTTTTGACATTATTAATTTGCAGTATTTTTTTAATATTAGTTGTTGTTTAATATATATGGGGCCCACACTTTGTTTTATTAAATTGGAACGGATATATATATATATATATATATATATATATATATATTAGAATTATGGGGCTCACAATTTTTTTTTAATATTAGTTGTTGTTTAATATATATGGGGCCCACAATTTTTTTTTAATTAAATTGAGACGGACGACGAGAAAGTGAGCCCAACCGACTCTTCTTAATAGTAGAAATATAAGTATTGCTAGCTATTTGAAAGTCAATAAGGATTTTTGGCCACAAAAATATTTTGATAATATTAGTTCGTTATAAGAGCAGCCCATCACAGATCTTATACTTCATATTCTTGGAGGATTAGGACCGAATATTAATGCCATGGTTGTTTGACTTGTTTCCGTGATTTCTAGTAGGGGTGTCAATGGTTTTGTAAAAACCGAATTAACCGATCGAATCGTACCGAACCGATTATTAGGTTATTCTCAATAAAGCCTATGGTATTTTTATAAATTTCTAACCAAACTGAATAATTGGCTGGTTTTTAATTTTATAAAAATAAATCAAAAAAATACTGGACCGTACCGAATAAATTTGTATGTGTAAAACATATTTTATATATTAACTTTAAAAATAATGAAATACTAAAATTTTTGCATTGGGCCTGGGGTGATGGAAAGGACTACAAGCCGGCAACAGGTAATTAACACCTAAAGTTCCAACTTCGAAACCTATTATGTTGCTCCAATTGAAACTAAATTAGTTCTAGCAACTTGTAAGTAGTAACCACTAAGCTACAAGGTATTCCAATAATCTTGAGTAGCAAGCTACAAGTACAATCTATTAGATAGCTTTCGTCTCGATCTAATTGAGTAGCAAGCTACAAGATATTAGATATCTTTCATCTCGTATGCTTTAAATTTCTTTTATTGGATACCTAATCTTTGTAGACTCAGCTCTTGCGTCCCATCTTGATTGATTATACTTCTCGCTCGTGTGATCTAAATATTTTATTTTTATTTAATATTATTTTACACTACTTTAAAATAGTGGGATGGATATCTATTCTTGTCGTGTTTAGTGTTTTTTGATTCATCACCTTTTAAACAACAAACTATCTAGGGAGTTTTTTCACTGGCCTATGGAAGTATGCATGATATTGTGTTACAACTTCTATTTATGACTTTTACGTACGTTTTTTTTAAATAAAAAGTACCAAAAATCGTACTGATACCAAAGAGAAACCGAGATGATGAGACGGTTTCGAAAAGTCTAGTTTTGGTTATAGAAAATAAAATAACCGAAAAATCGGTATGGTATAAATTTATAAATAACCGCCCGAACCATACCATTTACACTTTTATCCCTAAGTGTTCAAACCAGTACTTTAGTAAAACAAACAAAAACCAGAAATAACGTTAAGAACAGAAAGTAGATGAAACAGAAATTTCTGAGCCCACAAGTTTTTTGTGTGTCCTTAAGAAATCTAATCCCCTCACAATTGCCAAGGTTAATAGATTAATTCCTCCATGGATAGAACAGAAAACTATTCTGCAATAGCGACAATGCAAATTGTAGAACTTCAACAAACTCAAATTATGACAGCAAATCACACTGGACACTTAAGTTCTTACTTTTGAAAATGGACAATGCAAGAGTGAGAGGAGATTAAAAGGCTATTTTTCAATCAATCAGATAATTTGACCAAATCTAAATCCAAGTCCGAAGTCGAGCGCCGCCGCCGCGGTAGGGAACACTCTCTTCTCAATACTTTAAGAGCCAAAAGAAGTGATTCTTTATATAAGCACATAAGAAGTGCTTTCCTTCACCCATGTGGTACAAAGTGCCTTTGCATAAATGAAATTTGCTTGAATTTCATTTCCCTCCATTTTATTTCTCACTACTAGCGTATTTACTCACGCGAACTACTAGCGTATTTACTCGCGCTTCGCGTGTTCGGTGTTTCTAAAAAAATATATAATTGAATATTAATGTCATATTTTATATGAAAGTAATTTAATCATTCTTAATCAAAACTACCTTTTCATGATTGTAATCTTCTTTTGATGATTCATTTAACAACTTATATAAAATTCTTTAAAACAAGAATCTGTGAAAACATTCCAGGTTAATTATGAAGTAACCAATTAATAGGAATTCGAATAAGAAAATAAAAAGTTGAAAAAATAGCAAGGAGAAATAATAATAATGCAAAAATCTATGTAATGTAAACCTAAATTGCCATTTCCTTTTTCGAACCTGCTCTTTGTTTGCTTACTGTTTTGTTTCTTAGTATAAATTATTAAAGAGTTTAACATTGTTCATGCCCGTCAAATAAAAATAAAAAAACTAAGGAACAAAAAAAAAATATGAAACAAATGATTAAAACAGAAAATATATCCCAATGAAACAAATGATTTAAAAAGAAAATATATCCCATCACATAAATGGGATTAAATGGCCTAGTTGGGTCTAAATATCAGCTATATATGGGCTACTTAAAGAGAGGGGAAGGAGGTGATGGGTCTACATTTTGAGGTAGTCTATTGCTACACCATGTTTTATTACTCAGCGTGTTTCCAACATTTAGGCAATGGAAGGTGATTAGTGCTAACATAATGATGCGACTTAGGCACAAAAAGTTAGACATGTAATCTTGACAGAAAGCAACTAAAAAAGCATCAACGGAAACAAATACTCCATAAAGATGGCAATAAGCATACAACAAAGAAAGCACTTCATATTCGGATTCACAATATAATAATTTCCACTTGCTAACTTATTACAAATTACACCATCGTCAGCACACCTTGGCAATTAGCAAATTGGCATCAACCACACGAGCTATAGTACATTGTTAGAGAATATAAACAAAATAACGTGCACACGTCAAATCTTTATGAATGACTATGGCCTAATAAACTCCAAATTCCGATCAGCCAAATTCGGAACCCTCTGCTTTTCCGAAGAACAAATGTATTTTTCTTCTACCCCCAACTGAAAGACCCTGATAGCTTAGGTAGTTTCTCTCTCTTGATTGGAAGTTGTTAAGTTCCCGTGTGTTTCAAATGCTTTTCCACCGGCCTCTTAAGTGCGGTAACAGTTTTAGAATCTATGATGAACAATTTGCCTGAATTTCAAGTAATGCATCAATTAATACAAATTAATAACAATAATTATAGGAAAGAGAGCAAGAGAACTCGAATTTACAGACTTTTAGGTGTTTAACACAAAGACACTAAGGGCACAATTTTATGAGAACAAAGCAACAGAAAAAAAAAGAAGCCTATATATTTTCGATCGTTTGCTGGAATTGCACTCTCTGATATAGTCCCTGCAACATCCTTAGATTAGACATCCAGATAAGTTCCAACAATTCGTCACGGAACGGGTTTTGTTAGTTTTTTAAAAAGAAGGCGCACCCTTTTTCATTATGTCCATGTGTTGCTCTCAAAATAAACGTTGTCAAATGAACCTATTTTGAGCTCTCAAGAAATGATAGAAGCAATGGAAACAGTCTAATAAATATTAATGTAAGAATCACCTGCAGTTAGTTAAGAGCAGGTGTAGGCTATCGAGGCGGCTCACAAACCAAAGACCTTGACCTTATCACCCTCTTTTTTTGATAGTGTTGGTGGTGTTAACTGACTTCTTTTTTGTATACCTCTGATAATACTCTAGACTATAAAATGAGATGTAAGAACTTTTAATCGATTGATTGTAAAGAATTATTGACAATAATTATGTCTCTTTGGAGGCATCTGTTAAAAGAAAAAATGGGCAATAGGTGCAATTTATCATCGTCCTCTCTTAATTGCAGAATAGATAAACAATAACTGTGAAGGTCAAAAATCAAATAATTGAGAGAGAAAGACAAAAGAAACAGAGGTTAAAGATACATAATTTTTCTTGGTCCAAGAGAGGTTTCACGTCATCTCTCTTAAACCACACATGACGATGTAGCATTAAGCATCTCTCTTAAGCCACACATGACGACGTAGCATTAAGCATGCCTGTAAGTGTATTTTTTTTCTCCATAAATTGTCTTGCCTTCATTTTCAAGTGACAGACACTAATGTCAATTTTCTCTTTTCAACTTTCATAAAAGACCCTATATACTCGAAACAACTCCCACAGTTAAAAACCAAATATAAATAATTCTCTTATTTACAAATTTTCAGTTAGTACTATACCTTTCAAATATAAAGTATTTTTGTGTTATCCTGTCTATTCATTTACTGTGCGTTTTAACGTGACTGGCTAGTTATGGTGTATATTTTTACACATGGAAAGGATCTTTTTTGAAGAATTAAGCTTCAACATTCTTTTTTTGTTGTCTTACCAATCCAAAGCTATCCCCAAATGAGTTACTTCCATTAGGTAAGGATCTTTTTGAAGAGTCATGATGTTATGTTCTTAAGAGTCATGATGATATGTTCTTCCCCTAACTAATACCTGAACATGGCAACCAATGCTTATTGACAATTTGTCCTATCAAGATATAAAATGATATCAAATTGATAAACTGAGAATAGCGCATCACCATGTTTATATTATAGTTTCAAAACATATTATTTTTTAGCGCATGCACATTTGGTAATTTCTCGCAAGTTAAATTCTTAAAAAAATTATGCTGCAGCTTGAATTTTTTCCCTCAGTTTCTTTTGTCCAAGTTATTTATTTTCACAATAATAGTCTATTAAGGTTTACTCTGAATTTCTTACTTTATTTGAATTTTACCATAATTGTGTTTTACTTTCCATAATTGTGTTTTACTTCAAAAGGGATTTCTTAGTAGAAAAGGTTTTTTTTTGTGAAAAAGGATTCGATCATATTTATTCTTTTCTTGTAGGAGAAGATTTAGACTTCTATAAATAGAAGATTTGTTCTTCTCATTCACAACATAATAGTATCCACAATGTAGTCACTAAAGAGTCTTGTTTATGGGGAGAATTATTTTCTCTCCATAGTTTTTAATGCTTTCTTTTAAATTAGACTTTTTAATATGTAAGTCACTTGACCAAACCATATTATAATATTATGCTTTTTAGTATATTTTCTTTGTTGTCTGATTTATCGTCGTTCAAGGTTTTGCAATTGTAAGCTTCCGCATGACGCCTGATTATTTCACAAGTAGTATCAGAGCCAACGAGATTGAAGACAGCTTCAAAGCTTGTTCAAATCAAGAGCACCAATTTGGCGATAATGAAGAGTTTTGTCAAAAAACAAAAAAGAGTTTGAATTGCTACATGTGGAGACGAAGTTTCAACCATATTTTCAACATTTCTACTGTTGCATCTTTAAAAATAAAAATAAAATATTTTTTAAATCATTTTTAACCCATAATATTTTTAACATAATTTTAACCATGGCAAGCAACAGTGATGAAGATATGTGAAGATGACGGATCAAGTTTTGTCAAGAAAGTCCAAGCCAAGGGGAGATTTGTTAGGGTTTTCCCTGAATTTCCTACCTTATTTGAATTTTACCATAATTGTGTTTTACTTCCCATAATTGTGTTTTATTTCAAAAGGGATTTCTTGGTAGAAAAGATTTTTATGTGGAAAAGGATTCTATCATATTTAATCTTTTATTGTAGGAGAAGATTTAGACTTCTATATATACAAGATTTGTTCTTGTCATTCACAACATAATAACATCCACAATGTAGTCACTAAAGAGTCTTGTTTATGGGGAGATTATTCTTTTCATAGTTTTTAATGCTTTCTTTTATATTAAGTTTTTCAATACGTAGGTCACTTGACCAAATCATATTATAATATTATACTTTTTTATATTTTCTTTGCCGCTTGACGCCTGATTATTTCGATTCCAACACTGTCCAACTTAACGACATAAGTTTCACAAACTTGATTGGTGAAAAATGAGGAAATTTTAGTTGTTTCAATACCTGGAAGAGCAGAGACCGTCTTTTTCGCCTTATGCTTGTCTCTCACATCTTGCAACTCTGAGTTCAATGTATGAAGAAGTAACTTTTTTTCCCCGTTTCTACTAAACTCCTATATGAGAAAGATAAGGAATATAATTGACACGTACAAACAGGAAGTGCGGGGTGCGATGGCACCACAATATTTGTTATGCAGATAGAGAAGAGGTTAATCTTTTCTTTTTTCTTTGATTTTACTACTTAGCTTCTTACATATCATGATAATCTTTTCTTTTCTTTCAATTTAAGCAGAGTAAAGTGATAAATAAAGCCAAAAAAATTATCAATTCTTTCCAAATTAACTTCAAACAGTATGAACAATCAAACATAGCATGATCGAAACATAAAACGCCAAGTAAACATGAAAGGAACAACTATACCAAAGAAGAAAAAGAGGTTTACCTATTGAGAGAAACAATAGGGACAGAGATAAATTCTTTCTGACGAGTGAAAATAAAATACACTCCAAAACATATAACAAAGAAGAGGAAGGTGTTGAAGGAAATTTACCTGGAAGAGAAAGATTAGTATGGTCTTTAAGAGAGCGACTGTTACAAAAGGGATTTTAGGAGAAGAGTAGTTTTTTTCCCCCTTTTTGACTTAGCAGTATTTTTTCCCCCCCCTTTTTGACTTAGCACCGGCACGATAGTGAGGGCGTTGTTATTATTTTTTAACAAATGCACTATTTTTTCTTAATTGAAAGGCAAGATTGTAAGAAAATAGATAAATGAAAACCCTGACAGAATAGATGTGCCACAACATATTTCGATGTCCTTACTGTAGATAATTATATAGATTACAGATATATAAATACCTGTTCAACATAGTTGATGACACTTCAATGCAGTAACCTGCATGCATTCAAGTTAGTAACATGATTAAAAAAGATTAAAACAGCAACAATCAATAAAAAAGTGTTGCGTAAGATGTGCTTAAGCCAAAATGCTTAATGTATTGAGTTTATCACCCACAAATAACCAACCATCACAGAAGAATAAATGTGTAAGCTTTTTGATCGAAAGGTTGAGATTTGTGAGAATTTGAAATTTGAATTGTTTCCAAAAGAATTTCATATTATCTTCCACTATCAATCGGATCAATATCACAACGTATGAAAAGACTGGGACTAATAAAAATGGATTTAAGTTTAAATTTACAGATAAGTAAGAATTCAAGACAAACTATGTGATATTTTTATAGCATAACTGGTTTCACAGAAGAATTGTATAATTGACCTTACAATTGTCAAAAAGAATTGTAATTGACACCACCGTTATCAAACAAAAAATTATATATTAATTGACCTCAAACTACCTCGAGACAGGAATAAATTGATGGCAAGGGTTGTAATGGAAGAGAAAGAGGTGCAGAAATGGTGTATGACACAAAGTGAAAAGGTCATTGGGAGAACGAAGAAGAAGAAGCGCAGGGAAATAAAAGATGAGGATTTTCTATTTATTTATTTATTATGAATAAATCAAGGAAAAATAAGAAGAAAAGCCAAAATTTTGAGAAAAAAGATAAATGGAAATCTTGCGCTTGTGTTGTGCCATGTCAGTATTGACACCTGATTTTTGACCTCCAGTAATTTATTTTATTTAATCAAGGTCCTTGGATAATAAATAAGATAATTTTGCGCACTCACAAAAATTCGGAATAATTTTAAACAATTCTTCAGGTTAATATTTTTATTTCTGCAAGTTAATAGGGGAACCTTCAAGGCTTTATTAATTATTCAAATTTATTAGCATTTTACAATGTTTTCTATAATCCACCAGCATCAAAACAATTTCAAACAATTGTTCATTCAATTTAGCAAAATCAAGAAAATTAGATAAAAAGAAAATTTATTTATTTTTATATCCAAGGAGTTTGAGTAATTAAAATAATTTACCACGTTACCCCTCAAACTTGGAATTATTACTATATATGCGTGTTTGTGTCAATTTTGGAAAAATTGTTTAAAATTATGATTTTTAGCCAAATTGTTGTTATTTTGCATAAATGACCACCTCATAATTAACCAAGCTCATGGTTCAATACAACCGGGGTCAATTTTGCAAATTCTGAATTCCGAATGGCCTTAATTGAAATGTCCAACCCATGGGCAGATTAATTAAGAAGGTTAATGCAAATTAGTCTTAGTTGGTTAAATTAAGTACCAAAATAAGGCTACATTTGCAAATAGTTAATTGCCAGGATATTTCTGCAGTTAATTACAAAGATTGGCCATAATAATTAAGGGCTATTTCTGCAAAATGAGCTTTTAAATCGCTTGTTAATTTAATTACGCCTTTGTTTGACTTTGTTTAATTTTTTTTTTACTACGGCTAACTACCTTAAATGTTAGCCTATATTAACAAAAGTAACCCTTTTGCCCCTAAGGATGTATATATGCGTGATATACACGTATATACTCGTATAATATACAAAACGCTTTCAAAAAATAAATACATGGACCAGGTCCAGCCCACAAATGGGCTGACCTGGCCCATGAGCATTATAATACTCCCTTCAGCATGACACAAAAACGAGGGGATTACTTGTTATTTTTCAAACCCTAGCCGCCCCTACGCTTCCTCACCCTTCTTACCCCTTCCCCTCCCCCCCTCCCAACCACCCTTGTGTTGGGTCAAATCATCGTTCACTATTAACGCCAGCATTGTGATGTCGTCGGGTAGTGAGAAGGGGACAAAGCATTAAAAGCTTCATCCTTTTTTCTCATATTTTTCTCGAGAACTCGTCCAAACAGACCCTTAAGGTACAATCCTTGTGATTTATCTTTAAGATTCTCGTTTTACAGTTGTTTGCATCTATTTCTAGCCGTTGATTACTTTCTTTTGTTGAAATCTAGCCCTTCACCGTGTTAATGTTAAGAAGAGGTCTTTTGTCCAGCACCGATTGGAAGGGGGAAGATGTTTGCTGGGGGATTACTATAAATAGAACCCCATAGTGAGCTGAAAAAGGGGGAGAAGCTTTGGAAGTTTGAAAAAGAAAAGGGTTTCCAAGCTTTAAAAGTTAAAAATTTAGTTTTGAAAGGTTTAAGAGATTAAATATGGAAAAACAAAGCTTTATACTTGAGATTTCAAGTTAAAAGCATTAGTTAAAATTTTAGTGCATTTTTAGAGCTTTTAATCTGCTCCTCTGTTAAAAAAAAATTATTTGTGTTTTGTCTTGGCCGATTTGGGAGTTGGATGAGCTTGCAAGTCTATTCTTGATCAAGGTTGTGCCAGCAAAAGGTAATTTTATATTTATTTATTGCTTTTCCCCTAGTTTTTGCATAATTTTTATTTTGTTGGTTTTGTTTTATATGTTAGTTACATATTTTAATCCTTGTATGATCAGTTATATAGATTAATTTGTGATAATTAATTGTTTAAGATTTAGATAGGTGGTTCAGAATGATGTAGGATTTCAGTGATTCATGTGTTTGGGTTGTGAGACTACAGATTTGACAGAATAGGTGTGAAGTCTCTTGAATATCTAGCTTTCTTTTGATTAATGGAATAAGCTTGCCTGAGTTTGTGACGATCATATGACATTGCTTCTGTGTGTACTAAGCCTATTATCCCATTTTTGTAAGGATGGTTTGTCTTAGTCTATTCCTAGGTAAGAACAATGAATTAAGTCTTCCTTTTGTTACATATGTTGTTGTTTTGATCCCCGAACATGCTGCTTAGCCCTTCATCTTGGTTGTAGTGCTTCATGTGTCTGATTTTACTAAATGTCTATGGTATGGCATCCCCTGTTGGTCTAGGTTTGTATGGTTCTTAATTTGGCCTTATCTTAACATTCTTGTGTTGTTTTAGTAAGACTTAAATGTGAAGCTTGTTCTTGTTTTATCCTAGCACTAATGAGAGTTCTGTGCTCTTGCATTAGTGTGATATCTCTTGGTTTGAAGTTCTTTCCCAGTTACCAGCATAAAGGTGTTTAAAACCTAGTTCAGTATGCTAGGATCATGACCTATGACCACCTTTGTTTGCTATAATATTGAAAGAGGCCAGGTCTGTGCAAGGCGCTCCTCTTGAAAGTATGAGGGATCTGATTATTCTAGTTCCATCTTGTATACATTAGTATGTATTTGAAAAATGATCACTGATGCCTTATATGTGCACCACTGCCCAGGTTGTGTAATGCCTTATGTGTGCATCCCTACCCATGTTATGTGATTTCCTTCTATTGATAAGATTTTTATGAGGAACATGTGTTTGTGTTGTGTGGATCTCCTTATCCTGTCTCTATCCTCAACCACCCAACATGCTCTTATCCCTTTCCTCTCCCTCATGTCTACATGTATCCAAGGTGTTTGTACATTGTTTGTGCCATGCTCTGTGCCCATTCACCCCTTTGTATCCAACATGCCTCTTGCTTTATGACTAATTCACTCTATCTATGTTTTCCAACATGACATACTTTTCTTTTATTTGTTTGAAACCCTCTATGTCATGATTGATTTTGTGCTCATCAAGGCAGTGTATCTTTGTACTTTTACATGCCTATGCTTTTTCTCTGTGTGGCTTGTGTGATCTCCCCTCTCTCTGCACATTTCATTTTGCTTGTCATACATGCTTAATCTCACCTGAGTAGTTGGTTTTTTCCCTTTTTTGAAGATCCCTGACTTGCATTTTACTTAAATCACCTACACAAGGCTCTGTTAGGCTTAACCTCTCTTTTTGACCAATTTGTTTCCATTTCTGGATTTTCATAACAATAACATCTTGAAGGAAACTGAATACCCCATTTCTTCACTACATCATCTAATGGCACCTTAGCTTTCCATAATATCCAGCTGAAGAAAGAAATCTTTACTGGCAAACCTTTAATCCAAAATTTCCTGTACAAAATGCTTGGTTCCTCCCTTTGTCTAACTAAATTGAAAGCAGTCTTCACAGTGAATTTGCCTCCCGTATCCAATTTCCAGTATGGCCTATCAAGTGTATCATTACATGATAGAGGGCTTACACTTTGTATGATATGATCCACAATGTTTCCTGTCAATAGTTCCCTCAGCCTTTGTTCATCCCATCCTTCGCCATTCCCCATTTCTTTTGTTTGGATCAATGTTTTGTCTATGTTGAAATCAGAAGGTAGTATTTGGTACAATTCCCCTAAGCTTGTCCAATTATCTAACCAAAAGTAGGAGTTACTTTGTTTCACTTGCCACCAAATCTCCTTTTCTACTATGTCTCTGCACTGGATCAATTTCCTCCAAATATATGTCTCTCTTTTCCACTGAACAGTCACTGCATGTTCTTTTTTAAGGTATTTGTTGCTCATATACATCCTCCATAATGATTGTTTGGTCCTAAAATTCCACCAAAGTTTTGAGAACAAAGCCTTAGAGACATCTTGCAAGCTCTTGAAACCCATTCCGCCTTCCTCCTGAGGATAACATAAAGCTGTCCAAGTCACCCAATGTTTGCTAGAATTGCCCACTGAATTGCTCCAAAAGAATTTAGCAAACAGTCTGTGTATTTGGGATAGCACACCTGCAGGTGGGTCACATGCTGATAATAGGTGAATAGGCATGCTTTGCAGCACATGCTTAATGAGGGTAACTCTTCCACCAATAGATAATAATTTCCCTGTCCATGAATTCAGTCTATTGAAAACCTTGTCAATGATCTCCTTGTAGTGAGCTATCATTCTTCTTCCATAGTAGATAGGAACTCCCAGATATGTGAATGAAAATTCCTTTCTAGGAATTCTGGTAATGGAAAACACCTTTTCTTCTACTTCTTGAGTCATATTATGATGCAAGAACACTGCACTTTTCATCTTGTTAACTTTTTGCCCACTTACTGCCTCATAAGATGCCAAGGTATCCATAATGAGTTTCAATGAATCCTCCTCAGCTGAAGAGAAAATGATGGTGTCATCTGCATATGCTAGGTGATTTATATAAGGACTCCACTTAGGCATGCCAAATCCCCTAAATTTTGCTTTAGAATGAAGATAATTCAAAGCCCTGGACATGCATTCTGAAGCCAAAATAAACAAAGTTGGAGATAAAGGATCCCGTTGCTTAACACCCCTAGATGATTTAAAAAAAACACAAGGCTGGCCATTAATTAGAATGGAATACCAGTTGTTAGAAATAATTCTAAACACCATATCAATTAAGATTTCTCCAAATCCCATTTTTCTTAGTACCTTGGTAAGAAATAACCATGAGACCCTGTCATGTCAAGCTTTATCACCACATTAGCTGGTTTACACCTCAATCTCATGTCATGTACAATCTCTTGTACAAGTAGAATATTTTCCACAATACTCCTGCCTTTTACCAGTTTGTTGAGGGGATATTAGTCTTGGAAGCATTTTCATCAGTCTTTCATGAATAATTCTGGAAAACACCTTACTGGTAAAATTGCTGAGACTAATAGGTCTTAGATCAGAGAAAGTGTTAATCTCCTTCTTCTTGGGAATTAGAACCAAATTAGTGCAAGTGATATATCTGGGCAGTTCATGTCCACAGAAGAATGCTTTCACCATTTTAACCATATCCCCAGCAATGATGTCCCAACATACTCGAAAAAAATTCCCTGTGAAACCATCAGGTCCCCCTGCACTATCAGAATTTAACCCAAATACTGCTTCCTTTACCTCATGTTCTTCTGGCACTTCTTTAATCATGTCATTCTCTTCTGATGAAATACTTTTGGGAATATGGTTTAGCAATTCAAAATCAGTTGGTATTCGCTCCTCAGTAAACTGTTCCCCATAAAACCGTATAGCTTCTTGAATAATGTCAGGCTCTTGATCCAACCACACCCCATTCTGATTCTGAATCTTTTTAATCTGCAATTTCCTCCTTGTCCCATTCACATGTGCATGAAAAAATTTAGTATTTCTATCTCCATCTTTGAACCACTGCAAACCTGCCTTTTGTTTCCAAAATTGTTCTTCTAATGCATAGAATTTAATCAATTCTGTCTGCACCTTCTGTAATCTTGCTCTGTTGTTTTGTGATGGATTCTGTTCAAATTCAGCCTCATGCACTTTTGTCACCTCTTCCAGTGTTGCCACCTGTTTAAAGATATCTCCGTAGGTGTCCTTACTCCATTTGATCAAAGCCTTACTCACCTTCTTCATCTTGTTGTGGAAATTGAAAAAAGGGTCATGACTATACTAACTTTCCCAATTTTCTTTGATTGTCCCCAAGAAAGATTCATGATCTATCCAGAAATTCAAAAACTTGAAAGGTTTTCTAATAATTCTAGCATCTGTTTTATATGTTAACAACATTGGAGAATGATCTGAACCCTGTTTAATCAGGTGTTCCACTTCAAAATTAGGAAAAGCAGTCATAAATGACTGGTTCCCTAAGCATCTATCCAGTCTTTTAAAAATGCATGCTTCATCTGATCTTCCATTCCACCATGTGAAGCTACTTCCCATGAAACCCAAATCCTGCAGTTGACATATGTTCAGACAATGAGAAAAATCCTCCACCTCTGGAAAAGAAACTGGCAATCCTCCATATTTTTCTGTTTCATCTAAGATCACATTAAAGTCTCCTCCCACAATCCACAGCATTGTCATGTTAATAGAAATGTCATGTAAATCATCCCATAAAGTAACTCTGGTAGCCCTTTCAGTGCTAGCATAAATCAAATTGATTATGCTCTCCTTATTAGAATCAATATGAGTTAATTTCAGTGAAATGATTTGCTCAGTATCCTTTGTAACTTCTGCTTGAAATTCCTCATGAATGAACACCCAAATCTTTTCATTTATATTATGATATGTTGTGTCCATACCCAACCACAATCTATACATATCAATGTGTCTATGATGTTGGAATGGTTCCATTAAACCTATGAAATTGAACTGCTTCTGTCTATGCATTAGAACTACTCTCTCAAAGGCCTGCTGAGAGTTTACAGACCTGATATTCCATATTAGTGAGATATTCATTGTACACTTCCTTTAGCATGTGCTTTCCTTGTTAGTACTCCACCTTCATGCTTAGGTGGAACACTTTTATCTCTGCCTTGCTTGCCTTGTCTCCCTTTTGTTTTTGTTGTTTGCTTTAGTGATATATCTCCAGAATTCTGAACCATTTGACTATTTGTGGAAGTGCAGGTATTGGTCAGATCATCATCATCCACTATCTCATCATCGGTATGACAAGGTATCCCCTTCTCCTGTGCATTTGATGATGTAGAGTCTGTATTCTCTTCTCTGTCTTCAATTTGAGCAATGTTATCCACCAACTTGATCCCCATATTTCCTTCTTTTTGTGATGCCACATGATCTTTGTGTTGTGTTTTGTTTGCAGAATTATGATCAGCAGCTAAGTCAGCATCCCCCCCCCCCCCCCCTCCTTTATTCGCTTCCTCACTACTCTCATTATCAGGTGGACCTCCAGGTACGATCCAACATCTTGCTCCTTATACATTCCATTTGGCATTTTCTCTTGGTTTGCTTCCTGATACTGTATCTCTATTGATTGAGATACTTGTTGCTCTGCTGTGTTCTTTGCTTTTTCATCCTGTATCTCCTTTTCGTTTGAAGTTTCCTTAACATCAGTGACCGTCCTTTCAGAGTCATGTGTTATTGTTTTTTCACTTATCTGCGTGTCTTTTCCTTTCCCACAACCCTTGTCCTGTACTTTGCTTGGTGATTGTATCTTTTCTTTCCTATTTGTGCTCATTTCTTGTTTATTATCAGTACTGTTTTCTGCATGCTTCTCAAAGTTTGTTTCCACCCAAGGTCTAGCAGAATCTTTCTCTTTATCTTCATTATTTTTATCCTTCTCAGCAATTTGTTTTTGCACAACATCATGTGCCACCTGCTCCTCATTTAGGTCCACCAAAGTTTCATATTTATTGTTTGTGCTGGCAGCTTTATCATTCTGTCTGGCCTTTTGATTACTGGGAACTCTTTTTTTGGTGTTGAAATCTCTATTATCTTTTACAGGATTCCAATTTCCCGGATTTCCTAGCATTCTTCCACTAGGTAACATTCTAGCAGAGTGATTGTAGTGATTGTGTTGATTGTTGTAACCCTTATGCCTTTGCTTGTCTTTCTCCTTATTCTTGCCATTTCCATACCTTGTGTTATTGTCTTGCCTCTGCTTATCATTGCTATTGACTTGGTTCCGATGTTGCTGACTTTGATGAGTAGCTACTTCTTTCTCCTTGCTTTTTCTTGCTTCTTCCTCTGGGTTTTCCTTGATTTCTTTGTCATCTTTTGATTTTGCATTGTGTTTTTCATCCCCATTCTTCTCTTCTTCAGCCCCATATTGTGCTAATTCAAGATTTATAACCCTACAATCATCTTCATTATGGCCCTATAGTTTACATTCCCTGCAATACTTAGGAAGATAGTCATAATGAATTTGCACATCTACAGTCCTTATTGCCCCTGATTTTTCATTTTCAATGTCCATCCTTACAGATTTAGGTAAATTTGCTAACAAATCCACTAACACCTTCACTGTAGCACAACTAGGTCTGGTTTTGTTAATAGCGGTTGTATCCAAATGTATAGGAATTCCCACTGCTGATGCAAGTGTGAACAGGGATTCCTTAACAAAGTAAGTAGGCAATAAGTTAGGAAATGAGATCCAGGCCATTGCTTTAGAAGTTTCCTCATCAATCTTAAACTTCGAGTCATAGATTAATGGCCTCATTTGATACGAATATCCTTCTCTATCTTGAATATAATAAGCAGGCTTTGAAATAAGGTTTATAAAGTCCTCCCTTAGTGTCATTCTGATAAGAACATGTCTATTTCTAAAGAAACCAATTCTACACTCACCCTTTATTCCACATTGTGCAGGTATTATTACTCTCAATTGCTCAATATCCGGCCACCCATAGGAGAATTTCCCCACTACGGCATGTTGAAGTTCTTCAATCTCATTCATTTGATTCACTTCGTTCTCTGTCCATTTGACATAAGGTTTCCCTTGTAAATAAGTTATTGGTTTTATTGGAATTTGTTATTTTGGTTGTGATTGTGTTTGTATGGATTCATTCAAAATCACTGGTTTGAACAGACTTGCATATTGTGGTTTGTTGGGATCAAATTGTGGTGTAGTAATCTCCTGTGAAGTTGTCAATGAAGGTTGGCCAGCCACCATGGTGGTCTGACCAACGGCCATGGAGGCCATAATCAGTGTATTTGAGATCTTGGCTTTAGGGTTTACATGAAAAAAGGAGGAGAGAGAAGAGAGCTTATTCGGGTACTTACCTTACATGTGAATATATATATATATATACTCCATGTAACTCTGACTTAATATCAATTACTACTTCTGCGTACAATGTATCTCCAACTTTTTCAAAACACAAATGATTCATCATGTTGAAAGTCTAGCAAAAGGAACGTGCTTAACACGGGTCAAAGTGGAAAAATCTTTCATTTCTTGGGGCACAGAGAAGCAAAATGTAAGTATATAGGAAAAGTCTATTCCAAATCCAACCACTCTTATTAAAGATACTAGCAATATAATTTTAGCCAAAAATTGACTGCTTAACACGGGTCAAAGTGGAAAAATCTTTCATTTCTTGGTGCACAGAGAAGCAAAATGTAAGTATATAGGAAAAGTCTATTCCAAATCCAACCACTCTTATTAAAGACATCTACTAGCAATATAATTTTAGCCAAAAATTGACCGACGAGTGGAAGCTGATTCAGAATTTAAAGTTTATGAATTTCTATATCAATCTCAAATTAATAAACAGTAATAACTGAGTTCATAATCAAATATTTATAGTATTTTAGTAGATATTTTAAAACTACTGAATACACATGGACTGTAAACACTCAAGTCAATAAACAGTAATAACTGAGTTCATAATCAAATATTTATAGTATTTTAGTAGATATTTTAAAACTACTGAATACGCATGAACTGTAAACACTCAAAGTCTTGCCCCTGACTATATAGACAATCTAAATTTCAAATCCCAACCACTCTTTTTAAAATCTTCTACTAGCAATATAATATGTTGCCATCATACGGGCGATACTTTAAAAAAAAAAAAAGTGTGCAGCCAATAATTGATCCTTTAGGCATTCAAAGTTTCCTATTTAAAGGAGCCCAAACCACACAATAAAATCATCCCAAAAAAAGGCAAATTGCTCTTTGAAGTCTTTTAATTTCACTTTAATCGTCATGGCTTTTAGTGCAACAAATTTGAGCTTGGCATTGAGCCTTATGGCTCTAATTGTTCTTGCAAAAGCAGATTTTAATGAGAAAGTAGAGCCAATTAACAATATTCTGGAGAAAAATTCAGAAATGTTAACTCAAGAATTTTGCATTTTAGGGGCTGTTGGTTCAGTTGTGTTCGAAGCCATTATGAGAGAAAGACGAATGGGAGCTTCTCTCATTCGTCTCTTCTTCCATGATTGCTTTGTCGATGTAAGTTCTTCATCTTATTCGAAAATTTAATTTATATATTTTGGTAGTGTAAAAGATTTTATACTATCGATGTACGTACTTAATATGTTACAATATCAGGTTATTGAACTCTCTCTTTTTATAAGCGGTTGGCTAGTAGTTACCTTTTAGGTGACTTGATAGTGTAAAATTTCCTTGGGAAACTGTTCTTTGGCTTATTGCTATCTAAAAATCAATTATGCTAGAGTATATTGATGTGTATATATATTCTTGCACTGCATGAGAACATACAGCTGCTAATACTAATTAGTGATAGAGAAGAAAAGTACTCTAAACGCTTCTTTTAACTCTTGAACTGAAATTTCGTTTGTCACACACTTAGTAGCAACTACCAATGTAATGGGGACATAAATTCTTCTAGAATAATGAGTACAATATCAAACTCACAAATTTACTGTTTCAGCAATGTTATCATGCAATTATGAGAATTTTGAACATGCAGCTTAGTAAGATAACAACACAGTGACATGCATGCTTCTTCTCTCTCTCTTTTTTTTTTTTTTTAAAGTTTATTTAAAAAAATATATTTTATCTTTAGAAATAATTTAATTTTAAACATCTTTACCCTTAACAAAGTGATTTATTGCCATAAAAATATTCATGACGTATTTTAGACCAAGATTATTTTCAAAAATCTTTCTTTCTTAAATTTCATGCTCAATTGAATATACACAATTACATGAGTAAGGGCGAAAAGAGTAATTCATAAGTACAAGCCTATTTACTTAATTCATTGCCCCTTATCTTAGAAAAGTACGTAGTTAGTAGCCTGTTTATATCATATCGTAATGTTTGTCGGCCTAACAGTAATTTGTGGTATGATATTATTTAATTAGGGATGTGATGCGGGTATTCTTCTAAATGATATTCCTGGAAGATTCCAAGGAGAAAAAACTTCACCACCAAATAATAATTCAGTTAGAGGTTATGAAGTAATTGATCAAGCTAAACAAAGGATTAAAACCATGTGCCCTGGGGCAGCTGTTTCTTGTGCGGATATCTTAGCACTTGCTGCTCGTGACTCTGTTGCTATGGTAAGTGTATCATGATCATCCATTTGGTAAAATTAATTTAATGAGTTTAAGTTTTATGCACCGGTTGCAAAAAAATATTTTCCATTTTAGTAATCTTTTGTCTTATTGTAGAAATTTTCTATGCTTAGTAAGTTTTTCGTTTCAACATTTTCATTTTATTCTTAATGGCATGCCTTATAAAATTGATATGTCATGTTTAAAATTATAAGATCTGAAGTTTATTATATCCAATTTTAATTGAAAGTCATCTTTATATTTTTAATGTCCATTTAAACTGAGATACATAAATGAAATAGAGAGAGTACTATTAATAATATCAGGTTAACACTACAAAGAAAAGTTAGATTTAGCTATCGAAGTTCGTTGTGAATATGTCGCTAAATAGCTCGCAGGTAACAATTTTTTTTATTTTTTATAATCCGTTTCTAATCCGCCGCTAACTGGGGGCGAAAATATTTTCCGTTTAACTACAAAAATTTTCCGTTGCAAATTCCTATTTTTAATAATAGTTACATATGAGGTAATTACATGTAAATTTTTAGTATAAGCTTTAGCTCATAATTTAATATAATAATACTTAACATGCTTCAATAAGTTAAACTATACTGATACTATAAAAATCTATTAGTATATATAGCTTAAATTCTACTAAAATTATGTGATATATATTTGCAACCGTGCAAGCTCTAGTAAATTAAAAGAAAGAACAAGCTTGGCCCTTAAAATGTGTCAAACTTTTTTCCTTCAAACACTTGTCTAGATAATAAGAATCAGCAGATCAATTTTTTCTCATGGCTATACAACTAAAAGAAGCAAATATGTTCAGCAATACGTAGAGACTTGGAGTAGTCAATTTCCTTATTAATTAGCGCACATTGAATTAAAGTAGATGTTGGTCGGTGAGGTGAAGCCAATTGTAATAAATAATGCACATTTACCTACTCCAGACAACTAGTGGAGGTCACAAGCAGCCCACTGCCTTAATCAAACGTCATCATCTGCCTAAGTTACTTCATTTCTAAAGTGGACATAATATTTCTTAATGTTGATGTGTATAGTACTATAGTCTTACGTGCTTATATTATATTTCTCCACCTTAAAAAGGTTAAATTAATTAGAGATATTTACAACAATCTTTTTCATGAACTTAATTATAGCTCAACTACTTCAAGAAGAATTAATCCCTCAAATCTGTACTGTCTTATCAACACCTATTGCTACGACTCAAAAGCAAATAAGTTGGGATAGACTTAAGAGGCAGATCCATTATTGAAAAAGGATTTAATATTTATGTTTTCACCGGTGAATCCATCACAAATTTACAACTATGTATGAGATCAAAATTCGGTTGATTTTACGTGCAAATGTCCCCTTTTTAGGTCACTTTTGAATTTTTGTCCATATTTTTAAAAGTTCTGCACATAGAGCCCTTGGAACTTACAAAATATTAGACCATTGTGTAATACCTAAAAAATTTTAGACCGTGGTCTAACGTTTTAGCTTATAAGATTTTCAGTTTTAATTTGCTCAAAAAGGATTTTTATACCGTGGTCCAAAAGATCCATAAATTACAAAAGAAATAAAAAAGAAGGTCATTCATTAAATGGTATTATCAAAACTTCATATATTTGTTGAAATTTTACTGATTTAGTTTTTACATATACTTTTATACTTCAAGCAAAAACTACTAGGTTAAGTTGACTCTGTCGGGACTATACTGTATTTGCCGGTTGTATACATCCTTACTATTCATATCACGCTCATTTCAATCCGATTTGGCAGAAGTATACTACGTCCACCTCTAGCAATATAACTCCTCGCTATTCATATCGCTCCATTTAGGCTTGTTTCAGTCTGAACTATGTCTAATCATATTTGTTACTATATATTGAATCAACAGTTGGGAGGAATGCCATACCCAGTGAGACTAGGCCGAAGAGACGCAAGAACTGCAAATTTCACAGGTGCATTAACCCAACTTCCTGCCCCATTTGACAATCTCAGCGTCCAATTAACAAAATTCAGCGCAAAGGGAATGTCAGCTCGGGAAATGGTCGCGTTAGCTGGGGCCCACACGGTAGGATTCGCGCGGTGTGTGACAATGTGCGATGACAACAACATTAACCCCGCTAGGAAATCGACACTAAATTGTGGTTGCCCTGTCAGTAATAATAACACGAACTTAGTACCATTTGATTTGACAACTCCTCAGTTTTTCGACAAGTTTTATTACGACAATTTAATCAGGAACCGGGGACTTCTTTTTTCGGACCAAGTGTTGATGGGATCTACTTCTACTGGTGATGTTGTTCGAGCCTATAATAATAATCCTGCTCTGTTCTTGCGCGAATTCAATGCTGCCATGACTAAAATGGGAGATTTGCCCCCATCTCGTGGCGTTCAGTTGGAAATTCGCGATGTTTGTAGCAGGGTGAATGGTAATTCCATCGCGGAAATGTGAAAAAAGAAAAAAAAAAATCCATAGAATTTCCAACTTTGTTGTTCCAGAATAAACAAACGTATGGCTTCTTGATAGTCTAGTTTGTTGTTTTATGTAAGTTGCTTGGCCCTCTAATATGTACCCTTTGTTTTTGGTTACACATGTAATACAAAATAATGGAAGTCTTTTTCCATAGTTGCATTAACTAGGAGTAGTACTAATTATTGCATTCGAGGAGTCAATAAGGATTTTCTTTACCACAAAAATATTTCAATTGTTAATCACATTTATGACCTATACTACTTATGTACTATTCAAATACGAAAATTTTATTTAAACAATTCATATTCGAATTCATATAATACATTAGGGGTTGTTTAGTTTGGGGGATAAGGGGGATTAGCTTATCTCTTGTTTGATAGGATCTGTTATTTCGGAATTAGCAAATCTCTGAATTGTTTATAGCACAAAAGCGGTATTATTTGTATCCCACGCGTCATGTGAGATAACAATATTGGGATTAGGAATCCGAATATTAGATAACCAAGAAGAAACATTTGACCTGAAATCAACAGAAACACTAATACAGCCATGAAATAGACACTAAGAGCCGGTTTGGATTGACTTATAAGTTGCTTATAAGCTGTTTTCAGCTTTTTTGAGTGTTTGGTTGGCCAGCTTAAAGTCATTTTGTGTTTAAAATAAACTCAAAAAAATAATTGAGCTCATTTGACTTAGCTTATAAGCTAAAAACAGCTTATAAGCCAAAAAAAATAAGTTAGATTATCCCAATTTATTTTTTTAGCAAACAGCTTATAGGCATAAGCCCATCCAAACAGGCTCTAAAGTGCAATTGTCCTGTCAACAATAACAGCACAAATTTAGTACCACTGGATTTAATGACTCCTAGTTTTTTCGACAAGTTTTATTACGAGGATTTAATCAGAACCGGGGACTTCTTTTCTCGGACCATGTTTTGATGGGATCTAGTTCCACTGCTGAAGTTGTTCGAGCCTATAATAGAAATCCTGCTTTGTTTCTTGCGCGAATTCAATGCTGCCATGACTAAAATGGGAGATTTGCCACCATCTAATGGCGTTCAGTTGGAAATTCGCGATGTTTATAGCAGGGTGAACGGTAATTCCATTGCGGACATCGGGACATGTGAAAAAAAAAAACTATAAAATTTCCAACTTTATTGTTCCAGAATAAACAAACGTATGGCTTCTTTGATAGCCTAGTTTGTTGTTTTATGTAAGTTGCTTTAGATGTACCCTTTGTCTTTCGTTACACATGTAATACAAAAAAAATAATGGAAGAGTATTTTTCCATAGTAGGACCATCGAGAAAATTTCATGGGTAATCATCCACGTTTGCGTCAATTTACTAGTGTATTATTTTTTGTTACTACATAAAAATTATTTTACGTTGCTCTGACGGTCACAAAAGTTACTTTGACCGCATTTGGTAAAAAGGCCACCTGATGTGTGAGTTAATGACAAAAATGTCGCTTATGTTTGAGGGTAAGTTCAAAATGATCCTTTAAATATAATTTTGAATAGTGTTAGTCCTTTAAGCTTGCAAAAGATAAGCACTTTTGAATAGTGCAAGTCCTTTAAGCTTCCTCAAATATTTAATAAATTTTGATTGTTTGAACCTGTGGTGCTTTGTTCTTGCGTGACTTCAATGTTGCCATGACTAAAATGGGGGACTTGCCGCCATCTAGCTAGTAGCAGTTGGAAATCCGCGGGGTGAATGGTAATTCTGTCGCGGCCATGTGAAAAATTTGATGGAAGGAAATTTAAAAATTCTTTGAAATTTTCAGCTTCTATTTTCCTAAATAAACAACGAATGGCGAGTTTCTTGATAATCTATTTTGTGGTTTAATGTAAGTTGCTTGGCCCTCATACGTATGTACCCCTTGTCTTCGATTACACACGTAATGCAAAATAATGGAAGTCTTTTTCCATAGTTGCACTATCAAGTATATATGTAATTATTGCATTTGAGGAGTCAATAAGGATTTTCTTTACCAAAAATTAAAAATATTTTGAACTATTAATCATATATTGTGACCTATACTACTTATGTGAGATGAATATGACTACGTTAATTTTTTGAAGGAATACATATTTCAATCGTTAAATTAGGATCGAGGAGAATTTTTCGAATCTTCCTACTATTTAGTTGGTTTTCGCTATACATGTCAAATCTTTTTGGGCTTAAGTTGATAAAAATATATTTTATGGCAAAAAAATATTGGGAAAAGAACACAGAGTGGCCACTGAAAATTTATTCGGCTCACGTTTGGACCTAATACCGCGAATTGGCCTTTCGGCCCAAATTAATCCCACGTGCTAGCCAGCCCAGCAGCCCAAACACATTTGGAAAAATAAAATCAGACTTATTGTGACAACTAAAGTCGCTACTAAGGCTTGCTACAGACAAATCAGACTTTTTAGTGGCAACTAAAGATCAAAAAGTCGCCACTAAATTAAAGGTCAAAATTCATATTGAGCCTTCAAAAAAAATTTCAAAACATGTATAATATGTGTATACTTATACAGTGATTGAGCTTTCAAAAAATATTCCAACACATGTATAATATGTGTATATTTATACGTTGATTGAGCCTTCAAGAAATATCTCAAAACATGTATAATATGTGTATAATTTGTAAGTATACGTTGATTATACATTTATTATACACAAATTAACAACAGTGATACATTTTCAATACACCTATTGTCGGGATACATATTCTATACAATAATGATACATTTTCTATACATATGATAGATTTTTCTATACAACAATGATACATTTTCTACACTTATACATTAGTGATACATATTCTATACAATAATAATACCGTTTATATATTGTATATGTATGATATATTGTCTAGACGTATGATACACTTTCTATACAAAAATGATACAGTTTATACATAAATTATACAACGACGATACATTTTCTATACTTATGTATGGAATATGTATCATATGTGAATCATTAGTGTATAATCAATGTATAATGTACATACTAATGTATAATATATGTATGATTAGTGAGTATACGTTGATGATACTTTTTTTTTTTGGTAAATAAAGATTTTATTACCAAAATGGATGTTGAGTTACAAAGCATTGATGGCTGAGAGTCGGATAAAAATCCCAACACTTCAAATAGGCTCACGATCAAACGACAACATGTTACATAATAAGCAAAGTACTACTACTTAAGTAGGATAAAAGTTAAAATCATCCAACCATCTAGCTACTTTGGGTCTCAAATTGCCTCTTAAGAACACCTCTTGGATTACAAGCTTGATCATCACATCCACTTGCTGTTTTTTATCTTGAAAAACTCTCATGTTCCTTTCCTTCCATATAGTATATACTGCAGGTGCAAGCACCATTCTATACACCTCTGCTTTGGCACTCCTTCCTTTAGCATAATTGATCGACCATCGTATTTATGCATCCCAATCCCTAGGCCTCCTGCTAATTTCTTGCCACTGGAGATGTCTCTGCCAAATTTGGGCAGACATTTGACACGAGGAGAACAAAGGGGAGTGGCTCTGATCAAGCTCTTTATCACACAAAGGGCACATCACATTACTGATTACACCCCATTTGCTTAGCCTATCTTTTGTATAGAGCTTGCCATGTGCAACAAGTCTCAACATAAAGATCCATTTGGGCAGACCAAGATTATTACATGCCAATTTCCTCCAATTTACCTTTGGGAACCCTCCTCTGAGCCTCTGATAAAACTGTTTTGATGGAAACTGCTCCATGGTGTGGATATCCATCAGTTCATAACCTGCTGCTGTGCAATACGTTGATGAGACATTTATTATACACAAATTACACAACAATGATACAAATCTATGATACATTTTCTATACATATACGGTAGGGATATATAGTCTATACAACAATGATACATTTTTTATATGTATGATACATTTTCTATACATAGTTGATCTTTAGTGGCGACTTAAATAGTCCTTTTTTTTTTTGCAACGAACTTTTGGCGACGACTTTTAGTGGCCCACAAAGCTCTTTTTTTTTTCTTTTTTGTGTAGTAATGGGTTTGGAGCAACTTGGGCCATCCGGTGGGATTAGTTTGGGCTGGATGGCCATTTATGTCCTTTGCCCAAAAATATTCAACACTGGTTTGGGATTATATATAGGTGTCAATATCGCAAAATAAAGGGTAAGGAAGTGCTCTTCAGAGTTGGGAAGAACTCTTCTTTTCACTTAATTTATACAAGTTATCCATTATTGGAATTGTAGAGAGTTATCCTTTCTAGGCAAAATTGGATAGTGATTTGTCCAACCCTCCCTCCCCCTCCTGTACACGAGATATACGCGAGATCCAATCCAGGTCATGTTATAAAAGAAATTTTTTTTTGAGCCTACCAAAAATATGTCCAAATACATATTTACTAAAGAAATTGCATCATTAACTTTTTCATTTAGGGTGTTTGGTATGAAGATTTTTCAAGAAAATATTATCCTAAAAACATTTGTATCTAATCTAGACAAATACTATGTGAGGTAGGGTGGGGGTGTGGTCGTGGTGTGGATGGGGGCTACGGGGGTGGGGTGAAGATGAGGTGTATTGAAGGGTGGGGAGGACACAATCGATGTGGAATGCACTTGGAACTTGTTTTCTTTACTTTCACTAGGGAAGTCATTTTCCTCATTGTAACGACTAATCTTTCGTTCCTGGAAGTAATAATCAAGACAAGAAAAATAGCGACAAAGAATAATATTTGATTTCAAGAATTTGTGCGGGGGTTACAATCTTTATGAAATCGTAAATAAAAATATGTAATCCTCTGATTCTTCTCCTCACGATACGGCCGTCAATCAAGGGCTTTGCTAGTTCTTGAATGGACAGATCACTTGTTGTTGATATTTCACTACGAATGCGGAGCCGAGCTTTAATAAAAAACGTATAGGTATGGAAACTTGCGACTCACCACTTGGAGCGAAGACTTCTTAGTATGCGGAAGACTTGCGGCTGAAAGCTTCTCTATGTATTTTTCTTCATCCCTTTTGGCTTTGTGAAGACCCCTATTTATAGTTGTAGGGGAGAGCTAGGGTTTGTATATGATTGGTTGAACTTTGTCATTTGAACACTTGGCGACATTTGATTGGTTCTTCTATTGTCTTGGCATGCTGCGTCACTTATGCACGTGGCATGATTTGACCGGTCCTTGACTTGACTTGGAGCGCCATGTCATTTGATACGTGGCACGGACCTTGGGCTAATAGAGTGGGCTCATCATGTGAAGTCCGACAAGATAGACTAGCCCAATTGAATTGGTCTTTCAATTAAATCCATACCAATTGGACTTAAGCAATTAATCCAATTATATTATCCCATAATATTTGTTCGGACTAATATACCTTGAATTTAATATAATTCGAATTTCTTGTGAATTTACTTTTAATAAAATTTCATCATCTACAAATGCCCCCTGCTTCAAGGCTTGTCGGAGTGTCCAAACTTTTGTAGACTAGGCTTGAAGTATTAACTTGATGTTGTAATTGCAATGTTATGCCACACCAAGTAAGAATATGATGGACTTTGAATTAAATGTTCACGTGATGTCTCTTGTGAAAATTTTAGTCCATGCTATATTAAGCCATACTTTTCAAATGGGATTTGACTTTTCCTTGTATGCCAATGTACTAACCCTCTTAGTAATATATTTTCCCGAATTGTGTTCTCCTAGTTTGTATATGATTAGGAAACTTCCAAAGCTGATTCGTTTTTTTTTTTTTCTAAAGGAATTAGGACACCCAGTTGATTTTGGACAATGCTAATTACCGTCCATACCGACTTTAGCTATATAGCCGCCTTTCAGACCTTTAAGAATAGAGCTGCGCTTCTCTTTCGCTTGGCGTCGTCAATCAGGAAGACGCTTTGAGTCCCGAGCAAATCATATTACCAACATATATAACTCTCCTACACTTTCCATATTTGCATGGTATTTCCTTGTAATTTATTAGGAGAAAATATGAACTTTCCATAAGGTTAAACTTTCCATAATTTGGCTCCAACTAGAACAAGAATTTCTTTTGTTGGACACCTATAAATACCTCGTCTTCTCATGGTTATTGAGCATGAATTTGTAGCACCCTAGATCTGGTTTGAACCCATCTCTATCAGGTAATTTTCTTTCAATATGAATTTTCGTCACTTTCTTCACAGCCCTACATGTCTGTGGTCATATCTCGATGTAGGAACGTCGAAATCATGATCCGCTTAATGTTTCGGAAACTAGACTCGTAGAGCTACATCGTACATGGAAACCGTGACCAAATTATTTCTATATTTACTCAGATATTGATCGATAATCAGACCTTGAATTCTGATTCGCTGGTTTATTAGTCTTGTGCGTCCTGACGAAAAATCTTATATCTTGACTTAGGAACATCGCAATCACGAACGGTTTGCGGCGTCGGAAAGAAGACTCATAGAGATACGTCATATACGAAAACCACAATCAAATTGCTTCTATATTGGCTCAGGTATATTTTTTTTAATCAGCCACAAAATCTGATTTTGCTTTCTTGGCTTTGGACATGCTCTACGAAACTTACCTGTCCCCTTTTTTTTATTTCTTTTGCAGGTCTTTGGGCGCATCTGTACGGCTTTAACTTTAAACAAATATGATGCACTTTCGTGACCGCGATACTCCACGTCCTCATCTAGAGATAGTGAGCGACAAACGAAATTCGAACGCCAAAGTCCTTGCCTTGGAGGTTCAACCTCCAGTGATCGGTGCCTTCTCACTTGACGGAGAGATTTCTACGCTTCATCTTGCTGAATGGTCTAAAAAGGAGACCAAAGACGTCATAAGAAACTTCTCAGGCAAGGCCACTGTTATGGACGTCCGTCTGTTGAAGTCCGCAATTCATCGAGAAGTCGCGCCCACCGAATCTTCTCATCCCAATGGATGTTTCAACAACTAGAGTGTCCCGCCTTCTGGTTTCGGTGAAGTTTGCTACACACCCGGCTACTGGGAGTGGTGGAAGATGTGCTTCCTCGCTATAAGGAAGTCTTGGAGCGTGTCAAAGTTTACGATTCCATCTACGCTTCTTTGTTTACATATGATTATGATGACAACGTACTGCATGCTTTTTGTGAGCTTTGGTTTAGAGGACCAAGCAGGTACGCGGAGCCTCCGCAAAAGGCGTCAAAGTTTCGTGCAACGAAGACAAGATTGAATCACAATCCTTCCGGGCATATTGACATGAATTACTTACCACGAACCGATGAGGAGCATGCCCACTTCGTCGAGCTAGGAGTGGAAGATTCACTTAGAGATGAGACAAATTTGTCGGCTTTCCTAACATATTGGCTTTGCAAGTTTGTTCTCCCCCATAAGAAAATTTACTACGTGCGTGCTAGCGTTCTTAGAGTGACGAGCGTGATGGCTCATGGAGAGAAATTCTCTTTGGCAGTCCCAGTCCTTGCGAGCATATATCGTGGCTTGAGAGAGATCTCTACTTCTCCAAACTTGAAGCAGGGGAATATAATTTTCCCCATACACTATGTATATGGCTGGCTAGGAGAATATTTTAAGACCCATAATTGTGCCAATCACTCACATCGGAGTATACCTTTATGCAAGATTTTTGGCGAGAAGATGGCCAAATACTTCAATTTTTCTGACGCCCGAAAGTTATTTCAACAAGATTATGCCCGCAACCTCCATCATTTGGTGTTGCTAGGTAGGGAATTATACTTCACCGATACTGGCGATCTCTCAGATTCATGGAACGATACTATGATAAGCCTTCGTTCGAGCTATGTTACACTTAGGCATGATGCGGATCTCATCGTGGAGTTCTATAGTCCTTATAGGTTTAGCGGACAATTTGGTTTTTGTCAAGACATCCTTGGAGACCTCATGGAGCGACCATACGATGGCACATTGCTAACACTAGCACAACTTTGGAATTCTTCAATTCGGCTTGGAACCTCTTCAAAAGTCATAATTCCGGTGCGCCCATCAGAAGGTAGTTCGCCTTTAATGACTCGCGAGTACATGGAATGGTGGCCAGCCAATCGGACAAATCCATTAGAAATGAGGCCTCGGATTATTTCACAAAAATCAAAGCAATATCATACACCTATGTGGTCCAAAAGAGATCCGACTCGAATGAAAGAAAAATCGCATCCTTCTTCCAAGTCCGAGGTGCAACTTAATGATACTCCACAAGCTCTTGAAACTTCTTCTAAGTCCAAAACCTTGAAGGATGTTGAAATCCCTACGAACAAAGGAGTTAAACGCGTCCGACTAGTCTCCAAGACAAGTGCTACGGCTCCTAAGGTGACCAATAATACTTCCAAAAGAAGGGAGGCTTCGAGTTCATTGAACAAGGGTGCCAAAGAAACATCAAGTCTCGCACCACCTTGCAACAAAATTTCTCGCCCTTCCTCTCTGCCTATTGATGTTGGAAATACCATCGCAGCCTCTAGTTCTACGGAGAGTAATACAAGTGGAGATCGACATTGGAATCGTTTAGAAAGGAAGTCGAAGGAGTCCGATGATCACCATAACGAATTCGCTGATTTGGACACTATTAGCATTGGATCTGATATCTATCTGGTTGGGGATCCAAACTCAATGATGGGCTTGGAAGAAGTAGCAGAACAAGTAATATTTCTTCTCTCCATATTTTCTGCATTTACACTCTTTTTTTTTTTTAAATCTGATGGTTTTTTTTTGTTTTGTAGTTGGGTTTCCAGAAACTAGACGCGATGAATGCAGCTGAAGTTGTCGTTAATCAGATTACACATCCGAAGACCTTCAGACCTTCCTCACAGCCATTGCAACCTAGCGCTTCGACCTTTGATCCACAAGGGACTATTTTCCGCTTCAAATCAACCTTCGTCTCTGAGATATGGGGTGCATTGTGCGGATGGATTACACAATTTTCTTTAGGTTCCTTAGACAGCTTTATGGTGTTGGAGGCAAGTATTGCTTCGACTCTTGAGGAACTTAGGAAAATCAATATTATCGATGTTTCTGCTTTGGAGGGTCTTGTCGAGAACTTCTTCAAGGCGTATGCGGAGTATGACTCTTTGAAATTGTCGAAGATGATTAAAGAATTACACCAAGAATCACTTTCAGATGCACAACGACTCCTCGATGATACTAAACAAGAACATGGAAAGCTAGATGGGTCCATGAAGGAGCTTCAAGCAAATCTTGCCAATGTGGAGAAAAACTTAGCAGCCTTGAACTCTAAGAAGGAGGAAATTATCGCATTCCTTGACAAATACCAAGAGGAGTTGTCCAAAATCAAGAGAAAATCACCATTATAGAGAGCGAGATTTATACTATTGAAGCTAATCATGTGTTGTCTGATGAAGAAGCAGAGAGACTATCCAAACTTGAAGAGGCGGTCGAGAAGAGTCGTCAACAAATCCTATGCTTCAAGCCTTTTCCGTGACTTAGATTCTTGCTTAGGATTTTTACTTTTTAATTGCTTATTATGATGTAGTGACATTCCTTTCTTGGAGCAATAAAAGTAGTCGCCTTTATTTCAATATGAATCATTTTGTCTTGTGATTTGGATCAATTTTCTCTCTCTCTCCCCCCCCCCCCCCCCCCCCCCCCCTTTTTTTTTAAGATAACTGAAGAATATTTTTTTCTCGAAATTTAGCTCGAATTCTGCCTTGCTCAACTCTTCAGATTTGCGCTTCGGTAGCAGAAAATTCATAACTCGGAGTACGAGGGTTGGAATCACAAGTTTCCAATTTCTATGGAAATAGGACTCATTGATCTACAACATATATAAAAATCACGGCCAAATTCCTTCTAGATTTGTACAGATAATTCTCCAAATTTATCTTAGATTATACCTTGTTCGACTTTTCAGCTTTGCGGTTCGGTGGGAGAAAATTCATAACTCGGAGTACGAGCGTTGGAATCATAAGATTCCAATTTCTATGGAAAGAGGACTCATTTATCTAAAATATATATAAAAATCACAGCCAAATTCCTTTATTTGTACAGATAATTCTCCAAATTTAGTTCAGATGCTGCCTTATTCTATTATTCAGCTTTGCACTTCGGTGGGAGAAAATTCATAACTCGGGGTACGAGTGCCGAAATGACGAGATTCAAGTTTTGTTGGAAATACGTCTCATTGAACTACAATATTTATAAAAAAAATACAGCCAAATGCTTGTTATACCCCATTTTAACCGGGTTGAAGCGGAGTACAACATATTGGTAATTCCTGTTTTGTTTTGTTTTAAGGAATCGTCACCTAATTAATTTAACGGTGAATTAGGACACCTAGATATTAACTAAGGTAAAGTTAAAACTAAACCTCTGTTAATGGTCTGCTTAACCAATGTGATTTTAGGTAAGGGTTCTATATCATCCTAAAGGGAAGGGGTTAGACATTCTTTAGAATCCGTTAAATACGGTTATCCGGCCAAACTTAGGTTAATTAATCAGGGCTAAGTATAGTGTTTAAATTAAAAATGGCTTACAAATATTACTAAAGTTTTAAAGGAAAATAACGTTAGTTAAAGTAAGATTTGCAGAAAATATAATAATTTGTGTAAAAGACTTTAAAGACTATTTTAAAATAAGATTTATAAAGATTGTTAAGGTTTTGAAGAAAGAATATAATAACGTTAAATACACTGCATCTATCTAATTAAAACATATACTAGTGAAACGGATCAAAAAAAATTACGTTCATTTTTTTTTATTACTAGTTCACTTCCAAATATTTATTCTCAGTTGATTTGACATTGTTGATTATTCATATACAGTGATGTACTAAAAAGGGAAAATTTAAAGCTTGAAATCTATCGGGTCCGCATAACATTTGACCAGCATGTAAATCCTGCAAATTTGCATGTGAACTTTTGCCAAGTGTGAATACAAAGAATTGGAAATTTCCTCGTGGCCACCCTTTTAGAAAGAAATAAATAAAAAAAAATTCTCATACCTTTCTTTCTCCAGTTCATTTTATGTTCCCACAGATCAAACCAAACGTCAAATATAGCATACCAAACTTTCTTGCCTAGCTATTCTTATGTGATATCGCGATGTAAAAAAAAACCTAGACCTTTTTTTATATGGTAAAAGGGTATGAATTTTTTTTCTTTTTACTAACTTTATTTAACTATATTTGGCTAAATATATGTATAATCGAATCAATCTAAAGTATTTATAGATATACTTGGATTAATATTTACCTATTAGGGATGTTTTGAAATTTTAAGATAGTAAGATAAAATATAATTCCTTTGACTCAAAAGATGTAATCATGCTATATTGAAAATCAATTATTCTAAGAAAGATAAATATTATAGGTATTATAAATAATTTCCACATAAAAAATAAAACAAGAATGAAACCTATGGGATTAGTTATTGGTTTTCCTCTAAATTAACTACCCATTACTAAAACTAAATCCCACTAACTTGCTAAGGTCAGATGTTCAAGGCCATTAAACTAAAACATATCAAATAACAATCACACACAGAATACAAATAACTAAGTAAGCATAGATATGTTAAAATGTGGCAGTCATTTTCGTCCTCCTCCTCTTCCTCTTGCTTCTACTCGGATTGCTTTCAGGAGAAGAAGAGAATCGAACAAGAATCCGACATGAGTTCAAGATTTCATCTCGACCCTCATTATTTCTATTCGGATGGGTTTTGAGGGAACTAAAGATACAAAGTGAAGGAGAGATGTTGTTTGGATCTTGTGGCGCCACCGAGTCTCATTTAAGACTCCTCGCAACTCCGGATATCATGCAATAAGCAAAAAGTAACGAAAGATTAGAGCAACAATACGATTCCCTTTTTTTTTTTAAAAAGTGAGTAAAACAAAGCAAGCAACATTATCGTTCAATTCACAGCAATATGTAAGTTCGAGGAAAATACTGCAAATATATACACGATTAAGGACATAAAGACGTGAATAATTAGTCCAGTTTCACACTAAATGCAACATGTGGATAAACAAAGAAACATATTATATACCCTTTTGGAAATCACTTTTGAGATCAAATAGTCGTTCATTTTTTCCATGGAACAGTAAACATACTACTAAATTTTATATACATGTAAAATAAAGAACAGAACTCAACAACATGCTATCAAACATCTCATTCTTTTCATAAAGAAGAAATGATAAACATGAAAAGATGCACCATAGCGCAATAGGAATGATTTCTTATTTGAAAATTCAAAGGCTTGACCCCTTTTAAATATAAAAGTCATCTTTTATCACGAAAAAAAAAAGAAAAAAAAGTAATCATGAGATTTGTAAAAAAAAAAACTGAAGAGTTCACGATACATAGAATTTATAAGCATATATTGAGCCAGTGATATAAGCTTAAAAAAAAAAATATATTCTTAGATCTCAAACAGCAAGTTATTTAGTCCAGCAAAACACACATTAAAACTTCTACTATTTTTTATTCTAAATATTTCGAATCTGGTAACATGCGAACGAGTAAAATTGAATGAGTCCTATGTCAAGCAGTAAAGTACCCTCACATAAGTAGTGTTGGTTACGTGACTTCACAAAATAAAATTTCTCATTGTCCCAGAAAGGGGGTGGGGTGGGGTGGGGGGTGTTCTATCAAATCTTAGGGTTTGAACAAAATTCAACGATGTGGGACCATAGGGATTCAGATTTGAAGCTGGTTATTTGAAATTCGAATTTTGTACTCCCTCCGTCTCAATTTATGTGATATAGTTTGACTGGACACAAAGTTTAAGAAATAAATGAAGACTTTTTTAATCTTGTGATCTAAAATAAGTTAAAGATATTTGTGTGGTTATAGATTATCTCGTTAAGCGTAAAAGATAAAGTTTAAAGTTAAAATTATTGCCAAATAAAAAAATATATCATTCTTTTTGGGACAGACTAAAAAAGACAGTGCATCACATAAATTGGGACAGATGGATACTAAATAATGAAAGAAAATAAAAAAGAAAAGCATTGAAAACTTTGCCCAGAATGGCGAGCAAGCTCTGGAAGAGTGAAGACACGTTGAAACTATATCAAAAATGGCAGAGATAAGATGGAATACGCTGTGTTCATGGACTTGGGGACTTAGGAGAAGCTTTAGGGCTAGGGGTTCATTTGGTTGCTGTTTCCATGGAAAGAAATTACGACAGAAGTGTTTTTAGGGAATTAAATGGAAATTGGGACGGGTTATGTGGCATTGGGCAGGAAAAATTGAAGGGAATTGGGCTCAGACCTTGGGATTTAGATAGTGGTCAGATTTTGAGTTTGAAAATAATCCTTTTTTTTGTATTTAAATTGTAGCCATTTGTTAATAGAAATAGCTGAATCGAACTCAATTGAAATAAAATTTGAGATGAATTAGCTATTCAATTAATTAATTAAGCTTCTTCATTTTAACAAAGTAAAATACCAATTTAGCAAATATAGACTAATTATAGTAATTAAGTCGTAAATTACTTTAATTTGACAATTTAAAATAAGTACTAAATAAAACACTTATTTTGAATATAATTAATACTTAAAATTAACGTAAAATATGTTTGGATATTTTTCCAAATGAAATGGAAAAATGCCACAAAAACTAATTAAGAAAATATTTTTGGCTCTTTTAGGAATGCGTATTTCAACTCTGTTTGAAATTCAAGAAGCTTGATTAGTTAGTTTGAAATGTGGAGAGCCAAAATTAGGTTTCAACACCTTGTCCTCAAGGTTCAAATTAAGGGAATCATTAAGCTCGCAATCTACAATTGGAGTAATCTGTTGGTCAGGTCAACCTTCACAATGTTTCAACAAGGATATGTGGAAAACTGGATGAATACGTGAAGCCGCTGGCAACTCTAGTTTGTAGGCCACAGTTCTGATGCATTTAAGAACTCAGAATAGACCAAAATATTTGCGACTGAGCTTATGATGTTTTTGGATTCTAACATATTGTTGTCGGTACGGCTTCAATTTAACATAAGCCCACTCTCCTTCTTGTTGATGAACATCAAATCTTCTTTTATCTAATAAGGACTTCATTCGGTGTTGAGCCTTTGCTAAGTTCTTCTTATGAACTTCCAGAACCTGATCTCTCTTGAGCATAAAATTTTCCACTAATTCATCAACTGTATTTCCAAGGATGTACCTGGC
This sequence comes from Lycium barbarum, assembly GCF_019175385.1. Classification (NCBI taxonomy): domain Eukaryota; kingdom Viridiplantae; phylum Streptophyta; class Magnoliopsida; order Solanales; family Solanaceae; genus Lycium; species Lycium barbarum. The sequence continues at coordinate 118,387,120 of NC_083347.1, forward strand.
TATTGTTGGAGGTTCCCTTCCACAGAGAGCCTGAAATGGAGTTACATCAGCTGAGGTTTGGAGAGCCGCTACCAAATTTTGCCCATAGAATTAGGGCCACCCAATCATGAGGTCTATCCGCCATAAAACAACAAAGGTACTACTCAACACACTTGTTTAAGGCTTCGGATTGACTATCCGTTTGCGGGTCATACGCAGTACTCATAGCAAGAGGAGTGCCCTGCAGTTTATGGATCTCTTTCCAAAAAGAATGGAATCTAGGATCTCTGTCAGTAATGATAACTCGAGGAGGACCATGAGTTTGAGCACATTCGAAATAAATGCTACTGCCATAGATTGTGTAGAAAAAGAAGCAAGCAAAGGAATAAAGGTGTTCATACTTGGACAAACGATCAAGAACCGTCATGGTAGTAGCCTTACCTTTTGAGCTTGGTAAGCACGTGATGAAATCCATTACAATCTCCTCAAAAAACATCTCTAGAATGGGAAATGGTTGTAGTAATCTGGCTGGAGCATGGTTGATATCTTTCATCTGTTGGTAAGTTTGGGAAACTGCCACAAAATTCTTAACATCTTGGCATATATTTCCATAAGATATTAGAGGACACCCTATGAAACATATGAGCCACCTCTGCGTGGCTACCCAAAGGTGTATAATGGAACTCGTGAAGCAAGTGGAGGCGTATGGGCGAATCACCAGGAATGACCAAACGTCCTCTGAAAAATACAATCCAATCTCGCAACATATAGTCATGAAAATCCTCAGGATCCGTGCTAATCCCTGCTGTATGTCCAATAATTCAGAGTGTTTCTTAGTAGCTTCTCTTAAATCAGCGATCTAATCACAAGTTTGAACGGCAATGCATCTGGAGGCTAGGATAAGGTATCAGCAGCTTGGTTTCATTTACCAGGTAGGTATACAATCTTGAAATCATAGCCCACAAGTTTACCTAACCATTTTTGCTGCTCTGGAGTTTGTATAGTTTGCTCAGTAAGGTTATTAAGGGACTATTAATCAATCATGACAGTGAAGCAACGATAAAGCAAATATTGTCACCATTTACCTACTGACTCGGTAATAGCAAACATCTCCCTGTGATATATGTTGAGGCTTGCTGCATGCGATTGCTCAATTTCTGGTTGTAATAAGCTATTGGATGTCCCTTTTGAGATAGCAAAGCTCTAATGCCTACACCTGATGCATCCGTTTCTATCATGAAATCATTAGAAAAATTAGGCATTACTAAAACCGGGATGCTACTAAGTAGATGTTTCAAACTTTCAAAGGCTTGTTGGGTCTGAGTAGTCCAACAAAAAGTTTCTTTGCGGAGTAGCTCTGTGAGAGGGCTAGCGATGGTAGCATAATTTTTAATAAAGCGGCGGTAGTACCCCGCAAGTCCTACAAAACCCCTAATCATCCTGACATTGTGAGGGATGGGCCAACTTTGAATGGCCTCAATTTTGGATTGATCAAAAGCTAATCCAGAGTTGGATATCACATTGCCCAAATAGTCAATTTTATTCTGCCAGAAAGAACACTTAGGCCTCTTAGCCACCAAATTATGCTTCTGCAACAGTTGTAAAACAAGAGCCAAATGCTCTAAATGAAGTGCTTAAGTCGGGCTATATACTAGTATTTCATCAAAGAATACCAGAACAAAACGCTGGATGCAAGGCTTGAAAAGAGTGTTCACAGTCGCCTGAAAAGTGGAAGGAGCATTGGACAATCCGAATGGCATAACCAAAAATTCATAGTGCCCCTTTTGTGTAAGAAAAGCAGCCTTTGGAACATCCTCAGAACAAACACGAATTTGATGATAACTGGAGAGCAAATCCAATTTTGAGAAATACTGAGACCCATGCAACTCATCAAATAGCTCATCAATGGTCGGAATTGGAAACGATCGCGGACAGTAATCGCATTCAAAGCTGTAACATCTCTAAATCTGGATTAGGTGTGAATGATAAAAACTAGTATTAATATGGTATTTTATCTATATGAATCCATTCGGGATGAATTTGTGAGGAAGATAGTCGTTTTGAAGTCAAACCAAGTAGTGAAATTCTTAAGGGCTCTTAAACTCGCCTAAGTTTCGGTAGGTTTGATTTCTGGCCCATTTTTGTGAAAATGCATTGCCTATTTAGGAACACTTCCTTAATAAAAGTTGTAGATCTTTGAAATACCTTTCCAATGATATGTTATGGAGGCCGAACATACAAGAAGTTATGCCTATTTTGCCAAACACAACGTAGAAACAGACACTGGCAGCGCGATGACTGCGCGTCGCGCATGTGAGGGCGCGTGCGATGGCTCAGGTCTTCAGGGGGTCCCGCGATGGCCACGCGTCGCGGGCCCATTGCGAAAACGTTGGGTTTTGGGGTTAGTTTCTAAACATCTATAATCACGAAAAATCAACCCTAAGGCCTACCCAAGCCTCTAAGGTGAATTCCTACTCCATATACATTGATTCTACACTAAATTTACCTCTTTTTGACTCTAATTCATCTCTCCAAACCCTAGATTGTTGAAAACTCAAAAAGAAGGAGATAAGGGCGTGTGGAGTTCGTCTAAGAGGTAAGACTTCTAATTTTATGAGTTTATTAATAAGGATTATATTGGTGTAGAGTATTCTACAATATTAGAATTCACTAATGATTCACATAAGGATTGAAGAACAAGTTTCAAGGCTAGAAAAGCCCTAGTTTTTCGAACAAGGCTAGAAATCCCTAGAATTGGTTAAAGTTCTAAACTTTGTTATTAATAACCATTGTAGCGTGATTGTTGAATTTGAAAGGAGTCCGGTTTCTATCTTATAGCGGGATTAGAGGTATGTCTCTTTTGAAATCTTTTAAAGTATGTCTCTTTTTTAACATACTCTTTTGATCGGTTTTTATGAACTCTTTGATTGTGGTTTGTGTGCGTGAGGGACAAGCCCACATTAAACCTTATTTGTACTATATTATATAAAAATATTCATGATTTTTTTCCTCTCTAAGGGATGATTAAAGATTGAGATATAAAACTTTGGTATTTGAACTCGAATTACCCATAAGGGATGTTTAAACTTGATAATTGGAAAACTTGACTATCTCATATGAATGCTCTATAATGGATTGTGTTGAACTCGAAATTTGTTTAAAGAAGTGAACCGATTTCATAGATTGAAATGATTTGATGTACCCCTATAATGGGATGATGAACATAATCCATAACGAATAATGAGACTATCATGACATGACTTATGATTCAGCTTTCATGCCATGATTTGAGATTTGGCTTCTATACTATGGTTGTGATTCGACTACTTTACTATGATTCTCTGTTGTTTATTTTTGGCCTAGCTACTCAGAAGGAAGGGTAGTCACTATGGATCCTAGTGGGGTTAGCCTAGTCATTCGAGGGGAAGAGTGACCATCCAGGGTTCATAACTCCGATGTGATTTTTCCTAGCCATTCGTGAGGAAGAATAGTCATCAAGGGTTCATAACTCCAATGTGATTTTACCTAGCCATTCGAGAGAAAGAGTGGTCATCGAGGGCTCATAACTCCGATTTGATTTTTCCTAGTTATTCGGGAGAAAGGATAGCCATCGAGGCTGACCAACCCCGATGTGGTGCTTCTATGCTGTTTTAGGGGACCTTAAATGGTCGTCCCTTTGTGTTATTGATTGGGCCTGTATTGGCATGATTCTGATTGATGGTGAGTGATGATATGATGATCTTAAGTTCATAAATGGAAGACTTAATCTTGATAAATGGCACAATGGATTGAAAGTGATTTACTTCTCTCTTAATGGTTCTTATTGATGGTTTCTTTATGTTTGATGAACTGCTTTATCTCTGAATTTCGAACTGTCTGAAAGAACATAAGATAACGTGAATGACTCACATATTCAAAGTGATTATTTCTTAATAATTGTCTTTTATTAGATATTCACAAGATGTTATCATTTGTTTCTCAATAATGATTAATACCTATTACTCACATATTTTGCTATTAACTATTGTCCCGGAGACACTCACTAAGTACCCAGTACTCAGGAATGCCATTGTTGTTTTTTATGGTATGTTAGATAACAATAAAGAGAAGGTACGGAGTAGAACTTATTGCTTTCCAAACTTATTGGTGAGCCCACCTGTTTGTTCGTGGGACACCCCTCTATTTAAAGTTATTGATTTAGTTTCTGGGTTGTGTCCCGAAGTTAGACTATTGTTTTTGTCTCTTAGAAGCTCCATAAATAGTTGTCAGATTGTGGGTAGATGTTAAAAGTCTCATATGACTTATTGAGGCGTTTTCCATGTTTACGACTATTTATTTACATTAGACTTCCGTTGATTTTATTATTTGATGGTGATCATGATTAGTTAGCTATTTATGGCATATTGATATAACTGTTGAAAGATTATCGAAAAAGATTTGACGTTTATTGATTTTATAAGGTGCTTCCAGTGTTGTTCATAGCATCTAATGCCTATTAAGCCTAGGGTGGGTTTTAAGGTGTGACAAAAGCTCGATAATCAACGCAAATACTCCAGCTACCATCCTTCTTTCTAACTAATGAAACAGGAGAAGAAAAAGGACTAGTGTTTGGTCGTATAACCCCTTCAGCCAGCATTTTCGATACCAATTGCTCCATAATCTGCTTTTGAAAATAGGATAGCAATATGGTCGGACATTAATTAATCCATCCCCTAGTGTTAGATTAATGGCATGGTCTTGTGCGCGGGAAAGGGGTAATCCCTGTGGTTTATGAAATATATCAGCATAGGCATTAAGTGTCACGACCCGACCGGAGGGCTATGACGGGTACCCGGAGCTAGACTACCGAGCACCACCTAGCATGCTTCTTCCAACCTATCTCGGTGGACCATATATCGAATTCTCAATTGACACATTCGGAATGAATATAATTCTCAAGGTAAAACTCATTATAAGACAACGTTCAACTCGACCTCATATACATATATATACGAGTCCACAAGGCTACAAAATGATATACAAAATATGCACTAGCGAGGTCATGAAACATCTACTACCCACACATGTCTACGAGCCTCTATTTGGAGTACTGGGAATCACAAAGGACGGGACAAGAACCCGTCATGCCCAATATATACCCGAAAGAACTATACCAATAGGCCACGACTCCGAAGTAGTGGAGTGCTCCGGAATCTCCGCTGACAAAGCTCCTAGGGATCAGATCTGTCTCCCTGTCTACCTGCGGGCATGAACGTAGCGTCCACAAAAGAAAGGACGTCAGTACGAACAATGTACTGAGTATGTAAGGCATGAACAGTTATGTAATAAAGCATTACGGAAACATGAGATAAAGAGATAACTTGTATAGAAAGCTGTCTCTTAAGGCGAATACCATGCATGCTTAGCCTTTTAAGAAAATATTTTTCATACATAAATAACATAATATCATCACTAGCCCATCCGGACCTCCTGCGTCCGAGGTAATCATCTCACGCCTCCCATTAGTGGTGACTGCCTCGCCAACTAGGCACGGTGTAACTATCATAATCCATAAGCCGCCTATCGAAGTGATGTCTGCCCGGCCAACTAGGCCCAGTGTAATCATACATAAAAATAAGCATGCAGGAGAGCCCGATTAAAAGCTACAACTCTATCGGAGTGGCATAAGGTCGGTAACCTCCGATTATGTTATGGAACATTAATTGTCGCTACATCTCACCTTGAAGGAATAATGATCATAAGGTGAGACCATCAATAATGAATAAAATCAATAAGCATGTGACAAACTCATTAGTATCATGAAAACATTGAGAACTTTAAGCTTTAGCCTTTCTAAGATGAAAATCATCATCGTAAGCATTATCACTATCTTGTCTTGCTTTAAGGGAAGAACAACATAAGATGAGACCAACTATCATGAATGTAGTCAAGAATTTCATGGTAAGCTCAATCATATCATAAGACTCTTGAGAGTTAAGGTTCACTAGAACTTCTAGGAGTAAAGCTAACATAGATAGCATATATGGGATCATAACATAGGATTCATGCCTTTTCAAATAAAGGGGTAGCCTGACATATCTCTATGACTTCTATTTACTTAACATTCTCCTCCAACGTCCGCGAAATCTACATTCAAGAGGATTTACACTAAGGTTAAGTCTTGAAAACCTTCTTAAGTTCAAACTAGCATAATTAAGAACTAACGAAATTTGGGCAGCACTTCTCCTATTTTATCAACTTCCATCATATTGCAAAACTGCCCCCAAGCAACAATAACAACATCCATAATATAATAATCAAGAAGTTACATTCAAATTAGTCTCAAATTTAACCAAATCTGCTTTTCGAGTTCACCTCATAGTCACCTTCTTCACTACAAAATTTGTAGCTTCTCCACCTAAATTCTTTTCCTTTCTAAAGGGTATTAAGCCTTTACATCAACTCAACCATACAAATATGGTGAAGAACATACCTTGTATTTGAAGAACTTCAATTCATACAACTTGTTCCAAGACCAAGTTCACCACTATTCCATGTAGAAGCAAGAACAAACACTTTTTATGAACTAGTTGAGGGTTTTGGAGCTTGATCTTCTCTAAAAATAGTCTAGAAGGGTTTGGGGTGTTTAAGAGAGCTTTTGGGGTTGCTAGGGATCAGATTTTGATGAACAATAAGTCCCAAATCATGTTTCTATTTATAGTAAGAAAAATAATTTCCACCGCCTCAAATTTCTGGAAATCTCGGGCAAAGTACGGGTTACTGTTCATCCCGTACTTCAAAGTGCGTGATGCTGTTCATCCCGTACTTTAGAGGAAAAAATGTTCAACTTTCTGAATATTTTGGTAAAGTAGGCCCAAAAAGTGCGGGACGCACTTTATTGTACGGGACGTACTTTCCTCCGTTCTTTCATAGAAGCGATCTGTCAGTTGCATTAGAAAGAAGACTCGCTGAACTTCAAGTTACATAGGTTATGGATTCCGTAACTCCTTATATTCTAGGAGATATGCCTCTTTGAAGTTGGACCAAAAATCCTGTCCAAAATTCTACCAAGTTTTTCCAAATTTTCAACGAACCTAATTTCTTCGATTCGCTTGATCCCGACACCTTTAAATACTTGTCTAACACTTATTAAAAGTTTTCCTTGACCTTATAGGGATATCACAGCCTCTCTGAACTCATGCTAGTTTACTTATGACGACGCGAAAATTCACGAGGTGTAACATCAAGAATGGCCACAAGATCAGGGGGCTCATCTTGGGGCGTTGGTGGTCATTCATCGATCAACATCAAACAAAAAAAAGACGAAATTGCATCTGTCTCTGTCAAATGGTGCAGAATTTGCAACTGCATGGGTTGGGGTTCAACTGGGGGTTCGCCGATCCAACGAACATGGTTGTTTTGTACCGTAAACTCCATTACTCTGGTGGCATAATCAGTGAGCACTGGCCTAAGAGTTAGCAACCGCGAAATACCCAAAACAACATCGGACCCGTGCATATTGAGAATATACAAGTCCATCACAAACTCAAAACCCTAAATAGTGAGTGAAATTCCATGGGCAACACCATCACACTTCAAGTGCTGACTACTTCAGTCAACCATAGAGAAGGTTGGGGTCCGAGTAATAGTCAGATTAAGAAACTTAGCCACCCTTCGGTACACAAAATTATGTGTGCTCCCATTGTCCACCATAACTTGTACTAGCGAACCCTGAACATGCCTTTTGAAGAGAAGATTCGTCGAAGAGTCCTGCATCCAAGGCATGATAAGAAATAGCTGAATGTTCCTGGACTTCTAAGCATTGTATCTCCTAAGCAATGAGATCATTTAGGGAAAAAGTATAGGGTAAATCAAAGGAGGATGGTCCATCCTCGAGAAATAAAAACTGTGGAAGAGTCTTGCACGTGTGGCTAAGGGTGAGATTTTAATCACAGTTGTAGCAGAGACCCTTTTCAAGGCGAAGTTGGAGGTCAGATGGTGATAGTCGTTTTACTGGTTTGGGCGAAGAAGATGATGTAGTGATCTTTGGTGGTAAGGCTAGGGCAGAAGTGGGAATTGGTAAGAGAGGTTGCGTCTTGGCGAAGGCAGATCCCCTTTCAAGTTCAATCTGAGGCTCATGTATTTACTAGATCCGCCGCCTCTGTCATGGTACTAGTCTTATGAATTAGAACTATTGTTTTAATATCTAATCAAAGACCCGAGACAAAGAGATGGACCAACCAGGACTCTATAATGTCCTCTATCTCGTTAGACACTGCCTCAAAGCGAGCCTGGAATTCAGTGATGATAGAATGTTGTCGGAGTTTGGGCAGACAACCTTTAGGTCCCTCTAATGCCTGCTTAAAAAATCATTGACATAGTTTCTCAGAGAAGTGAGCCCAATCCACCGGTTGTTTATTGCGAAAAAGCCAATGATACCACTCAAGTAACTTACCATTGAGGTTGAACAAGACCAACAACAGTTGGTGAGCTGAGGAAATAGAGTTAAATTTGAAACACCGTTCTGCCTGAAACATCCAGGTGTCGGGGTTCTGACCATTAAAATGGGACAACTCAGCTGTAGCGAGTTTGTGACACATTGCCGCTGGAGACGTTGGCGCAGTATCGTGGTTCAAACACACCTCTTTGGGTCGAGATCTAGCCGGTTCCACTGCCGTAGATTGCAGAGCAGCATTAGTAATAAAGTACTGCAGTAGTTTATGCTTGTTATCCACGGCAGAACATAAGTTTGTAACCGTAGTAGAGAGCTCAGTAAAATCTTCATGAGAAAAACTAGTAGTAGCAGATTTGAGTCTATTGCCCCTGGAGTTCGCAGAATGAAAGCACCAATGGAACAACTTAATAAACTAGAATCAGTTCCTTGAATGAATAATCAAAAGCAACTATTACAAACTAAGAATTCCAACTAAACAAATGGAGATTGCTGAACTCAAAATAGAAAAAGACTAAATGAAAAACAAGAAGAGGGGATGGGAAACTTGGAGATGAAGGAAGAGAAGAGAGAACAAAGACTAATACTGATAACTGATTGCCTGCTATTCTTTTGCATATTCCCTTCTATTAGTAACAACTTGATTCCTTTTTTAGATCATTCTTGTGCTAGGTCACGTTGCCACACAAAGTCAGCTAATCTTTTATTGGGCTGTTTGGTTCTCTTTCTCCTTCTTAATGAAATCCCAGGCTCAAGTTCCTCTTCAACAGACTCTAAGCCCACTTCTTGATCCGGGTTTACAACACAAGGGATTAAAATGAAGAAGTCGTCACTTGAAATTGAGTTTTGATGTTCGAAAGTTACCGTTTAAAATAATTATCCCTTTTAAAATAAAATGACTTCAAAATACTGATTTGCGATTGAGGATTCTGATTATGGAATCGTGTTGATTAGGGGAAGGCATTAACACCCTACGAATCCCGTCATTCTAGCATGGTCGCTTTATTAACTTCTATAATTGATTTAAGTAAAATTTACTTGGCATAGGTTCCATTATTACCTATTTATGGAACATAACTAAACTTTTCAATAATTATATTTAGTAGCTAAAATATATCATATTTACTTCACATAGCTACCATGTTTTCACCACTCATCTGATAACTTCCCACTCCCCTAAATTTAAGCAAAAAAAAACGTGTCTCTCTCCTACCTCCTAAATACACGCCATTATTCACCATATCCATTACTTTCCTCCAATTTCAAATCAGTTTTTCAATTATTCAACTTCCTTTTTTATCTTTAATTAACTATTCATTGATTTCTCTCACGTTTCAAATCTAATTCCCAAAATAAAGTAAGATTCTATACAGATTTTTATTTTTTACCGTGTATTTAACCTATATTTTGAGTGTTTTTTTTTTCGTTTGAATCAGGAATGCAAGTCTAAGTAATTAACTATCAGTGTTTGTTCTTGGTTGTTTTTTCTTAGATTCAATTGGAATGACTAAGAAAGCTGCTACTCCGATGAGAAATACAGGTATAGAACCCGAATGTGCGATTCCTAATTTTTCTTTGGAAATTTCTCAACATGAAACTGCCATTGCAGGCTCTTATGCTGAGAATCGTTCAAAAAGAATTAACGATCCTAGGCGTTCTAAGGAATATGTTGATTCGAAGAGTAAACAACAAGAAAAATTGAAAAATGTTTCTCAAATGGAGAAACAAAAGAAGAGAAAGGCTGGTGACAATGTTGTTAATGTTAGGGGCAAAAAAATTGCTAAAGCCAAACGTAATGTGGATGAGGATGATGATGAAGAGGTATGTTTTTGTTGTATTTTCAGTATATTTAGTTCTTTTTTTTTAGTTCAGTTATTACAGATCTGTGAATTAACCAGATTTATATTATATGTGCATTTTAAGTATATTTCTGTGTTTTTTTTACACATGTTTCTTCAGTTATTTTGTGTGTATTTTTCTTCACCATAACTGTGATTTTTAAGATTTTTAAGTACATTCAGTTATTTTTGTGTATATTTTGTTGACAGTTATTACAGTGATTTTTAAGATTTTTAAGTACATTCAGTTATTATTTTGTTGACAGTTATTTTGTGTATATTTTTAAGTACATTCAGTCAATATATGTCAATCATACGTGTTTTTTGGCATTTTGTTTCAGGTATCTAAATTTTTGGTTACCAAGCACCCTGCTGTGGCACCATCTATGTATAGATACACGAATGTTAATGTAATGCAAGATAATAGAGGCAAACTAACAGATCCACAGATAGATATGTTTAGGAATTCTTGTTTTGGTAAATATCTTAGAATGCAGCAATTGGATGTACAAGCACAGATTTTTCGGTGCTTTATGGTCAAAGAACTTAGGGGCAGTGCATATAGGTGCTTTACATTTGAAATAAATGGTAAAGTTCTGCGTTTTGGCCTTAGAGAATTTGCACTGATCACTGGGCTAGATTGTGTATCTGATGAAAATGATTTTGTTTATGATAACTCAAAACCGAATAGGCTTATGGTTGAGTATTTTGGTAGAAATCAGGAGAACCAATTGCCAGTTAAAAGACACGAGCTTATTGAGTGTTTCAACAAGACTGTCTGGGATGATAAAGGGGATGACGCAGTCAAGATGGCAATATTGTATTTCATAAATACGTGGGTACATTGTGGTGAGCCGAACTCAACAAACATACCAAGGATCCATTTTGATGTTGTAGAGGACGGGAGATATAATGAGTATCCTTGGGGTAAAGATTCGTTTAGAGAGTTGGTTGTAAGCATCGGGCAGAAATATGCTGGTTTTAAGAAATATTATAGGATTCATGGTTTGCCGCTTGCTATGCAAGTATGGTTGTATGAATGTTGCTCAAAAGTCTCGTCCACCATTGCAGTTAAGACGGGGAATTTAATTCCTAGAATTTTGAACTGGCGGACTACGGAAGGAAAACCAGAATTCAAGAGATTGATGGATGGCATGTTCAGAGACGATAAAAATCCAGTAAAACAGTCTTTTAACAGTTTTGTGTCTTTTACCATTTAACTGTTTTAATATGTTTGTTTTACATGCTATATTTTGATTATATTTTGTCTATATTTATGAAATAAGTCATTTGTGATCAATATATTTTGACTATATTTTCCTCATATTTTTAGTATGTTACCAATGTAGATATATACGGTAATATAGTTTCTATATTTTGTTGTTCATAGTCCTGTAGATTTGAGGAAGTTGTGCCAACACCCCATGAGTTGGAAACTCTTAAATTGCCTCCTGTTGCACATGATATACCAGACGTCAAACATGGAGTTGATGGTGTACATGGTACTGATTTGGTAGACGATGATTACGATGATTTTAGTACCACACCACCGCATCTGTCCAGTGGCAAACAGCAACAAAGGAGTGCCAATTCTGATTCCCCGCGAGGCAAGAAAAGGACGCAGTTTCCAGTTTCTGTTCCTCCTTCCAGGAAACAACCATCACGGAAGGAATCTGGGATAAAAGGGACAAGGAAACCAGATGCACCTACAGCACCCCGAACAGATGAGTTTAAACTGATAAGGGAAGAGATTCGGATTTTCAAGAAAGAAGTAGGCGTTTTGTTTTCAATATGTTTTTTTTACTTCATATTGCTTGTGTCAAGTAATTAACAATTCTAATTCTATTTTTTATCTTTCAAAACTGTAGGTGTTTGACTACATGGATAACAACTTCAAAAAGTTGTTAGATGCAATAAAGGGAAATCAAACACCAGATAAGGTGAAAATCAACACTAAAAATGGAAATTATTTACTTTTTAAGTTATTTTGATATATTTATTGGAAGACTTTATATTTTCTTTTGGAAAATTTTAAAGGTCGGCGACACAATGTTAAAAGCTGACTTACATAGTGATGGTGGGATTTCTCAAGGCAATCAAAGTGGCGGTGCAGTAAAGCTTTCAACCAAAGAGAATCAAGGTGGTGGTGCCACTTCCGCGCAGAGGAGTCATCCAGTGGTACTCATTTTTTCTTTCACTTTTCTATATTTGCAGTATATTATTCAAAGTGAAAATATTGGATTTTTAGCTGTGTTTTTGTATTACCTATAGTGTATTTACATATATAGTTTTCACATGGTGATTTGTTAGTAGTGTTCTTTTTTATGTATCTATTTGTGCTATTTTTGTTATGATTGTGTTTATATATACTAGCAGTGCTATATTTGTTTTGGATTGATATTTTAATATTAGTTTTTCATATATGTTGTGGCTGTATTTTAATTGTATTTTGATTATTATGTTCAATGTTACTTATTCTGATTTCTGTTTACTATATTTCAGGCATATTTACCATATATTTTCTCTATATTTAACTGAATCTTTTAACTTTTAAAGCAGTACTATATATGTGTCTATGTGTATCTGTTTTGCTGATGCCTTTAAATTCATTTGAACCATGTTTTTATTGTTTTAGGTTGAGGGAGTTGGGTTGCCAATTAATGATCCGGTTTCTGTTGTTGATGTGGATAAAGAAACTGGAGTTAAAAGTGATGCACAAACAGATGGAGTGCCCATAACACCAATCCATTTAAATTTTGATGTAAGTACTGAAATGTGGCTTTTAAGTACTGAAATGTCATTTTGATAAGCAATAATTGACAAACACCAGTCATTTTTTTCTTGTTTTTTATTTCAGGAATCTCAGCAAATCGGCGATATGGAGAATGCTAATGCTGAATTTACCGCATCAGAGGAAATGGTATCGGACTTGCTAATCAACTGCCCTTAAGCATGTGTTATTCCTCTCGGTCCTCCTCCAGTACCACGCGATGATCAAACCGATTTGTCAAGTTTAAGGACTCCTCAGAATGTGGACAATAACCCGGTAACCATCTCTCAGTGGATGATTCCTGATTCTCAGATACCAATCCAACTTGGAGTACAACCAACAACCGGACAAAGTTCAACTAATGAAACTGAACAGCAAGTTGGAGTACAACCGATAGTTGGCCACAGTTCAAGCGATGAAACTGGACAACAAGTTCCCGTACAACCAAATGCGGGCCAAAGCTCAAGTGGTGAGACTGTACAGTTTTGAAACTCTGAAAAACAGATCATTGTCCATCCAGGTGCTGCCCGAGAAAGGAAACCAAGCAAATATAACCTGTCCCCTTATTGTCCCAATTTCAGCTCAGCGGGTTCTTCTGCCAAAAATATCGGTCCTTGCATTTATCAGAAAAAACACCCATTTGTTGACCACCCTATAAATGCCCCGTTAGATACTTCGTTTCTTCAAGAATATCAAAAGTGGCTTGAGAAGGATCTGTTGAAATCGCATGACAAAAGGTACTTATTGTCACAACTTGTTTTTTTAGTTTTCCAGAATTCAATTATCAATAAACAAAACGTATGTTCTTTCCATTGTTGATATACAGGAAGCCAAATGAAAATCATTACAGAAAGAACAAGGAAGGACTCGATCCTGCGGATGCCGAACTTCGGTTGCATTTAGGCGTTACAGCCGTAGCCGACAAAAACTGGTTCTACTTGTTATCTATGGATGGGCAACTTTGGACTGATGAGGTTTTGATATCTTTCTGCTTGTTATCTAATTTTTTTATGTTTTATAATAGAATTACAATGTGATGTATCTAGAGTATATTTTTTACTATATTTGACATATATAGTAAAAAATATATTTCAGGCATATTTACCATATATTTTCTCTATATTTAACTGAATCTTTTAACTTTTAAAGCAGTACTATATATGTGTATATGTGTATCTGTTTTGCTGATGCCTTTAAATTCATTTGAACCATGTTTTTATTGTTTTAGGTTGAGGGAGTTGGGTTGCCAATTAATGATCCGGTTTCTGTTGTTGAAAATATATTTCAGGCATATTTATCATATATTTTCTCTATATTTAACTGAAACTTTTAACTTTTAAAGCAGTACTATATATGTGTATATGTGTATCTGTTTTGCTGATGCCTTTAAATTCATTTGAACCATGTTTTTATTGTTTTAGGTTGATGGAGTAGGTTTAGGTACTTATTGTCACAACTTGTATTTTTAGAATATTGTCATCATTATACTTGCACTATATTTAATATACAGACATTAATTTACTAGTTGACCACAGTACTGTCCAGGTATACAGAATTGTATTTTTACTATGTTTAAGAGTATATTTCACTATATTTACTATATATACAACAATATTTTTTTTGAACATAGTGTTGATTATAGTCACTGAATTGATGTTTTTACAGCATATTGATGTTATTTTCTACTACCTACGCAAGAAGGGGAAGTATCACAATAACAACAACTATAGATTCATCACTGCCAGCTGTATTTTTCACACTTTAGTTGCTGAAATTTACAAATCTTGGGAAAACCCTAATTCATCCACATGTGTCGCCAGTAAGGAAGATGAACTGTGTGAGTACATTAACGGGCACAGGCTGTTGGCTAATGTACCATGTTATACTGTTGACAACGTACTAATTCCTGTCAACATAAAAGAGGAAAATCACTGAATTTTGGTTGTGATATCATTCATTGACAGGTCTGCTCTCATCCAATGAAAAGATCATTCATTTTTCTACAAATTTTATATGTTTGTTTTTTTCTTATATTTTCTTTTTACAAACAGGTTCATCTACGTATACAACTCATACCGAGCTGCAGGGCATGATGTTGTCGTTAGAGTCGGAGTGAAAATGTTTGCTACTCTAGTGACACATAGTCTACAAATGACTGATTTCTATGAGAAGAAGGCGGATATAGATTTTATCACACATCCTTCTTACAGAAATAGAGAACAGACCGACAACTTTGACATTGTGAATGTAGACAATCTCCCGCAACAAGCTCCCTCTAGCATGTACGAATCTATTCCAATAAAAAACACAATAAATACATCTTTTTTTTCGTGGGTTTTGATAAGTAAATTTTTTGGTCATTTTTGTTCCAGGGATTGTGGTGTGTATGTGGCAGCCTTCGCTGAATACTTGAGCTCAAGTGCAGTCATCCCAACCGAATTCGATGCAAAGTTACTCCGTATGAGATATGGTGCCCTTTTATGCGACTATGCATGGGATAAGTCAAACAACAATGCATCAAGTGATAACGAGCAGCCTCCAAGACCAATTAGACCGGCAGTTGATTACGATGCAGTTGATAAAGAGGATCTTGATTAGGCCACCAATTCATTTGTGTTTTTGATTTTCATGTTGAACAATAGCATAGTTGGTTGCGACTTTTGTTGCTGTTTTTTCATTTTGGATATATTGTTTCATGTGTAGTAATCTTTTTTAGGATGATTAATATTGAACACCACCTTATGGTTTTTATATTGTTGTTTCTTTCAAGTATGTTATTTTTTCAATGCATAAATTCCATTTTTCATTATCTGTGAAATGTATTCATTTAACAAAGTAGTATATATAACCATTTAAATACAACCGATATATACAGAAAATATAACTCAGATATATTCCATAAGTCCATTTTTAAAATTACAGTTTGTTACAAAATTTAAAATTTCATCTAAATACACTTCAAATATATGTAAAATATATATCAAATATAGTTAACAGTAAACCAGAATAAGTATTATCTACCAGATCAGACAAAATGCAACTAAAATATAGCCAAAATATATATGAAATACAACTATTAAATCATAAATCCAAAACAAAAGGTCAAATCAGTTAACATAGAGTAGACTTTCCAAATACCATTTAACCACCAATATAGCATTACATTGAAAAACATCGGATGTTCAACCATGTGAAATACAATCATACTAGAATAATATGAATTCAAGATGAATTCATTTTTTATTTTTAACTGAAATTTAAAGTAGAATTGTCTTAACAAATAAAATCAAAATGGACTTATTTATTCTTCTTATTGAGCGGCGGATTATCACACGAACGTATATTATGACCAAGACGTCCACATTTACCGCAGGAATTTCTGCGTTTACCAATCATCAACTCCTGTAATGGCTTGTCCCTCTTCTTTTTTGGCCTCCCAGGGGGTCTCTTATAGATCGGTGGCATAACAACTTCATCTAATATACTTTTAGGAACATTCCACTCAGTCTCATCGGGAAGAGGATCAACTGGCACATCATATGTGTTCACAACTGTTTCCGGCTTGAATAAATCCGAACAATATACATCAGCAGTCAAATTTTTATTCTTCAATACTGCCCATGCATGAGAACACGGTATCTCGTCCAGTTGGAACATCCTGCAGCTGCAAGTTTTCTTCTTCAAATCTATTATGAAACGCCTCGGTCCATCATTCACTGTGTAAACATATTCAGTTGACGCTTCAACCTGAGAACCATTTAACAAATAAACAAGCATTACCTGAGCAGTTTTACCATATTGGGAATATATATAAATATACATTACATATAGTAAAAATATAGATTAAATTTTTGTGTTGCAAACAAAGATACCCTCATTCGTATTGATTTGTACTCGTTGATCGACAACATCTCTTGATACCGCCTCATCTACCAAATATCTTCCTCACTTCTTCAAGGAAATCAAAAATATGTAACTCTCTTGCAGCAACCAGTTTTTCATTAATACATTCGGCTATATTCGAAGTCATTGTCCATCCTCTATTAACAGGTGAATAAAGCCTAGACCATTTATCTCTTCCAGCATCTTCTAGGTATCGTTTTACCCGAATATCAACATTCCCAATCTTCTCCATCAATTTATCGAACTCATCCTGGCTGTATGCTTTCGCTAGTGAATAAAATATAGGACTCAACACCTCACTGTTTATTGTGTATTGCTTTGTCACATTTTTCCACAAATGCCATATACAAGCCAAATGAGGAACAGTAGGATACACCTTAGAAACTGCGTGTATTATGCTTTCATGTCTGTCGGACACGACACACATATTTTGCCTAACACCATAAGCTTGCTTGAACAGTTCAAAGAACCACGTCCACGACTTATTATTCTCAGAATCTATCAGACCATACGCTAGTGGTAGGATATTACCTACAAAAATCAGTATATATTTATAATATATTCAACACATATTTCAACTGAATTTGATCTCACACTGTATTTTTAGCACCATCATTTATAAAACAATAATATATATATTTACAATATATTTACCTCATATTTACAGTGTATTTCAACATATAATATTCACAAATTTACACCAGCAATACATCCAGAGTATGTTTTTAGCAGCTTTATTTGCAAATCAATAAGCATAATGTTGTATTTATAAAAAAAAAACATTCATAGAATAGAATTACACATACCTGCTCCATCCAAAGTACTTGCCGACACAAATGTACCATTATACGTTGATTTAAGATGTGCACCATCCACTACAATCCACTACAACTATTGGTCTACAACACTCGAATCCCTTTATGAATGCTTTGAGTGTTACAAACAAATACATAAACTCATTTTCTGGTGATTTATGCATTTTAACGAGCGATCCAGGATACGTTTTATCAAGTATGTATATATATGCCGGCAACTTCTTGTATGAATGAGCTGGATCACCTCTGAAATCTTTGATAGCCTTATCTCTAGCTCTCCATGCCATCATATAAGAAACATCTACGCCGAATTCATTCTTAACATCATCTATTATATCCCCAGGTGTGACCTTCCTTTTATGGTTAGTTATTTTCGCCTTCACAACCGCTTCTCCAATAAACCAACTTGTTGCCTACCTTTGTGAATACACCTTGTCCTTCAACGGACATGTATGTTCGTCATCGAAAGCTCTAACCCTGAACAATTCAGAATCCCCAATTCTCGACGCTCTGAATTTCCATTTACATTCCGGCGACCAACATGCCAGAGTGTAGCTACATAATACAATGCAAATAGTACATATTGAATCAATTAAATACAGTATAAATATACAAAAAATATATCAGAATATATTGCATCAAACATTTTTAAAATTAACAGTGTGCTAAATAAGTTAACAAATCATCTCAATACAGTACAAATATAACAAAAATACATCTGCACTTTCTGTTACCAGAATACATTTAGAAAATCATACCTTATAGCATTCGATCTCTCTGTTTTGAAATTGAATCTTTCACGAATTGCGTATTTCGTCATCACAATTTTCAAAGTTTCCTTATCCTGGTAAATTTGATCGACAAAAACTCCTTTCGCTTCCGGTTTCGAAATTACCAAATTGTTATCATTCCCAAACAAAACAACAACGTTTACAGTAGAATCACAAACTTTCATACCATCCCGATTCTCGCTATATCCAATTTGCAGCACATCATCTCCAATAATACGATTACCAGTTACACCATCCTCAACATCCAAATCATGAATACTAACGCACATTGGATACATCCCCAAAACTCTGTTTTCTCTCTTAAGTTGAACGTACACACAAACTCCCATATCGTTGTGTATTTCAATTGGTTGAAAATCGCCTTCAACAGTATATTTTATTGAAATAGTTTTCCTAACAGTATCCACGCCTAATTGATTTGTAATCGTACAAACTAACTCATCGTAATTGCAATTATCAATGAATACAACAGCATCAATTTTGTAATTCACAAAACAGTTCTGATCGTTCCAAAAACCAGAATGACGGATCAACGCAGTTACGCTTGTCATTATCCTGTTGTTTTCGAATACAGCAATGTGTTATATTCAATTTAGCTGAAACAATTTCAGAAAAGACGAACAAAAAAAAAGTTTGCAGTGAAAAAATCGTTACCTCAATTATGAACTCAACTTGATGAAATCAAATATATATTCATCGTGATAATCAAGCTATGTTCACTGGTTTGATATTGTTATTTTTCAAAGGTTTTTCAACCTTTTTATTTTTGGTTAAAAATATGATTGTAAGGTTTGAATTCAATTTTTTTTGAATTTGTTAGCTGTTTGAATGAGATATGGAATCAGATATGGAATGAGAGGATATTTGCGTGAATCAGGGAACAATATAACTGATTCTAACTAAAATTGGAACAGATTTTGTTTCCATAAATATAACACTGTCAGTTAAACTCGCGTCTGTATTTCCGCTATATTTATGCTATATTTTGGTATACCCGACTACTAGATAAATATAGGGTCATCTAGTTACGAATTGTAAATATAGCATATATAGTTATAGGTTGTTAGAAAGAATTAAAAGGTAGCTATTTGTGAAAATATTACTTGATTTAAATAGGAACTCAACGAATAAACTCAAGCATTGTTGTTCCTAATGTGCGCCTAACCCCAAAAAAAGGCAATTGTAGCCCCTATCCAATGTGTTGACGGGCCTAGCATTCTCCTAACGGCCCAAATAAATATAATAATGTAATAAAACATTATAAGGCCAATTTTCATGCAAGATCCATGATCATAGCCCAATTCGTTTTTAAAATATCAACACCACGGCCCAAAATTGTTTTTATGGACTAAAACCGGGGTCATTTGCACGATTTCCCTTCAAAGGCGCTGGCCTTTAATTTTTTCCATTCGCTAAAAATTTCTTTGTTTCGAGTTCGAACCCCCGCTCAGTCAAAAATTTAAAAAAAAAACGCAAGGTAGAGTTTGGATTCGCAAGACAGAATTTAAAACCTATACCG
This sequence comes from Lycium barbarum, assembly GCF_019175385.1. Taxonomy (NCBI): domain Eukaryota; kingdom Viridiplantae; phylum Streptophyta; class Magnoliopsida; order Solanales; family Solanaceae; genus Lycium; species Lycium barbarum. The sequence goes on from NC_083347.1 coordinate 118,407,166, forward strand.
TAAGGTAGAGTTTTGCAGTCTTGCGAATTCAAATCTCTGCCTTACGAAATTCCTTCCTTTTTTTACTAAGCTGGGGTTCGAACCCAGAACCTCGGGGTATTAGGCGAAGGGAAAAAATTAAAAACTACCAATTTGAGGGGCAAAAATTCAATACCAGTGCCTTTGAAGGACAATCCACACAAAGAAATGCTAAAACCTTTACATTATTCTTGTAACTGGCCATATTCCAAAAATCAGTCTTTTTTTGCGCGGATTGCCCTTCAAATTGGTGGTCTTTAAGTTTTGTCCTTCACCTAATACCCCGAGGTTGTGGGTTCGAACCCCAGCTCAGTAAAAAAAAAAATCGGAGCAAAATTCTGCCTGCTTGCGAATCCAAAGTCTACCTTGCGAATTTTTTTAAATTGTTTTTACTGAGCTGGGGTTCGAATCCAAAACCAAGGGGAAAAACAAAGGGCAAAAGTTAAAGACCACCAATTTGAGGGGTAAAAATTAAAGACCACCCCCAGCGAAGGGTAATCCTGCAAATTGCCCAAAATCAGTTAACCTCAAATCGAACCGATAACATTCAATTCCTGATTTTGTTTCTATATAAGTTTGTTTGGGTCATTGACACTTATGCCTCTATTTTGTGCTCGTCTTCAATTTTTGGCTCTCATAACAAACAATTTTTTCGCGGCATAAATTTATATTTTCGCATCATAATATTTCACAAGATATTGCCCGCATGACTTTTGCCCTTAAATAACTTATGCTCCACTGTGCATAAGTTTGATTGCTAAAGGACAAAAACTAAAGACCAGCCCATTTGAAGGGCAAAAATTAAAGACCAACTTTGAAAGGCAATTCGTCTAATTAACTTGTTTGTTCATGAACGAAACGACCATGGGCTGATACATATGATATGTTATGTGCTCATACGAATAAAGTAACTTTTATTCATACTTGGTATATATATATATATATATATCAAAGAATTCATTAAATAAGTATAAATAACAAATTTCGAACTCAATAAATCAAATAGATTGTGTTAGAATTCTTAACTCGAATTTATAAATTTTAAATCCTAAATCCGCCCCTGAAAACATACTCCGAAAGGTGGGAAGAGATGGGACTCTTTCTTCACAATATTGGACTATTAAGATAACATAGGTCAGTACTAGTGCACATAGCCTTGCTTCGCGTTGTCATAAAGTCATTAGTGAATACATGAATAATTTTTTTTTTATAAATTTATTCGAGATATTAAAAAAAAATGAACATGAAAATGCTCTTTCTAAAATATTCCAGCGTTTTTAACATACTTGTCAAGCATTAAACCTTCAACTTTACGTCGTGCTCTAATAACTATTACTCCCTCCGGATAAAAAAGAGTGTCTACTTAGCCATTTGCACACCCCTTAAGAAAATATTAACTTTTAGACAAAAATAGGTAATTTGACTACACCGTCCCTAATTAAATGGGTATTGGGATTTGATCACATAACACTTAATATGGGCAAAGTTGAAAAAATAAGGTTAATTCTTTCTTGATTTGATAAGTGGACACTCTTTTTGACCCAAGAAAAAAAAAGCTAAGTGGACACTCTTTTTTATATGAAGGAAGTACTTATTTATACTGATAAATGTTCTGTCATTTTAAAATGCTTTTCACAGCATGTAGTTCTTTTTTAATACTTGGATTATAACATTTGTTGTCAAGAGTCAAGACACTCATTGGTGGATTTGAAGGGTTCAAATCCATAACAAAGTTTTTCTAGATCTGTGGAAAGAAAATTAAGTAATTAACTTAAAAAATAAATAATATTTTGCATTGTCATTTACTTGAATTGGATGATATTTTGTAAAGTCGTCGTGTATTAACCTTGTTTGTGAAATGAACTTGATTTATTGCATCTCCCTTATCTTTTGGGAAGGGAGGTGAAATGGTACTTTCAAGTTTATTTCTCTATTCATAACAGCCACATCGAGTTTTAATTAGAATATACAGTCAAATCTTTCATTTCATAACAATTACATTGACATCTTAATTAGGACATGCATTGAAATTTTACATTTCTTTCTTTTACGTAAATATTGATATTGATATTTGATAGATTGTAAAGCTTTATCGGAAAGACTTAAAATTTGAAAATGCAATTTGGTGAAGTTAATGCCAAAATAAATGGTTGGATCTTTCTTCTTTAATTAGGAACTGTTTCCCTGTCAAGCATGGTTCAACATAAACACTGTGAGAAATTTGACATGTAGTGTATGTAAATTAACTATGTCTTTTTTTGACATGAGAAAGCATCTGTGTGATATCCGTAGGAAATAATATATAGCTTCATACCTTCAATAATCTTTTTAAAAAATACTCCATTGCTAATAATTCTAAACGAAAGTCCATATATATTTTATATATTTTTGAAAACAAAAGTTGACATAACAAATAATATACCTATCTTTTATATGTTGAGTAGTATACTATATGAACTCCAAAGAGAAAATTAAAGCGGAAAGAAAGAAAAGAAGATATGATATTTTATTTTTTTGGGTTTTTCACCCGGTGTCAGGTACCTCCATTGGAGCCCGACTATATCCGAATTCGTGCCGCATAGGGCCCCATTCGGGGGGATGCGCTCCCTATCAAGAAAGAAAAGAAAATATGATATTTAACTTAGAGAACAACATCCGGAACAACTCTGATAGAAGAATGTCATGTTATCATGTTTATATCACTCAAAATGGTGATTCATATTTAGATTTTCCAATATTTACTACATGCATGAGAATTGATTATTTCAAAAAAGAATTACTCTGAAAAACTTAAAAAGTGTAGATACGTATATATACTATATAGGTTCTTCAAAATTCTTATCCAATCAATTGAGATAGTAAATCGCTTAGAGATGAGAGATGTGATGATAAAGAGATGAGAGATGTAATGATAAAGTTGTGCAGCGGCTGATTAAAGAATCCATAAGAAACACTACAAATTAAACATAGAAACAACTAATTGACATCGTTTCATTTCTCTCACATAACAATTACAAAAATTACTAAAAAGGAAAGGAAGCACAAAAAGAAACTAAAAAAAAAGAAAAGAAAATTAATTGAGAAGAAGAAGAAGAAGAATTATTTGGAATAATATGGCTAGTGAGGATTCATATGTCGGCTCTAATTTATTTGGGATTGAGACATAATCATTGTTATTGTTGTCGTAAGAAAGGGTATAATTGACCTTTTCAGTTCAAGGCCGCATTGAATTCTTTATGATCCCATAACAATACTGTGAGTTGTCTTTCTATAAAATTCAATTGGATAGACAAAACTATGACTTCTTTGGACGAGAATGAAAGAGAAATAAATAAAATAAGAGAACCTGTAGTATATTTTGATGTAATGTCTGAAACCATATTGATATTAGATGTGCAAACCGTATTACCTATTGTTGTCTGAATTTAAGAGTACTCCTTTTTAATATTTGATTTGGGAATTGGAAGGGCAAAAATATTGGAGTATAGATATTTTGTATACCCTATACTTTGAAGCCTTGTTTGTCATCTCATCTCTAATCTCTTGGAAGCAAAATTAGCCATTCGAAAATTATGGATATGAACCGCGGCAAAATTATGAAGAATGAGTTAGAAGATTCCTTGACAAACTCGTGGCTTCCAAATGAAATAACCTTCCACGTCTTAAGTTACGTGTTCCTAAAGTATATGATGAGATTTCAAATCCTTAATCGGAAGCTTTGAAATGTCCCAAATAAACAGTAAACAGTTTTTCAATGAGGAATCAACTATATATTTGGGTAATGAACATAAATATACAAACTGAATAGATAAGAGGAATTTTTTGGATCATCATTGCTGTGAGTCCAACTTAGTCTTTTGCCTAACCTGACCGTATTCTTTTGAAAGCCTGATAAAAGCAATTAATTGGCTATAACTTTTCAGGAACAAAAACATTACTACCTCTTTTTAAGTTACAAAAATAGGTACTCATTTACGTTAAAAGTTTTGGGTATGAATTTCCATGAGCAGAACCTTATAGAAGCCATTTACTCATTCACGTTAAAAGTTGCTTAATGATGTCTTTCCCTTTTAATTGAGCAATGAATGTGGATAATTATAAAAAATGAAGGAAAATTCAAAACAAGGAGAAAAAAGATAAATGTCAATGGAGACCATAGAGAGGTGTCACATATGATTGTGTATTCCTAGCTTTGTATTATATATAGATTAGAAACTCACATTGTTAATTGTTAGTTGTTGAGATTTCTGAAACATTAAATTAAAACTTATCAGCTTTCTACCTTTAAAATGAAATTAGGAAGACTATATATTCATTCAGGTGGTAGGTTACCATCAGAGAGCCTATTTTTCTGCTTCACTTGACTCTAACATTAACTATTCATAAACTTAATTATTTTCTCAAACCTTTCCACAATTATATCTGTTGGATATTCGGGTCTGGGACGCCCATGTGGACTGACCCGGCCCGTTTCAGAAAGAATAATTATTAGGAGAAGTTACCCTATAACTGAAAAGAAAAAAGCAAAAATAATAAATAAATAAAACTGCTCCTAAACGTAGGTACAGGAATGGACGGTTCCTTTCAAAGGCAGTTCTTTTTTTTTTTTTCCTTCTCCTCGTATAAGGATAACAGTTCCTATAGAGAAAGGAACTTACAGAGAAAAGGAAAAATCCTTTCTATTTCTTCTTCCTCAAAAACACACAAAAGGTGACATCTAGTTTGTGAAGAATACTCCGTTTCCAAGAGAGATGAATTTCGACTTGGAGCAATTGTTTTGGTGGTGAGTTCAACTATTTTCACTGCAATCGAAAGATACACAATAAGTTGTTGGCTAGGCCCGTTATTATTTTCTAACAATATCGACAAGATATACAAGCCTTTAGTTGTACAAACCTACCTAAGCAATCATGACCAATATTAGAAGTAACCTTAATACTAAACTATACCTCAACCATTATATTAATAGTGACAATTAATTAATGGGGAAAATTTCAGAAATATATAATTTGCTTACTTACATTGCAAAAAAATAGCCCAAAACTTATATTGCAAAGCTTTGGCCCAAAAACACATTTATACAGTGTTATACACTTATATACAAAAGACAAGTACATCATGTATATAGCTATTTGAAGGTGTATAATGTGTATGTATATACACTAAAAAATTAATTATACAGTATTATGCAAGAAAATACGCACATATACATATTTATACACAATTATACAATATTGTATAAGTGGGTATAAACATAGATTTGGACTGATTTTGAATGAGACTTATACATATTTATACATTTATATACATAAGTATACAAGACAGATATCTTATATATATAGGTGTATAAAAATATATAATAGTGTATAAGAGGGGTGTATCCACCCATATACACTATTATACACTCTCTGCTCCTGCACCTACTAGTTTCTCCACCTCTAGAGACTTCCCCACCGCCGATAACTTCATCTCCGCTACCATAATCATCTCGGAAGTAGTAATAACTAATAAGTCTTTTTCTGAATTGACCAGATATAACTAATTACATGCAAAAATAGTGTTAGAAATTAATGGAACGTGTCCACTGCCAAACTTCCTGCCGGGCAATAACAAATAATTCTAGCTTTTAACCTAAGACGAAAAAGCATCATCGACTACTACACTAGAGAGCAACAAATTAGAGTTGTATAAATGGCAATTGAATATATAAACTTATTTGAATAAAAAAATTGAAAGGGATGAGAGGTTTTGTTGTGGCAAAACTGTTGCGTGGGGGGGAAGAAGAGCAACAGAGAACACAGAGCAAGGAAACGCGAGCACAGAGAGAGAGAGAGAGAATGCGAGGGAGAGAAGAGCAAATATGGGTCACTTTTTGTAATATTTACAAATATGGTCAATTTTGATAGCATTGTTATCCTAATTAATATATAGCGTAATTAACTCTTAATTAATCATGGTCTAAACTTTCCTATTCTGTTTTATTTCCTTTTTTTCCCCGGGGGGTTGGGTGGGAAGGTTACACTTTATAAGCCATTAGAATTTAGAAGATGGTTCAAGAAGAGCTAAGTTGGAGTTTGGATATAAACTTTGGGGCTCAAATTTGAAGTTTTGATTTGAAATCAGCGTTTGTTTATGAAATGTTAATAAAACTTCAATTTCAAATCATAATTAGACCCCTAATTCTCAAAAAGTAGGACTTCAAATTCCAAGTGGTGATTTTAATTTTTAAAGTATAAATTTTGACTCATAAGTTTATATTTTGCAAAAAAGGACCCACCATTTATAAATTTGCAGAAAAACAAAAAAAAAGACGTGTGCTCAACGTGAAGAAATTGTCCATAACATGTGGGAGGATTATATCAAAAAAAAATATGTAGTTACTGCCATTGTTGTTTTATTGGACCAGTGGATCTTTGTAAAATCATGTGTATTTGAAAGTTTGTAATAACATGGAACGCATGTATTAATTTATAAAAGGAACATGTAAATATGTGATTTCTTAATGCGGCGCCTTAGTATATTTCGATTCCTTATTTATGAACTATGATTTGAGTATTTGGCAAGATTGTATAAGAGTTGAAACTTTTTATAGTCTTCACAAGTTGTGGGTTTTTTATGTTTATGAGAAAATATACAATTTAAGAAATTCAAATTGCATGTCCAATTAAAATTTCAATTTCAAATCAACTTGATTTCTGATCATGTTCAACCGGGCCCTAAAGAAAAGTATTAAAAAAAAATCAATTATAAAATAGTTTATTGTATTATTCTGTACAATCAATTAATAAGTTCGCTTACTGTGCTTTTTAAGTTGTGGTTGTTGAATAGTATCACAGGGAAGAAAGAAAAAAGAAAGTGTCTATGTGGTGGTGGTGGTGGGAGTGGGTGATTGGGGGGGGGGGGGGGTTAATAGCTGTCAAGCTTTAATTGGAATTATGTAAATATACCCACTTTTGTCCATACAACACCAAACAGTGGCATTCATGAATAACTAAATTTCTGATCTATCAAACTCCAGATCGCATAAATATTAGTAAATGGCCATAGGGCCAACAACCAAAAAGCAGAGCCAAGAAATATATAGAGGCACTTACAATATTCACTACACAAAGTTTAAGTAAGATATAGTGTAAATTTTATATCATCAAGATATAGTGTAAATTCTATATCGTCGGGCCATCTTTATCTATTATAGCAAGTAATCAGCGAAGAAGTCAAGATTTTGACTAAGGAAAATCAAAACGGAAAAGGACCAAAATTACCCCTGAACTTTGGGAAATAGCTTATCCATACCCTTCGTTATACTATTGGGTCAATTGTACCCTTACCGTTATACTATAGGGCCAATTATACCCTTACCGTTATACTATGGTCCAGTTATACCCTTATGTTAAACGGTCTGCCACGTGGCATCATCCTAGACGCCCAGCCCATTTTCCCTCCTAAATAATTATTTACCCACCAACTTAACCCAACCCGACCCGGATATAATTTTTTCACCCAACCCACCCCTTATTTCAAATAACCCTACACTCTATCGCCTACACACTCTCTCTAGCATCTGGAACCCAACGTTGAAGATTCAGAGAAAGCAATGAGTATTCTAATACCATCAGGATCCTAAGCTGCTCCCATCACAAAACCATTTGTTGACGACCATGGTTCTGATGTCCATGTATTATCTCTCACGGAGAGAATGTCCCATCAAATTTCGCAGACAAGAAATAGTCTCCTGATGAGGACCATCTCAACAAAGATATTCCCCCTAAGCCACGTCGAATTGGTGTTCCGACTCCCTGAGCAACATCCCAAATGATTAATGAAGAGCTCTCAAATGAAGCTGATGCCAAATACTTTCCATTCAGGCTCCACGAAAGTGCAGTAATTTGTTCTTCAAAGGAAGTCCACGAGAGTCCATTTAGTTCCCGACACTCTAGAGAGAGTGCCCAATGTGACACCTGATCTTACTGAAGTTGTATTGCCCGGATATGAAGCAGCCCAAATGCAAATGCACCCTTGCATAGGCGATAGAGTGTAGGGTTATTTGAAATAAGGGGTAAATGGGTTGGGTGAAAAAATTATATCCGGATCGGGTTGGGTTAAGTTGGTGGGTAAATAATTATTTGTGGGGGGGGGGGGGGGGGGGGGAGGGGATGGACTGGGCGTCTAAGATGATGCCACGTGGTAGGCCATTTAACATAGGGGTATATCTGGATCATAGTATAACGGTAAGGGTATAATTGGCCCTATAGTATAACGAAGGGTATGGATGAACTATTTCCCAAAGTTCAAGGTTAATTTTGGCCCTTTTTCGAAATCAAAATAAAGAAGTAACCATATGAAGAATTCAAGAGGATTCAACATACAATATATTATATATAAAAACTTACCTATCTAAATTGTGTCAATTGACACCCCTACAGACAAGGTGGCTGAGCCGCTGCAGGTAATATTTCTTATTTTTAAGATTTTATATCTACATTTTAAGAAAACTTACCTACAGATATCATTTGAGTAATTTAATAACGAAAAAAATATATATTTAACTAACGGTATATAAACTTTTAAACTGTTTTTAATATGACTTTGGTGCCACAATGATGTATCAGTCCTACACGTATACTTCAGAGTTAGGACTATAATTTGTAAATATCGGCACTTTCCGTACTTTTCCCCAAATTTAATAACTTTGCTAGTTTTATTACCTTTTCTTTTTTTACTCTACACATATATTCACTACTAGAAATAGTGTTTTTTCCCGCTGACATTTAGTGGGAAATTTTTGCTATAAAATATGATTTTTCACCTTATTTTCACCGAACCAGCTCACTGGAAAAACGCATGCTGGGAAACAGATTTCCATTGAAACACTGGAAAACTTCATAATTTTTTCGTGTGAAAACACTATTATATAGGTTTTTCCGGCGATATTCAATGAGAAATAGTTATTGAATATTTTTTAGCGGGAAATCAGTGGGAAAACAGAGATTTTTTAGTAGTGATTGGAGTCTTTTTTCCAAATGGTCATCTAAGTTATAGAAATATCTCGATAGTAATTTTTGAATTTTTTTAGATTATAAGATCATTAAATTCAAACTTGAAAAGGATCTTCCTTATTCTTGAAGAATGAGAGGCAAAGGGATCGATCAAGAAAGATCCTTTAGATCGTGATTGAATGTGCATATATTTGGTAAAGAGAATAATCTTATGTCCATATTTCCAACAAAGCAAATGAAGCGGAAAGTGTAACTTTTTAATGGAGGTTTATATCCTTTTTTTAGGATTCAATTTTAGAGATAAGACTAGGGATGTTCAAAACCGAACCGCCACCGATAACCCAACCATAAAATTGGCTTATTGGTAGTGGGTTATCGGATTAGCGGTTGGGGAATGGATTAAAATTTTGTAGTTAACGGCTTATCGGTGCGGGGGCGGATTACACAATTTTCTTATTGGGCAAACCGTTAACCCGCTAAGAATTTATCATATTTATATTTTTACCCGTAAACATATAAAATATGTATTAAACCTAAAACACTAAAAAATAAAGCTAAAGCACTAAAGTGAAAAGTCTGAACCATTAGTAATTATCTTCGGTAAACTCTTCCATTAACCATAAATTATTATTATTATTATTATTATTATTATTATTATTATTATTATTATTATTATTTTGTGTTGGAAGTTACTATTGCAATAATTGTGGTTTCAGAGAAAGGTGGTGAAGTGATCACCATCGGAAGGGTTGAGATTAAACTTGTGAATTCTTAACTGTTAAGTCCTGCCCTGTGGCTATGGGGCTTAATTGACTTCCTAGTTGTTAAATTATGAATAAAACGTTTGTCTTTCAAGGCAAAAAAAAAAAATAGTAGTTACGTAATTTAACCGATACAACCGCCCGATAACCGTCCGATAATTGCTAACCCGATACCGAACCAACCGATATCTTATCGGTTGGCTAGCGGATTAGTACTTTTAAAAGCCGATAACCGTTAAGTCAAACCGTTAAGCGTAGTTATCCGCCCGATAAGCAGCCCTAGATAAGACCCTACCAATTTTTAAAGCATACGAATGTTAATTAATCTCAAAAGTATGATCCTACATATAAGACAAATTCATTATCACATACAATTAGATGGATTCGTAGGTTCTCTAGATTCTCACTACCTTAAAAGAAAAACGTTAGCTATGGATAATTTATATAGCTAAACATAAAAAATGAATCGCTTATTAATTTTATTTAGTGACGAATTAAAATGGAATTAAAAATTTTGTTAGTTACGGCTATTTAGGAACAAACTAAGATTAAATAAATACTATTTAGGAAGAAACTAAAAATGAATTTCTTAGCTGATTTGTTGTTTTGTATTGATTTGTAATCAGACCTGTCAAATAATATTAGATTTATTGTCTGTGGCTATATTTATGATTAGGTATCACTATATCGTCTTGTTGCTAATTGAGGTTCTAGATAGGTTCAAAAGTCAGAAAGGAATAGACTAAGGGCCCTACCTTAATGATCCTTAACATATTGATATTCCTGAGTTCTAGTCTTTCTGGTAGCCAATAGTGCAAAGATACTAAAAGTGGACAAACTCTGTATGCCTCATTAATTTATCCATATTTCTTAATTAGTCTCATGTTGTTTATGTTGTAATTTAACTAGCTGATTATTACTATCAAAACAATCTAGCTGGTGAAAGAACATATGGATAGATTAAAATAAAGATTTCCGGTTTGCTTCATCATTATACAATTTTATCAAAATAATTGTCTTTGTGGGGCACTATTTACTTGTTCAAGAAACTCATAACCACCACTTGTACGTACCAATTAAAGCATTATAATACCACGTCGACAGTACCAATACTATGACTTTTGCATAATTATCCCACCCAGCAATTTTGAACATTACAAATACAGATTAACTTAACTTATATACACTGAAAATGTAAGAAATATTTATATTATATATTCGGTATATTTCAACATGTTATTATAGCGTAATTATATATTTATTTTATTGTTCAGGCTATTAATCACACTTTTTTTTATGAATAATTACATTTAATTATGTTTTAAATAATCCGAATAGGAATAATTAAAGTATAGTGGTTAAACTCTATAATCACAAGTACACACTCTTCTACGTCCAGCACTCAATCTTGTACCCATGCCTAATTATATCTCGTATACACCAAACTTATTATTTGATTAACAATTATCCACAACTCTTCCACCTCCATCACTCAATCTTGTACCCATGCCTAATAATATATCTCGAATACACCAACTTATTAGTATTTAATTAACAATTATCCCACCAACGCTGAATCTTATAAATGCAGAATTTGCTCATATACACACACTTATTAAAGATACCTATATTATATTGGTGTGTTTTAATTTGTTCTAAGGTATATGTACAGATTTGAAAGAACTCAATACATTTTGTTTAAACACGCACTATATTTATAGTAGGAAATTAATTAAATATGTATAAATATTTAATTATGAATCCAGTAACTAAAACGAGTTATGGATGAGTGAGGGTTAGTTCACTTGGTTACACAAGAACAAATGTGATATACAACTACAAAAATATTAACTACGAAACAAAATTTGTTGCTAGTTGTTCACTTTTCATAACAAAATTATATTTCGTATTTAAATACACGACACATACTTTTAGTGATAATACATAAAATTTCATAGCACAAATTTTGTCCACAAAGTTTCCCATCAAAAAATGAGTTGGCGCCATCTATTGAGTAACAGTAGCCACGAATTTTAAGTTATTTGTGACACATTATTTTGTCACTAATAATGTACCCAATATGTGCCAAGCCATTATTTGTCTTAAAATTAGTTAAATTTTTTATACTAAAAATATGTTGTTCCAATAGCGACGAATTAGAATTTGTAGTTATTCATTGTAAACTTTAGCCATAAAATTTTATATTTAATTATGACGTTAGTTTTTGTCACAAATAGTATAAATAATTAATGACGATCATTTTACTGTCCCTAATAAACCCGTGACTTAGTGAAGAAGGGTTGTCTCTAATCATTTTATTGTAGTGCTACCTTCCACAATTAAGATTGATGAAGGGTTCAAACCCCATCAGTAACATAGTATCCACTTCCCTTTCCCTCCTCCCCCCTCCCCTCCGCTGATTTGATAAAATGCCTTTTTTAAAAAAATAAAAAAAATAAAAGAGCTCTGAACTCAATGTCAAGTTCGCAACTCATAAATTTCCCATCATGACTTACAATATGTGCTTGTCTTATTTTTCAAATTATTAATTAAACTATTTAGGATTGGTTACTTGTAATCGTCTTTATAGGTGATCTGATATATAGTTAATACTTCTTTTTCACTATTAATATATACAATTAGTTGAACCCTATAAATAGAGCCCTCTCATCCGTCCATCACTCACTCTAAAGCAAATACTTGTACACCACTATACAAACTATCAAAACCTTATACTTCTATCAATTTCTCAACCCCAAAAATATATGCAAAAAAGAGATGAATTCCAAAAGAAACTTCAATGTGAAAGTGAACAAAACTGAGGTAGTAGCAGCAGTGTTGCCAATGCAAAAATATTGGCTACCATTGTCCAATCTTGATTTATTTTTGCCTCCAGTAGACGTCGGAGTTTTGTTCTGCTATCTAAATCCCATTATTTCGGAGAAAATAAATTTAGAATATGGTTCAATGGTAAAAATTCTTAAAGATTCTTTGGCTGAAACATTAGTTTCTTACTATGCTTTTTCTGGAGAAATTGTTGAAAATTTAGCTGGAGAACCTGAGGTTCTTTGCAATAATAGTGGAGTTTATTTTACTGAAGCTTTTGCTGATGTTGAGCTCAAGGAGATTAATTTTTATAATCCAGATGAAAGTATTGAGGGAAAACTTGTTCCTAACACTACAAGAGAACATGGAATTAGCTACGGCATTTGTCGGTAATCTCTAGCTAATCCGTCGCTAAATAGCTCCTCGCTAATTAGATTTTCTTATAATCCGTCGCTAATCCGTAGCTAAATGATATTAGCATGGAATTTTACTGTTTAGCTACGAAATTCTGTCCGTCGCTAATTCCATGTTTTCTTGTAGTGTAAGAAGAAGCATGGTGTACTAGCTGTTCAGGTAATATATGTCTTTGTGCACTATTTTTCCTATTGTTCATGCATGTGACCGTATGAATGTCCCAACTTAACAAAGACAATACTGTTAAATCTTTGAAGTGTGTGTACCCCCGTACCTATATGTAACTTTCGAAGTAGACAATACAGTTCGATATACGGTTCAGCATGGTCGATGGAGACAAAGTTTAACAAAAAAAAGAAAATAGATTTGGCTTAAACCTTATATTTGTCTTGAGAAATCTATTTAATGTGTACAATTTATTAATTTAGGACCTAGTAGCTCAAAAGCATTAAAATCCCGAACTCATAAACTTCAAATCATGAATCCATCTCTAACGTCTACACATGGAGACCTGATTTTTTCTCAAGGGCCAAACAGGCAAACACTTCATTTTTTATAATGAGTGATCATGAGACTCAAAGTCAGTACCTTTGTCTGCTTTGATACCATGTTAAAGCATGTGACTATTAACATCAAACAATGTTACTTAAACTAAATTATTAGATAGAACACACTTTTATTTACTTAATTATGATTTCAACAAAAATATTCAATTTTGACTAGTGATAATGAACAAAGCATGAGTGTAATTTATTTCTATTCATTTATTCTAGGTTATTAATCAATGTTTTTGAATAGAGTACCTGTAAGGCTGCAATTATGTTTTAAATAACTTCATGATGTAAATACTTTAATTTTTTACATAATAAGTAAATAGAATTTAAACCCAAAGCTTAATTGAATTAACTAGCGAAGCTAGGATTCATAAGAATATGACAACCCTCATAGTCTAAGAAAACCTATTGGCAACAAAATCTAGTTTCTATCTATTTAAGATTAATAATAATATCGATGGTAAAACTAAACTAGTTTTACTAAATTATATACTTTACAAAATACATAACAGGACACCTTGACTCTGCAAGCCCTTGCTCTATACCTTTTTATTATTCCCTCCGTCCAAATTTATGTCGTAACATTTGATTAGACAGGGAATTTAAAAATAAAGTAAGACGATTCAAACTTGTGATTTATAAATCATCTCATTAAGGATATAATGTGAAATTTAATATAAAATTATTTCTAAATATAAAAACTTCACTCTTTTTAGGACAGAATAATTAGAAAAATCTGACTTTAATTTGTTCTCTTATTTGGTTTATTAATTTCTTGCAACTTTACACAATTTTTCACTGCAGGTTACACAACTCAAATGTGGAGGAATAGTAGTGGGTTGCACATTTGATCATCGAGTAGCTGATGCATATTCAGCCAACTTGTTTCTTGTGTCATGGTCTGAATTAGCTCAATCCAAGCCACTCTCTCAGCTCCCATCTTTTCGACGATCATCCCTTTTTCCTCGACGTCCTGGTTACTATGATTCCTCGATCAATGACTTATATGTACCAATACCAACCCCACCTCCCACAAAACCTGAAACCGTTAACCCTAACGATCAAGTCATAAGTAGAATTTACTATGTCACGGGGGAAAAAATCGGGCACTTACAATCACTAGCCAATCATGACCAGAAAAGTACGAAATCCCAGAGATCTAAAATTGAATCATTCAGCGCTTTCCTTTGGAAAACTATCGCATGTGGAGTTAAAGAAACATTGAGTTTCAAGAATTTTAGGTTTGGTATCGTGGTTGATGGTAGGACTAGATTGATGAGTAACAGAGATAATAATCAAGACAAGTTGCTAAAAGGGTATTTTGGTAATGTTCTCTCCATCCCATTTGGAGGGAAAAAAATTGAGGAGCTAAAAGAGAAGCCGTTGAATTGGGTGACAAATGTAGTTCATGAATTTCTTGATATCGCGAAAACACCAGAACATTTTCTTGGATTGATAGATTGGGTTGAGGCCCATCGTCCTGAACCCGTCGTGGCTAAAATATATGCCACCGAAGGTGATGGGCCCGCCGTGGTAGTGTCATCTGGGCAACAATTTCCGGCCAGAAAGATTAATTTTGGATGGGGTGAGCCAGCCTTCGGATCGTATCATTTTCCATGGGCTGGAAAATCAGGATATGTGATGCCAATGCCAAGTCCAAAAGGAAATGGAGATTGGATTGTCTACATGCATCTGTTGAAATGGCAAATAGAACTTATTGAGGCTTCTGCAGCCCATGTGTTTAAACCCGTGACTGCAAATTATCTCAACTTGATTTGATAAAAGTCCGTCCAGAGTTGCTTTAGCTATTGGGCCACATCCAGTTATCCTATCTAAGTAGTATATAAAGCTTTTTCTAGTTTTATTTTTTATCCTGTGAATATGCAACAATGTTACTTATACGTATATTGTTCTTATTTGATGTGCTCTTCGATACGTACATTATGTAAAAGTCGTCTCTGGATGAAATTAAAGAGAATAAGAAAGAGATATTGAAATGGCGCTTCCATTGCAAAATAAATTCACAGCATTTGTTCATAAGAATTTTAATTTACTTATTGAATTTATAGGAGCACATAACATTGGTATCGTGGTTGATGGTCGAACTAGATTGAGTAATGGAGATGATAATCAAGGCCAGTTGGTAAAAGGGTATTTTAATTTGGTGATGTTCTCTCCATCCTATTTAGAGAAACATAGAGTTGAGAAACTAAATGAAAGGCCTTAAGTGTTAGGATTTAAATCCCAAATCCGACCTTTGTAAGCAGGTTCCCAGGAAAGATTGGAGGGTCACAGCTGGACCACTTAAATACCAACCTCCTTAGACAGAACCTACTTACGTCGTGATGTAAGCGAAGAATAAATAGCACACACAGATTTATAGTGGTTCACCCTCAATGTGAGAGCTACGTTCACGTTGCTGCTGCAGATCTTATTAAAGAAGAAATATTACAAGTGTTTACAACACTCAACCTCACAACCCCAATTCCAATTACACTCAAGAATTTTACCACAGAAAATTCTCTCAAAGACCTTCTCTTACTTAGGCCTTTCACTAAGAGTATTTCTCTTAGATTTTTTTCTCTCTTGGGATGTGTATAGCAAATGATCTTAATGATATCTTACAAATGAACCATAAGCTACCTATTTATAGGAATGAATTTCTTTTGATGAGGTAAGCGCTTACATCACAACTATTATGAGGTAAGCGCTTACATCACGACTATGTGAACAAAAGAATTGACTTGTTTGACCAATTCCACACCTAACAAATCTCCCACTTGAAGACTAATTTTAATTTGTCTTCACACTTTGATCGATGCAGCAGCTCTTTCCTACTTTCATACTTCGTGCAGGCCAACTGAAGTTGAGCATAGCTTCAGTTTGTCTATCGTCACTGCCTTTGTCAGCATGTCTGCTGGATTCTGACTCCCTGCGATCTTCTCAAGCACTAGCGCTCCATCTTCCAAAGCTGATCTAATGAAATGGTACCGGAGTTGTATGTGCTTCGTTCGAGCATGGTAAACCGGGTTCTTTGCCAAATGAATGGCGCTTTGGCTATCACAATATAGCACACTTCCCTCGTGGTCCTGATCCAATTCCCGCAGAAAAGATTGTAGCCACATCATTTCCTTTGTGGCCTCCGTCACAGCAACGTACTCATCCTCACAACTAGAGAGAGCTACTATCTTTTACAACTTGGAAACCCAAGAGATTGCAGTACCTCCGAAGGTGTAAACATACCCGGATGTGCTCTTTCTGCTATCAATATCACCACCGTTGTCAGCATCAACATACCCTTGCAATCCTGTTTTTGATTTTCGGAAATACAGAGCTGAACTCGAGCTGCCTTTCAGATATCTGAATATCCACTTCACAGCCTCCCAGTGTTGCTTTCCCGGATTGCTCATAAATCGGCTGACAACTCCCACTGCATGTGCAATGTCTGGCCTTGTACATATCATTGCATACATAAGACTACCGATTGCAGATGCATAAGGTATCTTGTCCATCTGCTTCTTCTCATCCTCGGTTGTCGGCGACTGATCCTTTGACAACCGAAAGTGTCCAGCCAAGGGAGTGCTGACTGGCTTGGCATCATGCATGTTAAACCTTTTGATAACTTTCCTCACATATTCTTCTTGTGAGAGTTTGATGCCCTCCTTGCTTCGGTTGATTCTCATCCCAAGGATTTGCTTTGCAACTCCCAAATCCTTCATTGCAAACTCTTCCGATAACCCTTTTTTCAACAGATCAATCTCCTGTAGGTTTGCTCCTACGATTAGCATGTCGTCGACATAGAGTAGCAGTATCATGTACGAGTCTTCAAATTTTTTGAAGTAACAGCAGTGATCTGCCTCGCACCTTGAAAAATCAGTTTTCTTCATAAAGCTGTCAAACTTTAAATACCACTGTCTTGGAGCCTGTTTTAGTCCGTACAGACTCTTTTGAAGTTTGCACACCAGATTCTCCTTTCCTTTGATTTTGAATCCCTCCGGTTGTCGCATGTAGATTTCCTCGTCTAGATCACCGTGAAGAAATGCAGTTTTCACGTCCATCTGTTGCAGATGTAGATTTTCCTTTGCTACCAGCCCAAGAACAGTTCTGATAGTCACCATCTTGACTACGGGAGAGAAGATCTCCGTATAGTCAATGCCTTCTTTCTGTTGAAATCCCTTTGCAACCAGCCTTGCTTTATAACGCTTGCTTCCATTGGGTTCTTCCTTTATCCGATAAACCCATTTGTTTTGCAATGCCTTTTTATCCTTTGGCAACTCGGATAATTCCCATGTATGATTTGCCGATAGTGAATCCATTTCATCCTTCATTGCCAGCTCCCACTTAGTCGATTCATCGACTTGCATTGCTTCTTCATAACATTCCGGCTCCCCTTTATCAGTGAGTAGAATGTAGTTGAGGGATGGAGAGTACCTGTGAAGCGGCTTCCTGATCCTGGATGATCTACGCAGCTCTGTGATTGGCGTCTGTTCATTTGTTTCAGAATCAGCACTTTCATCAGCACCTTCTCGGATTGTTTGTTCCTCTGCCTCGGTTGTACCTGGCTGCGGCTCAGGTGCCGGAAAGTCCCTCAAATCGACTATTTCCGATTCCTTGTCCTGACATTCTGAATTCTTTTGCAGCTTGTCTTTGTACAGTACCTCTTCGTTAAAGACAACATTCCTGCTTCGGATGATCTTCCGATTTTGTTCATCCCAAAATCGGTACCCAAGCTCGGTGTCACCATAGCCAATAAAGTAACACTTCTTTGATTTTGGATCAAGCTTGCTTCTAGCCGTATCATCATTATGAACATATGATAAGCAACCGAACACTTTCAGAAATGAAAGATTTACCTTCTTGCCACTCCAGACTTCTTCTGGAATCCTGAAATCCAAGGGAACTGACGGTCCTCGGTTAATTAAGAAGGTCGCGGTATTGACTGCATCTGCCCAGAATGTCTTGGGCAGTCCAGAGTGTATTCTCATACTCCGAGCACGCTCGTTCAACGTTCGGTTCATTCTTTCGGCTACTCCATTCTGTTGCGGCGTTCCAGGAATAGTCTTCATCATCTTGATCCCATTATCGGCACAGTACCGTTTGAAATCACCATCAGTGTATTCTCCGCCGTTGTCGGACCTCAAACACTTCAACTTGAGGTTTGTTTCATTCTCGACCATGGCTTTCCATCTTTTGAATACACTAAACACATCGGATTTATTTTTCATAAAATAAACCCATACCTTCCTGGTTGAATCATCAATGAAGGTCACGTAGTAGTGTGATCCTCCAAGGGAGGGTACAGTGGTAGGTCCCCACACGTCTGTGTGCACCAATTCCAGCTTTTCGACCTTCAACTCTCTGCCTGCACTTGAGAAGCTTACTCGCTTTTGTTTTTCCGAGAATGCAGCTCTCACACGTATGAAGGTCCACCGTCTTCAGCTCCGGAATTAAGCCATTTGTCACCAACAGCTTCATCCCCTTCTGGCTGATATGCCCAAGCCGACAATGCCACAAATCTGTCTTCTTTGTGTTGTCAACCACAGCAACAATATCACGACAGCTATCCGTCATGTAGAGAGTGCCAATCTTCTTTCCTCGGCCAACTACCATAGCACCTTTCGCCACCTTCCAAGACCCATTACCAAAGTTGAGATCATATCCCTCATCATCAAGCTGACCTACTGAAATCAGGTTTCGCATCAGCTTTGGAACATGTCTAACTTTTGTAATCTTCCACGAGGATCCATTTGACATCTTCAAATTAATGTCTCCCGTGCCAACAACGTCTAGCGGCTCTCCATCGGCTAAATAAACTTTGCCGAGATTCCCAGCCCCGTAGTTTGTCATTATATCATGATGTGGGGTGGTATGAAAGGACGCTCCTGAGTCAAGCACCCAAGAGTCTATCGGGCTGTCAACCGATAGCAACAACGCATCGCCAATGTCTTCCGTAGCAGCGTTGATTCCAGCCCCCTTGTTGTCCTCCTTCTTTGGCGCCCTGCAGTTCTTCTTGAAGTGACCTGGTTTTCCACAGTTCCAACACTCAAATGTTCGTCCTGGTCTGGATTGACCCCTGCCATTCCTTGACTTCGATCTGCCCCTATTTCGGTTGTAATTTCTGTCATAATTTCTGCTTCTGTTTTCAACATTAAAAGCAGAACTCGTCGATGCCTCTCCAGAATCTGTCCTGCGCACTTCCTCAGCAAGGATACGATCCCTAACATCGTTGAACTTTAGTTTGTCACTACCGACAGAATTACTAACCGCTGCTCTCATTGGCTCCCAGCTATTTGGTAGGGATGCCAACAAAATTAGAGCTTGCACTTCATCATCGAAATCAATTTTTACCGATGACAATTGATTTACAATGGTATTGAATTCATTTACGTGTGCAGCAACATGAGCACTTTCCATCATCTTTAAATGAAATAGTTTCTTCATGAGAAATACCTTATTATTTTCCGAAGGTTTCTCATACATGTCAGACAATACCTTCATCATATCTGCGGTGGTCTTCTCCTTTGCCACGTTGTGAGCAACGTTCTTCGACAGCGTCAGCCGAATGACTCCCAGAACTTGTCTGTCGAGGAGATTCCAATCTGCTTGCTTCATCTCTTCTGGTTTCGGACTCAGAGGTTCATGAAGCTTTCTGCCATATAAATAATCTTCAATTTGCATTCTCCAGAACGCAAAGTCTGTACCATCGAATTTACCGATGTCGTGCGTCGTACCATCTTCGCCTCCCATCGTTTCTAAATCACAACACAACCTGTTGCTCTGATACCAGTTGTTAGGATTTAAATCCCAAATCCGACCTTTGTAAGCAGGTTCCCAGGAAAGATTGGAGGGTCACAGCTGGACCACTTAAATACCAACCTCCTTAGACAGAACCTACTTACGTCGTGATGTAAGCGAAGAATAAATAGCACACACAGATTTATAGTGGTTCACCCTCAATGTGAGAGCTACGTCCACGTTGCTGCTGCAGATCTTATTAAAGAAGAAATATTACAAGTGTTTACAACACTCAACCTCACAACCCCAATTCCAATTACACTCAAGAATTTTACCACAGAAAATTCTCTCAAAGACCTTCTCTTACTTAGGCCTTTCACTAAGAGTATTTCTCTTAGATTTTTTTTCTCTCTTGGGATGTGTATAGCAAATGATCTTAATGATATCTTACAAATGAACCATAAGCTACCTATTTATAGGAATGAATTTCCTATGATGAGGTAAGCGCTTACATCACAACTATTATGAGGTAAGCGCTTACATCACGACTATATGAACAAAAGAATTGACTTGTTTGGCCAATTCCACACCTAACATTAAGTTGGGTGGCAAATGTCGTTCATGAATTTCTTAAGATCGTGAAAAAATGAGCACATTTTTTTTTTTTGATTGATAGATTGGGTCAAGGCTCATCATTCTGAACCGGCCGTGGTAAAAATATACACCACGGATGGCAATGGACCAGCCCCGGTAGTGTCATCGGGGGAACAATTTCCAGCTAGAAGGATTAATTTCGGATGGGGTGAGCTAGCCTTCTGGTCATATCATTTTCCATAGGCGTAAAAATCAGGATATGTGATGCCAAATGTCAAGCCCAAAAGGAAATGGAGATTGGATTGTTTACATGCATTTGTTGAAATGGCAAATGGACCTTATTGAGGCTTCTGTATCCCACTTGTTCGAGCCCATGACTGCAATTATCCCAACTTAATTTGATTATAGTCTAACCCATTGGACCACATTCATTTATCCTACGGAAAAGGGCTAAATATACCCCTATACTATGAGAAAAGGGTTAAATATATCCCTCGTTATACTTTGGGGCCAATTATACCCCTGCATTTATACTTTGGGGCCAAATGTACCCCTCATCCGTTAAAGTTGTTCAAGGTGGACATCCGATCCTACGTGGCTGCCACACATTTGATGAGATGGATACCACGTGGCATACCACCTCAACACCCCCTAACCCATTTTACCCCTCCCCTTCTTCCAATACTAAAATTTCCTTCCCCTCAATCACCATTGCCACCATCACCGCCACCTTCCCTCCACCGCCATTGTCACCGTCACTGCCACCACTACCATCTCTCTTTCTGTACATAACCAAAATTGGATATCAATTCAACTTATCAGCCGAAAATCATATTAATTACAAACCTCAACAATTACGCAACAAAAGGAATAAAATACATCAGTTCAATATAACAACAATAAAAACAAAGAAATGGGCATACTCGATAGAATAAATTGATCACTATGATCAAACCCTTAAAAAACACACATTCAAATTTCGGGGGAAAACACTAACAATGGAATCGAATATAAAGTAAAATTAGTATGATTTTGGGGCTAATAAGTTAAATTGATATCCGATTTTGGTTATGTACAGAAAGAGAGATGGTCATGGTGGCGGTGGCAGCGGGGGTGGAGGGGAAGGTGGCGGTGATGGTGGTAATGGTGGTGGAGGGAAAAGAAATTTTAGTGGTGGAAGAAGGGGAGGGGTAAAATGGTTAGGGGTGTTGAGGTGACATGCCAAGTGGCATCCGCCTCATCAAATGTTTGGCAACCACGTAGGATTGGATGTTCACCTTGGACAACTTTAACGGATGAGGGTATATTTGGCCACAAAGTATAACGACAGGGCTATATTTTCCCCCAAAGTATAACGAGGGTATATTTGACCCTTTTCTCATAGTACAGGGATATATTTGGCCCTTTTCCGTTTATCCTATCTAAGCAATAACGCTTTTCTTGTTTCATTTTTTGTCCCGTGAATATGCAAAAATATTACCTATACATGTACCATTCTTATTTGATGTGCTCCTCGTTACGCTATGTAAAAATTGTCTTAGTGTGAAATTAAAAAGAATAAGAGAGAGAGCTATTGAAATGCTGCTTTCATTGGGATTTTGAGATATTTTATATCTCATTTTAAAAGAAATTTAAATTTTGTGCACTGACAGTATATATATTTTTTACATTAGCGAGTTAAAGTGAACTACAATAAATAACTATTCATAACAAGCCTGATATGATAACTTGAAAAATAGATTAATAATCCGCTATAGTCGGTTAAATCATGTACCGAAATTGTATTCAGTATCTGACCGGAGGTCACTTACATAATCTCAAAAGTTTATTTTTACAAATAAAATACAAACAAACATCAGACAGTAAACTCCCTTCTCAACTTAAATTGCTCAAACATAACTCACACCTTGAAGTTTCATTTACTCGTAATTAATATCATATGTAACTTATTCAAATGGAATCCCACAATTTCAAGTATTTAAAACTAGATAATTTATTACAAATCAAAAACGCGAGAAAAAAAAGAAGAAGCAAAGAAGAGTGGAATACAATCCACTTATATACCTAGATGTTCTACAAAAGATATTTAGGTGCTATGTTCTATAGAGCTAATACATACAATTAATATTACAATTTATAGCCAAATTCAAAATGGACCTTGCCAGCACAATAATCAATCATGTTGTCCGCATTCTCAAAAAAAAAAAAAATATTACGACAAATTATCGTTATGTTTTTTTCTATAATGACAAAATCGTGCGGGTCATGTTCACATTCTAATAAATAGTGTCAAAGATTCCTCGTTGATTTTTTATTCAACTCTTTGTTAATAGAGAGCCTTAATTAGTGCGCAGTTATTCATTTTAAGCCTCACTGTAAAGTTTTGTTATATTTCTTTATTCAATTTCTATGTTAATGTGACCTTTAAGTAGTAACATTTATAGTTATTCATCTCACTAGTCACTAGGCTTTGGACACTATAAAAGAAGCAATTTCTCTATGGTCTTCTTTCATTTTCTATTCGAGAGTTCAAATTGTTCCACAAAAATAAAACAAGAGAAAAAAATCGCTTATACCTTGTTCTTCACTAACAACTTAGCTTAGTAGCTTAACTCGTTCTGAAAATGAGAAGACTTCAATTTCTTCCATTTTTGTTAGTTTCATTCTTGTTATACATAGAAACCAATGCTCAACAAGAGTTTCTTGATTGCATTTATGACCATTCTTCAGACAAAGATATTGAGAAACATATACACTTTCCAAAATCACCAACATATTCATCTCTCATTGAATATGGCCAGAAAAATCCAAGGTGGCTAAATTCTTCATCTGCACATCCAATTTTCATCATAGCCCCTAAAAACGAATCCGAAATCCAACATATTATACTTTGTAGCCAGAAATTTGGCTTACAAATTAGAGTGAAAAGTGGTGGCCATGACTATGAAGGCCTCTCTTTTCGCTCTGTATCGGAAACTCAATTCGTTATAATTGATTTATTCAAACTTGATGAAATCAACATAGACGAAAACAATCAAACGGCCTGGATTCAAACAGGGGTGACAATGGGGCAACTTTATTACGAAATTGCCAAGAAAAGCGAAAATCTCGCATTTCCAGGAGGATTGTATCCTACTGTTGCCAGTGGTGGGCTAATTAGTGGGGGCGGAATCGGAACTTTGATGAGGAAATTTGGGCTATCAGCGGATAATGTCCTCGATGCTCGTGTAATGGATGTAAATGGAAAAATTCTTGATAGAGAGTCGATGGGAGAAGACATGTTTTGGGCTATAAGAGGAGGTGGTGGATCGAGTTTTTGTGTCGTTCTAGCTTGGAAAATTCAGCTAGTACACGTACCATCAAAGCTTACTGCTTTCACAATACGCCGAAAATTACAAGGGGAAACTATAAATTCACTCCAAAGATGGCAAAATGTGTCACATAAATTGAGTCGGGATTTGTTCATGAGAGTCTTGATTCAAAATATGGGAATTGGAAGTAAAAAAATAGTCCAAGTTTCATTTCAAGGGTTGTTTCTTGGGAGAGTGAGTGAGTTAATCCCATTGTTGAATCAAACTTTCCCCGAATTTGGATTAGTCCAAAAAGATTGTTTTCAAGATCCAGTGGTGAACTGCACTGAATTACCTTGCATAAACAAAGAATGCTTTGAAGTACCCTGGATAAACACAATATTATATTTTGCATCTAAGAGAACAAACGATTCGATTGAATTTTTGGTAAACAGGACTGTGCCAGAAACAAAGAATTACCAAAAGGCGACGTCTGATTTTGTGAAGAGTCCATTGCCAAAAGAGGTGTGGAGAATGGTAAAGAACATGTTTCGCGACGAAGAAAGGCCAATGATAATATTGGATCCATTAGGTGGAAGAATGGATGAAATTTCAGAATTTGAAATTCCATTTCCTCATAGAAAGGAAAATTTGTTCAATATTCAGTATATGGTGAATTGGGGTAATAATAGTGAAAGTATATCAAGCAAGAAGATTAATTGGTTAAGGAAACTTTATAACAAAATGGAGCAATTTTTGCCAAATTCTTCTAGAAGTGCTTATCTCAATTATAGGGATCTTGATTTTGGCGCAAATGATGGAGAATATAGGTATTCAAATTCAAGAGTTTGGGGTGAAAAATATTTTAATGGTAACTTTGAGGGGTTAGCAAAGGTGAAAAGCAAAGTGGATCCGGGTAACTTTTTCAGGTTTGAACAGAGTATTCCACCTTTTAGTGTGTCAACTTAAGGGAAGGTAAATGGAATACGAATTTCACTTGACGTGGAGATCGGTTTTATGGGTCACTGCAAATGTTATTTTTTAGTTCTAGGGCTTTTTTAGAGCAACATCAACAGAATAAAACACTGGAGATTAATAAATAAAAGACCGAAGATTTTAGTAGTGTCACGAATTGTAACTGATCATTTCCTCGTTGCACCTTCTTCTAGTTGTTGTCGTTACTTTTTTCTTTTTGATTGAGAATAACAAGAATATATGGAGCACTTACCTTTCTTTATCTTCCTAATTAACCTAATTTGATTACTACTCTCAGATTTAAGAAGTGAAAACCATTATATTTCTTCCAACCTAGAACCATAAATGACTTTATTAAGTACTTAAATGTAATATGTAACATTTATGCTCAAACACCATTCATTAAACATGCAGTAACTGATCATGTCACAGTTCAAGTTTTCTCTCCAATTCCAGCCCAATCCACAAAGCCCTAAGAATGATTTAATTTCTCACATTGAGTCGGTCTTATAGCCAGTGAATAAGATTATATGAGGGATGGAAGGATGTTCCGATATTCTAAATTACTTGTGCTACTCTTTTTTAATATTAATACGATTGTCACCAAAAAATGAAAATTTGTAGCGATCGATGATTGGAATTGAAGCAAACTCTCCAAAACTCAATGTAATAGAAAAACATAATGTATTTACCAAGCAGAAATCAACTAAATTGAAGATGGCCAGTAGCTGACTAAAATGATGTACAAAAGTAAAACACACAATATAATTCTGAGAAGGATAACTTATAGACTCAACCTTTTGTGAATTAATAGTTTAAGTTATATACATAGTTATTGTAAAGAATTAATTACCTATTGTAGCAGGTAATCTATCTTATTTTTAAGATTACTAATATCACAGTTTAAGGAGATTTTCCTACCGATATCATTTAGGTGACGTGAAATATATAAATCACTTAACCTTCCTCCCCCCAAACCCGATCCTAGACATGTTCCTAGCTAATTTTTTGACGGGCCTAACATGCTCCTAACGGCCCAACATAAGAAAATAACAAAATATTACAAGCCCAACCGTCATCCTAGATTCATGAACCAAGCCCAATTAGTTTTTAAAATGGAAAAAGGACACAAGTAGTCATCCAGCCCAAACTATTGACAACCGGATAACCCAAGAAGCTTAAAAGACCTTTATTAACCCTCTTAAAATAATTTCATTTTGTAGCCTTTTTTCAACTAATTCCAGCATATATATAGAAAATGTATCATTGTTGTATAGAATATGTATCACTAATGTATATGTATAGAAAATGTATCATACGTATATAAATTGTATTATTGTTGAATAGAATATGTATCCCTATAGTATGGGTTAAGAAATTGTATTATTGTTGTATAATTTGTGTATACTAAATGTATAATCAACGTTTACTTACAAATTACACACATATTATACATGTTTTGGAATACTTCTTGAAGGCTCAATTTCCTCCACCACTTCTTTTAGATGTTGCTTTCCATAGAATATTTGAACACAAGGTTCGAGTAGATTCTCGAAGGCTAATGTTGTGTAAGTTAGCATAATAGCGATGTAACATAAGAAATCGCTTAAATTGATATGCTATTTCCCCAAAAAAATAAAAAGCATCATTGTGAATTTTTTCCATTGCATATTTGTTTCCTTTTTTGTGGTAAGCTTAGTCGGCACAAATGTGTAGTTCTTGTGGCGACTCCTTGGAGTCATCACAAAAAATCTTTAGCGACAACAGTACATGCAGCGACCTCAATGTCACCACAATGTCTTTAGTGGCGACTTTGAGATCTTTTGCAGCGACTTTGGTCGCCAGTCGCCACAAAACGTTTGATCTCTTGTAGTGATTGGGTCGGTGAGCTATTTTGCGTCAATAGTTTCGGCTGAAGGTCTATTTCGCGGTACTAAGGTAAAACTTGGGTCATTAAAATTTCTGATGGCCACACAATGTCCTTTTCCTTTTAAAATACCAACCCCAAAGCATAAATTTGTTTATATGGCCTAAAACCTGTACATTATATTATTAAACTTTTGTGTGGATTGCCCTTCATATGGACTGGTCTTTAATTTTTTCCCCTTAAATCGTTGGTCTTTAATTTTTTCCCATGCTTCTCATTTAATGAAAATTTGCCGGTCAAAGTACCCTTATTCGCTGGTCTATGAAACCAGTTATTCTGGGTTCGATCCCTAGCAGAGCCCGAAAAAATTCACAAGGCATACGTTAGATAGAAACCATGTCATGTCCGGCGTAGTGCTGTAGAAATGAAGTTATCCGGCATTAGTTGTGTAGTAACTAATTTGCTCGGCATAAGTTTATACAAACTTTGCCTTGTCCAGCATAAGTTCTGCCTTGTCCAGCATAACTTCTGTACAAATGAAGTTATGCCGGATAGTTAATTTCTACAAAACTGTACCGGACAAGGCATGAAACTTTGCTTTGTGAAAATAGGTCACAGATCCATTTTTTTTTTCGATGTCAGAGGTGTTTTAGGCCACTTTTTTGTTACTTAAGTGTTGATGGACAAAAATTAAAGACCATCAATTTAAGGGGCAAAAATTAAAGACCACCCCAAGATAAGGGTGTTCGTGCGAATTGCCGTGTCACAATCCCAAATTATGTTAGTTAACCCCAAATGGAACCCATAACATTCAATTCCTGAATTCGCTTCTATATAACTTTGTCCATGAATGAGATGACCGGGGGCGGATGTATATCATATATTGTATATATGTTCATCCAAACACATAAACTTTGATTCAAACTTTGTATATAGATCAAAGAATTCTTTAAATAAGTACAAATAACATATTTTAAACCCAAAAAATCAAATCGGTTGTGGTAGAAATGGGAAAAGATGAGACTTTTGCTTCACAATATTGGATTATTAAGATAATATGTATCGGTATTATCACTAAGGTTATCACCTAACAGTGAAAACTTACATTGTTAATTGCCAGTTGTTTAGACTTCTGAATCATTATAATTGTAACATTTTCCCACTTTGAAAATGAATTAATTATGAAGACTGTATAATTCAGCTGGTAGGTTGCCATCAAACAGCCTTTTTTTTTTTTTTTTTGCTTCACTTTACTCTTGCATTAACTATTCATAATTATATCAACAAGGATAACTGGTTACTAAAAATAACATATATGCGCAAGCCTTTAGTTGTACAAACTTAACCTAAGAAATCACCAAAAGAAGAAACCTTAACACAAAACTATATACTCCCTCTGTCCTGATTTCTGTGACACAATTGAATTATCAAGATTCAAACTTTTGAATTTTGACCACGGTTTCAGATAGAAGATTAAAGTTTTTTAAATAAAATTTATATATTTGGAAACAACGTCAAAAATATAATAAATCACAATAACTAACAACTTAAAGTACTTAAAAGAATACATAAACAAATTTCGGTCAGAAAAATGGATTGACTCTCGAAATCCGAAAGGTGTCACATAATTAATTGAGACGGAAGGAGTATATCTCAACAATTTAGGTTGTAGTGACAATCAATCATAATTTAAGAGCAGTGTTTTAAAAGGAGAGGGCGTAAGGCGGGGCGTTTTACATATGCCTCAGCGAGGCGTAAGCCCCTTGGGTATTTAATTTTTAGTATTTCATAAAATAATATAATTACAATAAATATTTTTAAATAGGTAAGTGGCCCCATGGGTGTGTGTGTGTGTGTCGTGCGCGCGCGCGCACATTTGATCCTCACAAAAAACTAATCAAAGCAATTCATTACACACCACTTACAACTTGCAATTATATATAACATAATTTTACAAGATAAACAATACAATGAAATAAAAGCTATTATGAAATGCAAATCAACTCTAACAAAACAATGAAAAAAATCACAATTTCTTAAAATAATATTACTATCATACTATTCATTCTATCTCCCTATAAGCAAATAATCAATAAACTTTATCAGTATTACAATTAAAACGTAACTCCTTCATGAATAAAAATAAAATTACTTTCAAGAAGCGAAATAATAAAATATAGTAATAATTTTGATACATAGGACAAAAGACCAATGATAAGTGAAAATGTAAAATTCGGCTATGAATTTTTAAAAAAAATATTAAGTGATATTCACCCTCGATCACGATGTTCTCAAATAGTAAATATGTAATACTACGACTTGTTATTTGAGTTACACCCAATCTTATTATTTCTATAGATGAAAAATCATTCATTTGTTAAAGAAGTATGAGGGTCAATGATTTTAATTAAGGAATTTAACATATAATTTGTGTAAGAACTGTTAGGCGAGCCCCGGGCGTTGGGCGTTTAGGGCGTACAGTAGGACGCTTAGGGCGTAAGCCTCACAGGTTCCAAGCCCCACATGTGAGTCTCAGAGTGTTTTGTCAATGCGAGCCTTGAAGCGAGTCCTAAAACTACCTTTCAAAACATTGTCTAAAAGTAATGTAACACTCTAACAGCTTAGAATTCATTTTTATATGGTTAACTATTTGGTGCCATAATGATGTATTCAACAAAGTATTCCATAATTACTGGCAAATAGTCTCCTTTCTTCAGTATTTTTCAACTCCCGCCTTAATTTCTATTAGTTGATCAATGAAAGTACTACGCTCTTCGCCTCAATTAATATGTCACGCTTTCTTTTTTCGGTCTCTCCCGGAAAAAAAAAGTCACAATTTTATATTAAAAAATAATTTAACTTTAAAATTTTCATTTATCCCTAATAAGATGATTTATAGCCAATTTATAGCCAGGGATAAATTAGAGCTTGTTTTAGAAAAGTTTTTAAAAAAAATCTTGAACTGCATACTCAATCAAATATTATCACATAAATCCTGTAATATTTGTTATATTACATTTACATCACTTTAATATAATATGGCTAAGTTTTATGACAATAATAACCGGTTCGAAAACAGAGTTTGACAGGTAACTCTTAATAACACGTCCGATATTTTGAGTACCTTTATATGATAGACCTCAACAGGAAACTAAAAAATAAGAATAGCAAATGATTGGATTCAGCGGGTAACTTAGAGAGTAAAATAATAATCCACTTTAATCGGTTAAATTGCACTAATAATGTACAAAATTTTTGTATTTTTCATTCTTGGATTCTAATTTCTAATTAGTCATCCGAAACTAAAGAAGAATTACCAAAAAAAAAAAAGGTCATTTTACTACCACGCTTTGACCGGCTCAACATGGATTACTGTAGATTTTGGACTTTGTAAAACTTGAAACTTTATGTAATTTTCTCCAAATTTATGTGATACTTTTCGCTTTTTGAGAGTCAATTGGCTAAATTTTGAAGCAAAATTGGATTAGATAAAGTCAATATTTTAAGATTAAAATTTATAAATTTGAAAACTACATGAAAAGTCTAAAAGCTGCAACTTTTCTCTTATCAATTTGGTGAAAAAACGCATCTTAAAATGTTGGTCAAAGTTTATTCAATTTGAATCGCGGGAAGCGAAAAATATCATATAAATTGAGATAGAGAGGGTATTTTTTTTAATAATGTCCCTTTTAACGGATCATCCTACTTTAAAGCATGCAAATTTAATTAATTAATTTAAGAGTTGCTTTTGTTTAAGTTGTGTTTACTTTACTTTCCTTTCTAGACTCTTCTTTTTGTACTTGCTGAACTATTATTATAATAAAAAATATACCCACTAAGGTTAACTTAGTGGTTTGCTTTAAAAACAAAATGTCAAAAGTATGTTCACATGAGGCAGTTATTATCACCTTGTTGGTGAGAGTTCGAATTAGGGCTGTTCAAAATCAAAACATAATCGATAACCTAACCGCAAAATCGGCTTATTTGCTTATCGGTATTGGGTTACCGGATTAACGGTTGGTGAACGGATTAAAATTTTATAATTAACGATTTATCGGTGCGGGAGAATTACTCAATTTCGTTATCGGGTAAACCGTTAACCCGTTAAGAATTATTATATTTATGTTTTTACTCCTAGATATATGTGAAATCAAAGACCGCAAAAGTACTTGTGTTATTATATTACAAAAGGTTTAACTATTTGTTCGACCAAACATGATTGTATAAGGAAATATAAATAGTCATTAGTGCCTTCAGTTACAAGTTACCTACTTCACATTTGAAACAACGGCAGAATTACTAGTGTAAACACTGTCCAAGCAAACTGTAATATAGTCACTGTATGATATGTAACAAACATATGGGAATCTTGCAAAAGGATTGGAAGATGTGATTTTAACTTCGTCGGCAGAAGCTAAACTATCTATTGTGATTTTAATTTTAATTTTCTCTTAGATTTAGCTGATACACCGCTCGATAACCATCCGATAATTGTTAATCCGATACCGAACCAACCGATATCTTATTTGTTAGCTAGCGGATTAGTACATTTAAAAGCTGATAACCGATAAACCGAACCGTTAAACATAATTATCCGTCCGATCCACCCGATAAGCAACCCTAGTTCGAATTCCCACATTGTAATCCCCTCGCCCTATCCCCTTATGTAATAAAAAACAATTTTTTTTTAAAAAAAAAAACTTTTAAAAAAAATGTGGCAGTTTCATGATCGCATTACGTCATTAGATGGCCTAATTCCTAGTTGTTTAGATTTGGATGGATTCCCTCTTTACTTCATTTCATACAATTTTACCAAAATAATTGACTTTGTTGCTCTCTATTAACTTGTTCAAGAAACTCATAACCAACCCTTGTACCAATGCATAATAAGACTTCGTCCACAGTACTAATACTATTATTTTTAAATAATCATCCCACCCAACCCAACAATATTGAACATTACATATATAGATATATTAATGTAACTTATATACATTGAAAATGTAAAGAATGTTTATATTATCTTCAGTATATTTGAACATGTTATAATAGCGCAATATATTTTAATTTTATTTTTGAGGCTACTAGTCACATTTTTTTATGAATAGTTATAACATGTAATTATCTTTTAAAAGATTCGATAAAATAACAACAACAACATACCCAGTGAAATCCCACAATGTGGGGTCTGTGGAGGGTAAAGTGTACGCAAACCTTACCCCTACAATGTAGGGAGGTTGTTTCCGATAAAATAATTACTAGTATATAGTAGTTAAACTCTATAAACACACCTCTTCCACGTCCATCACTCAATCTTGTACCCATGCCTAATAATATATATCTCGTATACACCAATCTTATTATTTACTTAACATTATCCCACCCATCATTGAATCTTATAAATGCAGAATTTTGCTTATATACACACACTTACGATAGAATAATTATATTGTTAGTACATGTGTCTTAATATGTTCTAAAATACTATGGATTTGGAGGAACTCATTATTTGTTTAAATGCGCTTTATAATTGTAGTAGAAAATTCATTAAATATGTACAAATATATAATTATGAAATCAGTAACTAAAACGAGTTATGCTGGATTGAGCGCTAGTTCACTTGGTAACATAGTATACCTCCCCCCCCCCCCCCCCCCCCCCCAAATGTCCCACCTCCGCTGATGTGATAATTATTTTTTTTTTAAAAAAGAGCTATGCATTCATTGTCAAGTTCACAACCCATAAACTTCTCATTCTGACTTCTCTGCATCGCGACTTATAATATATGCATGTATTATTTTCCAAATTACCAATCATACTTTTGATGATTAGTTGCATGCAATTATCTTTTAAATCATCTGACATAGAATAAAATTTACACTATTAATATATACAAGTTAAACCCTATATATAGAACTCTCTCGTCCATCAATCACTCACTCTCAAGCAAACACACGCCACTATACAAACTATCAAGAAACTTATACATATCTCAATTTTTCCACCTCCCCCAACCCCTCCACAACAAAAAGAAACAAAACAACCACACACAAAAAAGATGTGCTAAAAGGAGATGAATGCCAAAACAAACTTCAATGTAAAAATGAACAAAACTGAGGTAGTAGCAGCAGTGTTACCAATCCAAGAACATTGGCTACCACTATCCAATCTTGATTTGCTATTGCCTCCATTGGATGTCGGAGTTATGTTCTGCTATCTAAATCCCATTATTGTTTCGGAGGAAAATAAAAATTTAGAATTTGGTTCAATGGTAAAAAATCTCAAAGCTTCTTTGGCTGAAACATTAGTTTCTTGCTATGCATTTGCTGGAGAAATTGTTCAAAATTCGGGCGGAGAACCAGAGGTCTTGTGCAATAATAGTGGAGTTTATTTTACTGAAGCTTTTGCTGATGCTGAGCTTAAAGAAATAAATTTTTATAATCCAGATGAAAGTATTGAGGGAAAACTTGTTCCTAAGAAGAGACATGGTGTACTAGCTGTTCAGGTAAATATGTCTTAAAGCAATATTTATCCCTTTCTCATGCATGTGAGCAGAGGCGAATCTAGAATTTTTAGAACATGAGTTCACCACTAAAAAATAAAAAAGGAGAAAAATGTATGAAGTCAGAATTGATCCCTAGACTTCTAGGTAAATAATTCAACCTTCAACTGAGTGCGCATTTAACCTTATTGTAGTATGGGTTCCACCTGATAATATTATACCAATTTTAGAAAATATATACATAAAATACCTAGTTTTACGGAGACCATGAGTTCACGTGCCCCAAAAAGTTTACACAAATTCGCCCCTGCATGTGACCTTCTGAATGTCCCAGCACATCACGTCACGTGCAAGTCTGATTCTTTTTCATTCGTCATCAAGGCAAAATTCATCCTGATAATGTGTGGGGGTGAGACTCAAACACAAGACCTCTACATACACTGATACTATATTGAAATGGTTTGGTTATCATCTCATCTAAATGTTTAAATTGTTCGATAAAACATTCTTTTACTTTTTAGTTTTTCGTTACTCCCCCCATTTAAACTTACGCGACGTTGTTTGATTGAACACGCAAATTATAAAATACGAAAAAAAATTTAACTTATGATCTAAAACGAGTCTTTAAAAATTGTGGTTATAAATTATCTCATTAAGGCTAAATGGACATACATAAACTACTAAAACACAAATTTCTGCCAGCTCCATTAAGGGTAAATATTGGACATATAACACTACTAAAACGCGAGAATTTCCGATGGAAGCCATTGAAAATTGGCTCATCAAAAATGTTTCTCATGAACTTTCCACTCGAAATCCCATATTTTCGACGGCTCCGACAGGAACATCCTTTGGAAATATAATTCACACTTTTTAGTAGTGGCATTTTAAAGTTAAATTATATCCAAATATATAAAAAAAAAACATTCTTTTCTAACCAGACTAAAAAAAGTAGTATGACATATATATAAATTGAGACATAGAAATTACTGCTCTTTAAGTGATAAAATTGACAACCCTAAATACCTAACTTTGTCCTCTTGTTTTGTTAGTATTTAATTCCTTGCAAATTGCAATTTTACCCAATGTTTCAATACAGGTTACACAACTCTCATGCGGAGGAATAGTAGTGGGTTGCACATTTGATCATCGAGTAGCTGATGCATATTCAGCCAACTTGTTTCTTGTGTCATGGTCTGAATTAGCTCAATCCAAGCCACTCTCTCAGCTCCCATCTTTTCGACGATCATCCCTTTTTCCTCGACGTCCTGGTTACTATGATTCCTCGATCAATGACTTATATGTACCAATACCAACCCCACCTCCCACAAAACCTGAAACCGTTAACCCTAACGATCAAGTCATAAGTAGAATTTACTATGTTACGAGGGACAAAATCGGGCACCTCCAATCACTAGCCAATCAGGACCAGAAAAGCACCAAATTCAAGAGGTCTAAACTTGAATCATTCAGTGCTTTCCTGTGGAAAACTCTTGCTTGTGGAATTAAAGAAACGTCGAGTTTCAAAAAATTTAGGTTTGGAATGGTGGTCGATGGTCGGACTAGATTGAGTAATGGAGATGATAATCAAGACAAGTTGTTAAAAGGGTATTTTGGTAATGTTCTCTCCGTCCCATTTGGAGAGAAAAAAGTTGAGGAATTAAAAGAGAAGCCATTGAATTGGGTGGCAAATGTAGTTCATGAATTTCTTGATATTGCAAAAACACGAGAACATTTTCTTGGATTAATAGATTGGGTTGAGGCCCATCGTCCTGAACCCGTCGTGGCTAAAATATATGCCACCGAAGGTGATGGGCCGGCCGTGGTAGTGTCATCTGGGCAACAATTTCCGGCCAGAAAGATTAATTTTGGATGGGGTGAGCCAGCCTTCGGATCGTATCATTTTCCATGGGCTGGAAAATCAGGATATGTGATGCCAATGCCAAGTCCAAAAGGAAATGGAGATTGGATTGTCTACATGCATCTGTTGAAATGGCAAATAGAACTTATTGAGGCTTCTGCAGCCCATGTGTTTGAACCCGTGACTGCAAATTATCTGAACTTGATTTGATAAAAGTCCGTCCAGAACTGCTTTAGCTATTGGGCCACATCTGTTTATCCTATCTTAAGCAGTAAATAAAGCTTTTCTTGTTTTAGTTTTTGTCCTGTAAATATGCAAAAATGTTACTTACACGTATATTGTTCTTATTTGAGGTGCTCTTCGATACGTACATTGTGTAAAAGTCGTCTTAGTGTGAAATTAAAGAGTATAAGAAAGAGCTATTGAAATGGTGCTTCCGTTGCAGAATAAAATCAGAGCATTTGTTCATAAGAATTTTAATTTACTTATTGAATTTATTGGAATACATAACACTGGTATCGTGGTTGATGGTCGGACTAGATTGAGTAATGGAGATGATAATCGAGGCAAATTGCTAAAAGGTTATTTTGGTAATGTTCCCTCCATCCCGTTTGGAGAAAAAGAGTTGAGGAACTAAAAGAAAGGCCCTCAAGTTGAATGGCGAATGTAGTTCATGAATTTCTTGATATCGCGAAAACACTAGCACATTTTCTTGAATTGATAGATTGGGTCGAGGCTCATCGTCCTGAGCCGGCCGTGGCAAAAATATACGCCACGGATGGCGATGCACCGACCGTGGTAGTGTAATCGGGGCGACAATTTCCAACCAGAAATTTTAATTCCGGATGGGGTGAATCAGCCTTCTAGTCGTATCATTTGCCATGGGCCGAAAAAGTCGGATATGTGATGCCCGCCAAGTGCCAAGCCCAAAAGTAAATGGAGATTGAATCATGGGATAACTACATGACATAACAAACATATAGTGGGTATTGACATTTAGTAGCTATAGTTTAACTTAATTACTTCTCATAGCAAACATTTATTTATTAATGACATTTAGTAACTATATATATATATACACACACACAAAGTAAAATACTCATCACACTATTCACTTCCAACCCAACCCTCCCATCTCTCTCTCCCCTCTTCCCCACTGTTCCGCCGCCGGCCACCACTGCCGGAGCTCTGGCGAAATCAATTTGCTCTATTTGAACAGAGCTAAAGAGAATATTGACACCACCATGGCTGCATAGCCAGAAAGGAAAAAAAGTAGAGCTCCGGCGAAATAGATTGACGCCGGAGTCGGCACAACAACCACATGCCGCCAACCACCGCCTCTGTTTTACGCCACCTCTGTTGCGTCGTTGTTCTCCCGTCTCCGATCAGAATTTTTCAGATCTGAAGGTGACAGAGAAAACAAGGTGAAGGAGAAGAAGGTGTACACAGATCTGATTGGAATTTTTGACCGGATTTGTTTTTCCAGATCTGTGTATACATACACTGTATACATATTTTTCGGAAGTTTTTTTTTCCAGATCTGTGTATACATACGGTGTATACTTACACGGTATATAATATTTTTCGCGTTTTTTGAAAAAGATCTTTTTGTATACAAATGAATAGAGTATATTAACGCTTGCATACAAATGAATACAATCAATTTTATTTTTTGTATTCAATATTTTGAGTGTATTCA